>NC_068454.1:25888773-26213562 GCF_023373465.1 Oncorhynchus keta | reverse complement strand
GTATATAGACTTTTTCTCTGTTGTGTTATTGACTGTATGTTTGTTTATTCCATGTGTAACTCAGTGTTGTCGTTTGTGTCGCAGTGCGTTGCTTTTTCTTGGCGAGGTCGAAGTTGCAAAGGAGAACTTGTTCTCAACTGGCCTACCTGGTTATATAAAGGTGAAATGTAAAAAAAAAAATTGTGTATTTGCATATACAGTGGGGCAAAAAATATTTAGTCAGCCACTAATTGTGCAAGTTCTCCCACTTAAAAAGATGAGGCCTGTATTTTCATAATAGATACACTTCAACTATGACAGACAAAATGAGAGAAATATCCAGAAAATCACATTGTAGGATTTTTTATGAATTTATTTGCAAATTATGGTGGAAAATAAGTATTTGGTCAGTAACAAAAGTTTATCTCAATACTTTGTTATATACCATTTGTTGGCAATGACAGAGGTCAATCGTTTTCTGTCTTCACAAGGTTTTCACACACTGTTGCTGGTATTTTGGCCCATTCCTTGGCAGATCTCCTCTAGAGCAGTGATGTTTTGGGGCTGTTTCTGGGCAACACAGACTTTCAACTTCCTCCAAAGATTTTATATGGGGTTGAGATCTGGAGACTGGCTAGGCCACTCTAGGACCTTGAAATGCTTCTTACGAAGCCACTCCTTCGTTGACCGGGCGGTGTGTTTGGGATCATTGTAATGCTGAAAGACCCAGCCATGTTTCATCTTCAATGCCCTTGCTAATGGAAGGAGGTTTTCACTCAAAATCTCACGATACATGGCCCCATTCATTATTTCCTTTACACGTATCAGTCGTCCTGGTCCCTTTGCAGAAAAACAGCCCCAAAGCATGATGTTTCCACCCCCATGCTTCACAGTAGGTATGGTGTTCTTTGGATGCAACTCACCATTCTTTGTCCTCCAAACACGACGAGTTGGGTTTTTACCAAAAAGTTCTATTTTGGTTTCATCTGACCATATGGCATTCTCCCAATCTTCTTCTGGATCATCCAAATGCTCTATAGCAAACTTCAGACGGGCCTGGACATGTACTGGCTTAAGCAGGGGGACACGTCTGGCACTGCAGGATTTGAGTCCCTGGCGGCGTAGTGTGTTACTGATGGTAGGCTTTGTTACTCTGGTCCCAGCTCTCTGCAGGTCATTCACTAGGTCCCCCCGTGTGGTTCTGGGATTTTTGCTCAACGTTCTTGTGATAATTTTGACCCCACGGGGTGAGATCTTGTGTGGAGCCCCAGATCGAGGGAGATTATCAGTGGTCTTGCTTGTCTTCCATTTCCTCATTTTATTTTACCTTTATTTTACTAGGCAAGTCAGTTAAGAACAAATTCTTATTTTCAATGACGGCCTAGGAACAGTGGGTTAACTGCCTGTTCAGGGGCAGAACGACAGATTTGTACCTTGTCAGCTCGGGGATTCGAAATTGCAACCTTTCGGGTTACTAGTCCAACGCTCTAACCACTAGGCTACCCTGCCGCTAATAATTGCTTTTTTTTTGCCTCACTGTATATACTGTATACAATTTTTACCTTTATTTAACTAGGCAAGTCAGTTAAGAACAAATGATTATTTTCAATTACAGCCTAGGAACAGTGGGTTAACTGCCTGTTTAGGGGCAGAACGACAGATTTGTACCTTGTCAGCTGCTGCAACCTTTTGGTTACTAGTCCAACAGTCAAACCACTAGACTACCCTGCCGTCCCAAACGAGGGCTTGACATGGGCAGGAGCTCACCGGAGCTGAGTATGTGCACGTCAAATGTTCTACTGCTCCAGTTCCTGCACCAAAATATTATCTTAAAAGTATTGTGGATCTCCTGCACCTACAGTACCTACACCCAAAATGATTAACGGCAGCTATTTCAGTCTAAGTATTGCACATTCTCACAACTTTACATGTTATTAAACAGTGAGACAAAGTAGTAGCAGTAAGGAGATAAATCATGAGTGGTTCTCCACTGGAAATACACATCTTCTTATTCCAAACCAGTGTTCTTCAATATTCCATTGGGTATTCTATCCTGCCATTTGGTCTATGTATTTACATAGGCCACATGGTTACAGTAATAAGTCAGTAAGGTATGTAATTTTGCCCTCTTTTCATATTGTAGCGACCCTGGTTTATAAGGGTGGATATCGACTCTGCCACTTGAGCATGTTTTTGTGTGGCACAGTCGATGGCTAGCTGGGCTTCGGGCCAGAAGGCTTCTTGCCTGTTTCATTACTCTTAATGGGATAATCCACCCCCAGAAATAAAAATCCTGAAACCACTATCAATATGGTGAAAGGTTCTATCAGTGGGGGTCTCCATGATTTAACTTCTATGTGATCAATCTGTGAAATCATGAAATCATAAAGGAACGGGTCATACATGGTTCTGTCCGTTTGGATAACACACTATCACATTTCATACCGGTTATAAAACAATTAACTGCACTCCAGTTTGCCAACAGATGGTATGGTCATACTTGTCTAGAACTCATCTATCCATGTATATCGTCATGACAAAGTATATTTCGATTAGATGTGCTCAATCTAAACAGTGTACCAAGTTAGTCAACAGTTTATCCTTTAAGTACCATCTCGTAATGCGCCCTGTGTCTATGGGAAACGTGGGAAAGGACTCGGTACGTGCTCTGAGCAGAGGCAAACTGAAAATTGAACTCGTGAGATGTACTCCTAAATTGATAGAGCAGGTTTCTTTTAGGCGATTTTAAAGCTATCTAACGACTTCACATGCTGATATTGGCCCTGGTATTATTGTGTGTAGCTACGTTTGCTAGTAGCAAGCCCAGAGATAGCGTTGTATTGTGGGATTTACGATGTTCACATGTTGCTACCAACCTCTTTATAATAACATAGTGAAACATTTGTTCACAAAAAAATATTATTTTCACATTGGTTTTTTTAAACACTGAAAATGACACCTCATTACACAGTACTTGCTTTGATACCGTATTTATATTACAATAGGTGTACTGAAATATTAAATATAGACGTGAACTTGCTTGCCACCCAGCTGTCTGTAAATTATGCCTACAGTTCAGAAGTTTGTGCATATATATATTATGACGACATTTTGTGATGTTTTTGTTAGTTTTGGACTTTAGTACGTTTTTTTTCGGCTGTTCAAGCACACCCCTTCATCCATGATTGGTCAACTTCAATAAAGTATTTGTCATTCAACGAGAGACGACTCGTTTTCATGCACATTTTTTCTTTAAAAAATACTGCCTCAAACATCTTAGTTAGATGTAAAATTGCATGACTAAGATCTCCTCTGCAAAAACATAAAAATTAATGACCAATTTCAGACTATTTTGAGGAAGTGTATACTGGCTACTGTGTCAAAATTGACAAACAGTACTATTGTGTTTTTTATATTTCGTTTTTCAAGTGAAGGTCTTTAAAGGGAGTATGCGAGCGCACTTGTTCAGTTCGCCTAGCTCAGGGTTTCCCAAACTCTGTCCTGGGGCCCACCCTGAGTGCACGTTTTGTTTTTTGCCCTAGCACTACACAGATGATTCAATTAGCCACCTCATTATCAAGCTTTGATTATTTGAATCAGCTGTGTAACGCTAGGGGAAAACCCTAAAAGTACACCCAGGTGTGGGCCCCAAGACGGAGTTTGGGAAACCCTGGCCTAGCTGACTTTTGCTATCCGCCAGACGAACTGAAGCATGTATTAATTCCGCCGATTTGAAAACTTTTCTCAAACGGAATGAAATTGGGATAAACATACCTTAATTTTCTCCAATAAAAACTCTTGTTTGCAACGGTTGGAGTACTGAATACACTCTAGATCAGCTAGATGCAGGCAAGAGCGTACACTGTATGTGACCTTGATTACTCACATTTTTCTTTCGACCTATGCACCTAAATTGTAAACTTTCATTCATAGTTTAGGTTGTAGCAACCTCATGATGGGTATAGGGAAAATTTGAGTATCATTTAGTAACCTAAACCTATCAATATTACATTGAGCTGGGTGATTGGAATATGAATACAGTCCTCCAATATGCTGTAAAATAAATAAAGGCCATGCTCATTAAAAAAATATATAATCCTCCGGCACTGACCACCACTGTTAAGGCTATTGATTTTCAATACACCGGTGGACCGGGCACAGTTAAATCATTTGGTTGCAAAAGTTAGGCCTACTGGCCTGCACTATGTTGATTGGGAACTGTTTCACGATGGGTACATTTTTACATGACCAACTTAAAAGGTCCTTCACCATAGAAATATAACAACAATTGTGATGCATAATTTCCATGGTCATTTGGAATGTCCAGTCAATGAGCATTATGGCTAATGCTGAGCCAGATACAAATTCAATTTGCACTAAGGTGTGAAGTAAAAGGCCTTTGGGCCCAACAAGTGTCAGGAGTCTTTGAAGCGTCCTCTGAAGCCACCTCCTGATGTTCAAAGACCATCCCTTGCATTTTCTACAATAAATCTGCCTCCAGAAATAAAAGCTTCTCCCAAGTGGGTGTGACTCCTGTTGCCTGCTGCTCTGCTGCTTGGATTCCACCTTGTGATCTGTTCACTGTCTGCCCTGGCCTGTCTCCCCCTATCTGGTACAGGTACCCCCACCACACTCACCCCTCTCTCCCTGGCCTGTCTCCCCCTGTCTGGTACAGGTACCTCCACCACACTCACCCCTCTCTCCCGAGCTTTCGCTTGCCTCCAGCACACACACACTATTGGGGTGAGTGACTCTGAACTTACAACGGCTAGCCCCAAGTCGTTATAGATTTTATTTTGTTCTTGTGCATTTTGCTGTTTTGCTATTTACCCCATGATGCCCGCTGGACTGATGCCTGATCCCCATGACGCCCGCTGGACTGATGCCTGATCCCCATGACGCCCGCTGGACTGATGCCTGATCCCCATGATGCCCGCTGGACTGTCCATTAACCACGGAACTCCATTCTGTTTATTTATTAATTATTAATATTATTTATGATTATTTGTATTATTATTATTATTTGTTCTTTTTTAATCTGCCTGCCCTAGCCGCGGACTCAGGCTCTGTGTGTAGTTAACCGACCCTCTGCCCATTCATCGCCATTTTACCTGTTGTTTTATCTGATTAGCTGTTGTTGTTGCCCAGCTCTCCAAATCAACACCTGTGATTACTTTATGCCTCGCTGTATGTATCTCTCAAAGAGTGGGGAGAACAAGTATTTGATACTTCTTTTTTTCCCACCTTTATTTAACCAGGTAGGCTAGTTGAGAACAAGTTCTCATTTGCAACTGCGACCTGGCCAAGATAAAGCATAGCAGTGTGAACAGACAACACAGAGTTACACATGGAGTAAACAATTAACAAGTCAATAACACAGTCGGAAAAAAAAGGGGAGTCTATATACATTGTGTGCAAAAGGCATGAGGAGGTAGGCAAATAATTACAATTTTGCAGATTAACACTGGAGTGATAAATGATAAGATGGTCATGTACAGGTAGAGATATTGGTGTGCAAAAGAGCAGAAAAGTAAATAAATAAAAACAGTAAGGGGATGAGGTAGGTAAAAATGGGTGGGCTATTTACCGATATACTATGTACAGCTGCAGCGATCGGTTAGCTGCTCAGATAGCAGATGTTTGAAGTTGGTGAGGGAGATAAAAGTCTCCAACTTCAGCGATTTTTGCAATTCGTTCCAGTCACAGGCAGCAGAGAACTGGAACGAAAGGCGGCCAAATGAGGTGTTGGCTTTAGGGATGATCAGTGAGATACACCTGCTGGAGCGCGTGCTACGGATGGGTGTTGCCATCGTGACCAGTGAACTGTGATAAGGCGGAGCTTTACCTAGCATGGACTTGTAGATGACCTGGAGCCAGTGGGTCGGGCAACGAATATGTAGCGAGGGCCAGCCGACTAGAGCATACAGGTCGCAGTGGTGGGTGGTATAAGGTGCTTTAGTGACAAAACGGATGGCACTGTGATAAACTGCATCCAGTTTGCTGAGTAGAGTGTTGGAAGCTATTTTGTAGATGACATCGCCGAAGTCGAGGATCGGTAGGATAGTCAGTTTTACTAGGGTAAGTTTGGCGGCGTGAATGAAGGAGGCTTTGTTGCGGAATAGAAAGCCGACTAGAAAGCCAGACACCTAGGTACTTATAGATGTCCACATATTCAAGGTTGGAACCATCCAGGGTGGTGATGCTGGTCAGGCGTGCAGGTGCAGGCAGCGAACGGTTGAAAAGCATGCATTTGGTTTTACTAGCGTTTAAGAGCAGTTGGAGGCCACGGAAGGAGTGTTGTATGGCATTGAAGCTCGTTTGGAGGTTAGATAGCACAGTGTCCAAGGACGGGCCGGAGTTATATAGAATGGTGTCGTCTGCGTAGAGGTGGATCAGGGAATCGCCCGCAGCAAGAGCAACATACACTGCTGATTTTGCAGGTTTTCCTACTTACAAAGCATGTAGAGGTCTGTAATTTTTATCATAGGTACACTTCAACTGTGAGAGACGGAATCTAAAACAAAAATCCAGAAAATCACATTGTATGATTTTTAAGTAATTAATTAGCATTTTATTGCATGACATAAGTATTTGATACATCAGAAAAGCAGAACTTAATATTTGGTACAGAAACCTTTGTTTGCAATTACAGATACCATACGTTTCCTGTAGCTCTTGACCAGGTTTGCACACACTGCAGCAGGGATTTTGGCCCACTCCTCCATACAAACCTTCTCAAGATCCTTCAGGTTTTGGGGCTGTTGCTGTGCAATACGGACTTTCAGCCCCCTCCAAAGATGTTCTATTGGGTTCAGGTCTGGAGACTGGCTAGGCCACTCCAGGACCTTGAGATGCTTCTTACGGAGCCATTCCTGTTCTTGGGGTTGTACTCATCCTTCTTCTTCCTCCAAACATGGCGGGTGGAGTTTAGACCAAAAAGCTCTATTTTTGTCTCATCAGACCACATTACCTTCTCCCATTCCTCCTCTGGATCATCCAGATGGTCATTGACAAACTTCAGACGGGCCTGGACATGCGCTGGCTTGAGCAGGGGGACCTTACGTGCGCTGCAGGATTTTAATCCATGACGGCGTAGTGTGTTACTAATGGTTGTCCAGGTCCTGCCGTGTAGTTCTGGGCTGATCCCTCACCTTCCTCATGATCATTGATGCCCCGCGAGGTGAGATCTTGCATGGATCGGTGTCTTTTATACAGGTAACGAGTTCAAACAGGTGCAGTTAATACAGGTAATGAGTGGAGAACAGGAGGGCTTCTTAAAGAAAAACTAACGGGTCTTTGAGAGACGGAATTCTTACTGGTTGGTAGGTGATCAAATACTTAATTACTTAAAAATCATACAATGTGATTTTCTGGATTTTTGTTTTAGATTCCGTCTTTTAGATTCCGTCTCTCACCAACTACCATTCTGTATACTTCAGGCCCTTCCTTGGACACTGTGCTAACTAACCTCCGAACGAGCTTCAATGCCATACAACACTCCTTCTGTGGCCTCCAACTGCTCTTAAACGCTAGTAAAACCAAATGCATGTATTTCAACCATTCGCTGCCCGCACCGCCCGCCCGACCAGCATCACCACCCTGGACGGTTCCAACTTAGAATATGTGGACAACTATAAATACCTAGGTGTCTGACTAGACTGTAAACTCTCCTTCCAGACTCATATTAAACATCTCCAATCCAAAATCAAATCTAGAATCTGCTTTCTATTTCGCAACAAAGCCACCTTCACTCACGGCGCCAAACTTACCCTAGTAAAACTGACTATCCTACCGATCCTCGACTTCGGCGATGTCATCTACAAAATAGCTTCCAACACTCTACTCAGCAAACTGGATGCAGTCTATCACAGTGCCATCCGTTTGTTACCTAATCACCTTATACCACCCACCACTGCGACCTGTATGCTCTAGTCGGCTGGCCCTCGCTACATATTCGTCACCTGACCTACTGGCTCCAGGTCATCTATAAGTCTGTGCTAGGTAAAGCTCCGCCTTATCTCAGTTCACTGGTCATGATAACAACACCCACCCGTAGCACACGTTCCAGCAGGTACATTTGCTGCCAGTGACTGGAACGAATCGCTGAAGTTGTAGACTTTTATTTCCCTCACCAACTTTAAACATCAACTATCTGAGCAGCTAACTGATCACTGCAGCTGTACATAGTCCATCTGTAAATAGCCCACCCAATCTACCTACCTCATCACCATTCTGTTTTTCTTTAATTTACTTTTCTGCACGTTTGCACATCTGCTCATTTATCACTCCAGTGTTAATCTGCTAAATTGTAATGATTCGCTCCTATGGACTATTTATTGCCTCACTCCTCATGCATTTTGCACACACTGTATATAGACTTTCTTTTTTCTACTCTGTCATTGACTTGTTTGTGTTATTGGCTTGTTTATTGTTTATTCCATGTGTAACTCTGTGTTGTCTGTGTCACACTGCTTTGCTTTATCTTGGCCAGGTCGCAGTTGCAAATGAGAACTTGTTCTCAACTAGCCTACCTGGTTAAATAAAGGTGAAATAAATAAAAAATAAAATGACTCCTGCATACTTTGTTGACTACAAACTTTCTTTACCCAACCGTGGGACACACTATGTTTGTTCCCACACTCGGGACTCTGACTCTCTATTGGTTACACAGGCTTTTGGCCTCCCATCCTATTCTAACCACCTCTTGGCGGCTTTGTATTCATGTTACCTGATTAAATTGCTGTACAATGTTTTTTTTTTTTTTTTTTACATTTGACCTTTATTTAACCAGGCAAGTCAGTCAAGAACAGATTCTTATTGTGATCTTGTTGCCATCTGATTTACATTCTGATGTCATAAATCAGCACTGCAGAGCTCTCCCTGTCCTCTGATGTGCTTTGATTGTATTACTGTTGATGATATCTGGAAATGTGCATGTACACCCTGGCCCATCTACTGTTGCTAGCTCCAATTCTGACTTGTGCTCTGATATCTGCTTCACTGATTTCTGCTCTCGTAAAAGCCTGGGTTTTCTGCACGTTAACACTAGAAGCTTATTACCTAAAATCCAGATGTGTTGGTCATTACTGAGACGTGGTTAAGAAAGAGTGTTTTGAATACTGATGCTAACCTTTCTGGTTATAACCTTTTTCAGCAAGACAGATCTTCCAAAGGTGGGGTAGTGGCAATCTTTACCAAGGATGACCTTCAGTGCTCGGTTATCTCCATCAAGTCCGTACCCAAACTATTTTAATTGCTGGTTTTAGGCATTAAACTTTCAAATAGCTCTTTGTTGACTGTTGCTGGGTGCTATCGTCCTCCATCAGCACCGGCCTGTACCCTGCCTGCCCTAAGCTCTCTCCTGGCCCCTTACACTAAATCTGAATTTGTTCTGCTAGGTGACCTAAACTGGGACATGCTTAAACCACATGACCAAGTACAAAAGCAATGGGACTCCCTAAATCTTTCTCAGATTATTACCAATCCCACAAGGTATGACTCCAAACACCCAGAAAAGACTACTCTCCTTGATGTTATCCTCACAAATAATACTGATAGGTATCAGACTAGAGTTTTCTGTAATGACCTTAGAGGTCACTGTTTTACAGCATGTGTTCGTGATGGCTGCTCAGTGAAATTACCTGTCCTGATTTGTCATAGACGCTTGCTAAAAAACTTTAATGAGCAAGCTTTCCTTCATGAAATGGCCTCTGTAAAATGGAATCAGCTTGATCCCCGCTTCTTTTTTAATATTTTCAGTAGTATTGTTAACAAACACGCCCACATAAAGAAAATAAGATTTAAAGACAGGTTCAGCCCCTGGTTCGACCATGATCTTGCAGAGTTACTTCACCACAATAATTGCATTCGGCGAAAGGGTCGGCACACGCATTCTTTATCCCTTTACACTTGTGTGTATAAGGTAGTAGTTTGGAATTGTTAGTTAGATTACTCGTTGGTTATTAATGCATTGTCGGAACTAGAAGCACAAGCATTTCGCTACACTCGCATTAACATCTGCTAACCACGTGTATGTGACAAATACATTTGATTTGATTTGATTTGAGTTAGCTGTATACTATCTAGTCCTCACCTTCAATGTTTTAAATAATATAGTGATTTAACGTAGGCTATTTATTTATTTGTTAAGGACAGATACAATGATTCAATGTTTTAATCGTATCTATATTCCTAACAAATTAGGCTCTTATTATCTATGTATATATTATTAACTCTACTCTAAAACTCTTATAAACAATCTAGTAATAAAAAGTCAAAGTCGAAACAGTTTTAGTTAAAAGCCCATCTTTTATTCAAACAGACCGTGACATCTCTACACTGCGATCGTGAGGGAGAAACGGAAAAGGGCGGTTAGGCCAGGTAGGTTACCCGGCCTGTCTAACGCCTCCTGCGGCCCCCTCTCCTTTGATGCCAGGTCACCCTGGGTCGGCGGCGCCCGAGGACAGGGTGGCTTGTGGGTTCTCTGAGATTTAGAAACTTTGGGACAGGTAAGGACATCTCAGGACATTGTGCCCTCTTCTATCCCTCTTCTCCGTTTTATCTGTCTGGTTGAAGGTCAGGTTGGGCGAGGTACAAGTAGGAGGGGCGGAGTTCTCCTTTTGTCATCCTCCACTTGATTTGTTTAAAACAAACTTTAATGGATGAAAAAAATGTAATCAAATAAAATAGACGAGGAGGGGTTGGGTATAGGGTACGAACCCGGTTTAGGGTACGGGGTTTGGTTTGGGGTAAATAATTGTAATTAAAATAGAAAGTTGGAGATGGAAACTTCAGGATATGGGTGGGGGGTGGTGGTTTATGTTTTCCATCTTTCAACAGGAGTTGCAGAGAGGATTACACATCTTCTCCAGAGTAGCAACATATCATCTTCTTACTGGCGTTCTGAACTTTAGGTAAGTAATTAGGTATTCATGATTAAAGTATGCATGTCTTAAAACATGTTTTAAAAAGACAATTATGTTAATTGTTTTATGTAAAACATTCTTAAAAGCTGTTCTTAAAAGCTGGCGGCCTCTGTGCTTCTGCATAGGTGGGTTGAAATGAGTTGGATAGCAAACATTTATATAATGTCAGCCTCCAGTGTTATTAAGAGTTAACTGAAAAAAAGAAATCAACTTAAAGTGCATTTAAACTGTGGTTAAGACTGCTAAAATGTCAGCTTCTATTGCACTATCCTTGACAGGTGGGTTTAAAAGGGTATAATGGTTTAAAGTAAGTCACTGGTCACGATGGCAACACCCATCCGTAGCACGCGCTCCAGCAGGTGTATCTCACTGATCATCCCTAAAGCCAACACCTCATTTGGCCGCCTTTCGTTCCAGTACTCTGCTGCCTGTGACTGGAACGAATTGCAAAAATCGCTGAAGTTGGAGACTCTTATCTCCCTCACCAACTTCAAACATCAGCTATCCGAGCAGCTAACCGATCGCTGCAGCTGTACATAGTCTATAGGTAAATAGCTCACCCATTTTCACCTACCTCATTCCCATACTGTTTTATACTGTTTTTATTTATTTACTTTTCTGCTCTTTTGCACACCAATATCTCTACCTGTACATGCCCATCTGATCATTTATCACTCCAGTGTTAATCTGCAAAAATTGTATTATTCGCCTACCTCCTCATGCCTTTTGCACACATTGTATATAGACTGCCCATTTTTTCTACTGTGTTATTGACTTGCTAATTGTTTACTCCATGTGTAACTAACTCTGTGTTGTCTGTTCACACTGCTATGCTTTATCTTGGCCAGGTCACAGTTGCAAATGAGAACTTGTTCTCAACTAGCCTACCTGGTTAAATAAAGGTGAAATAAATAAAAAATAAAATAAAATAACTGGAGTTAAAATGTTGAAATATCAGCAGGAGAAAGAGCGTATATAATCATAATAAAATGGAACAGATATCCACTCTAAAATGGTTTTAAAAGAGGTTCAGAACTGATAAAAATGCTCAATATCTAAGAAGCACATAGAGGGGGGTGCTAGATAAAAATCGGTGTGGGTTGGCTTGTTCATCCTCAATCATGGGTTTCAGAGATGGGTTGTCCACTGACCTGAGTGTAAACCTGCACCCAAGAACGGCCATCCTCTCCTCACCTGCTCTCAGTCCTAAAGGTTCATGTAGTGTGTGTTTGTGTACGTGGGGAGTCTGTATGCCATCTTGATGGTAAGGTTTTGAATGGTCTGAAGTTTTCTGACGTGAGACCTCCCCACTTTACACCAGGCTGGTGTAGCATACTCAAAGAGCGACTGAATGCACCTCTAGTAGACTCAGTGGCTGTCCCCTGGGGAGGCTCCTCCTTTTCTTTTACAGAGTACCCTCAGGTGGTTCAGGCGCTTCATTCCCTCCTTCTCCAGGCAGTCTGTGGGCACGCTAGGACATTTTTTCTTGGAATGTGACCCCAAGGAACTTGGCCGTTGGGGTCATCTGGAGTGCCTGTCCATACAGTTTAAGGTCCACTTGCTTAGTTCTTTTGGGGCGCCTGGAGAAGTGGACGCAGGGGGTTAAGTTTGCCCCGCCACAGATTTGCTCATTTCTTGATCTCTGGTATGCACTTCTGTAGCTTTTTTCCTGCATGGGCAAAGTTCTCAGAGGAGGCCCAATAACAGAGATTGTCTGCGAACTGGGCCACATGTCCCTCTCTTGGGTGGGGGTAATAAATATCACAGATGTACATTAAAAACAGTAGAGAGCTGAGGGTGGAGCCTTGGGATACTCCCGCCTCTGGAGAGAACCTGGATGATGTTGTTTCTCCTTCTCCCATGCAATCTCCCACTGATTTAAAAAGCTGTTTAAAAGAGTGACCATCTGAGTGGGGAGTTTCAGGTTTGTATCTGATAGCCTATAGATGAGCCCATTGTGCCACATCTTATCAAATGCCTTTTCACTGTCAAAGAAGACAGCCACCGCCACCTCTTTTTCTGTTGAACCCGCTTTGTACAGCCTCGGCCAGGCTCAGGATGTTGATCTCTTCGTCCTGAAGCTTGCCTGATGTACTCTGAGTGCTCCGCTGTTGTTGAAGTGTCTCAGGTGCCGGCTAACCAGGACCCTCTCCAGCAGCTTCAAGAGGTTGATGGGCCTATAGTTGGCTGGCTGGTGAGGGTCCTTACCTGGCTGGCCTGGGGATCATTGTGACAACCGCCGACTTCCAGGGCTTGGGGAAATGTGTGGTGTGCACACAGAGGGTGCAGAGGTCACAGAGCTGGTAGTGGAACTCAGGGGAGGCCTCCTTGATGAGTCAGTTGTCGATAGTGTCCTCCCCTGGTGCCTTGATCTTCAGTTTCTTGATGTGCTCTTGCAGCTCAGTGACAGTGACAGGAGTGATGGGGGGGGTGACTTGTGTCGAGGGTGGGGCTTATGGGTAGATGGGTGGGGATAAAAACCTGATGGTCAATGATGGTCTTCCACTCAGGGTCAAACAGGGGGCCTCCAGGGCAACGGTTGATGTTTTTCAGATGGTCATCAAAAACATTGGCCTTCTCCCTGTCCTCCACTATTTTGACTTGTTATTTTAGTTTTGTGACCTTGCTGTTGCTTTTCTTCCTGTTGAGTTGGTGGATTTTCTGCAGAATGTTCTGGGCTTGGGATCGTTGTTTAGGTCTAAAATGTGTCCTGTTTTCTCCCTCCCTTTCTTCATTTATATTCCTATTTGTGCTTGCAGTTGGTTTACTCTGTGTTTTACCTCAGTTGGCCTTGTTATCATGACTTCTCTCCTCAGCTCCCTTTTCTGGTGGATAAGGAGTAATGGAGCACTATGCACAGACTTCATGGAGACCACAGGATATGACGAGGATTTGGCCAATCAGGACGGCCCTCTGGTCCAGGCATAGGGGGTTTGGGTCACAGGGGGGCAGAACAAGAGCTTTGGTAATTGTGGTTTCCCAGTCTGCAGTTTTGTAATCATGTTGGATTCGTCTATGTACAGACTAGGATGGAAGGCGAGGATAAGAGAGCGGGGGTCTCTTTTGTAGGGCTTGAGTGATGTCATCATGCGATAAATGATGCAATAATTAGACAGTTTGAATTTTGCCCATTCTCATACTGCTACTGCACTGACTACACACACCTTGATTTTTGAATGCTTAGCAGCTTTTTTGAAAGCCTTCAAATATCCTATTCAATCTGACAACTGGTAAAGTTAGGCTTATTTTACAGAATAACTTGTGTGTAAAATAAAATGTTAAGCATGATGTCATATCTTGTGTACTGTATGTGTAGAAGACAACATTGCCATGTGTTAGGCATAGTCTTACAAGACAATGGTAAAATGATTACATTCTCTCCAAGAAATCTTTCAAATGTTTGCTTGTTTATTTCGCAGGACCCCAATTTTCAAGAAATACATGATTAGCCTCGCAAACCTAAAAACAACAAGCATTATGACTTGCACTGATATGTAAAATACATAATATACAAAACAAAATAAATATAATTAATATTTCAATAGCATGCCTCACAATGCAAACGGCGTATGTACTTTATGTATACATTAGAATGACAACTATGAAGAGATGAAGCATCATTTTTCCAAATCCCATTTTATTAATAAAAACAAAAGCCCTGGATCTACCACTCTAATCTAGGCTTATAACAAAGCTCTGATTTTACATTGTACCTTGATGCATACAAGTAACACAGCCTAAATGTCTTAAAAGCTGGTTGACGGCACCCATCCATCTGCGCAATATACAACAGTCTGTCTACACCGGAAACAGTCGACTGGGCAGTTAGTGCCTTATTCAAACGCCTTCAGAATGAATTGACATTACTGGCACATCTTTTTACACGTCAAAGTATTGCGGGGGAAGAAAAACAACAGTGTGAAAATATAAAATACATTGCTTATAGTCAAACAAGGCAGTTTGACAAAGAGAACGGCCTAGAAACTCTACAGCACCTGTAAGGGAAAAGGAGAGATAGATGAATGCTTTGCTTTCTGTACATTCTAGAAGGTTTAGTAGCACCATGTAAAAGCTTGAGTCAACTGTCTTAAGCGTTTTTCACACGACATGTTCTTAGCCCAGGGCCAACCTTAACCCTGGTTGAAAACGAGCCCTGGGCTACGTGCAGTGTGTACGCGACTTATGAGGGACAAGCGACAGGCAAGGTAAAGCTTTAAGGGAAATAGTCCATTTCAGTTCAGTCAGTGCTTTCAGCCTCTTCATTTTTGTTTCCTCCCCTCATCTCCATGTCATGTGCGGTAAGCAATGTAAGTTGATCTCAGAACCATATTCTATCTTTAACTGCTCTTAGTAAGTTAATATGGCTTGGCGAGGCAGAGTACAACAGATGGAAGGAATGCAGTCACACCAGGTGATTGACAGGATTTTAGTTCTGGAGCACGTGATGGTCAGGCGCTGTGTTGACATGATGGCAAAGGTCAGTGGTGTTCTTTCCTGTCCTGAATCTCTAGTGGACTGCTGGCTGCTGCGGTTCTGTAGCCTGGTCCCAGATCTGTTTATGCTGTCTTGTAAACTCCTATGATTGTCACGCCAATGGCCATAGGATGTCGTCGAGACAGCACAAACTGATCTGGGACTAGGTTAGCTGTTGAAGGTGCTCCATTAGCTTTTCTGAGTGTCCGTCTCCAGTTCCAGTTCATCTCCATCTTGTAGTTCTTTGTCCACTTCTTGTAGTTCCTGGTCATCTTGTAGTTCTTCATCATCTTGTAGTTCTTTGTCCTGGTCATGTATCTGATCATACTGTAGCTGCTCAACGTCTTCTTCATCTTCCTCGTGCAGAGTCAGTTTCCTGTCCTCCACCAGCTTCATCTTGTCCCGGATGTGTACAGCAGAGGACGCCATGTCTCCTGGGCTGCCGAAGTACTGCTCACTCCTAAAGGGGGACATAGGGAAGGAATCAACAAGGCATCAGTTCTCCTCTTAAAGTGGCATGCATCATTAGATCTTCAAACATCTTCATGTACACTATGACATTGATAAATGGTTATAGTGGATGGATAACATCAGTTGCCAGTGTAAATTAAGTTTGGTACTTGAGGAGTAAATTGGAAATAACTTTACCAGCATTGACGTTAACCCGCACGCACCATGACAAGTTTCAGGGAGTCACTAAAGTCATGCAGGTTTTAGTGTGACCTGTCCTCTGTTTCTTACCCATCTGGGAATATAACAGGGACAGTGAGTCTGTCCAGTAGAGCCTTCCCCACCGTCTCCACCTCCTCATAAGTCTCCTGCTCCAACTCCACTGGGAGATCACCCTGCTCTGGGCTGGTTTGGACCAGCACCTGGGATGGAGAAGATAGTGTTGTGTTCATATTTCAGAACATATGGATTCTTTAGACATTCAGAATGGTGAAAACAGAGAGCCACAAAGAGAGAGCCACAAACAGAGAGCCACAAAGAGAGAGCCACAAACAGAGAGCCACAAACAGAGAGCCACAAACAGAGAGCCACAAACAGAGAGCCACAAACAGAGAGCCACAAACAGAGAGCCACAAACAGAGAGCCACAAACAGAGAGCCACAAACAGAGAGCCACAAACAGAGAGCCACAAACAGAGAGCCACAAACAGTGAGCCACAAACAGTGAGCCACAAACAGTGAGCCACAAACAGAGAGCCACAAACAGAGAGCCACAAACAGTGAGCCACAAACAGAGAGCCACAAACAGAGAGCCACAAACAGAGAGCCACAAACAGAGAGCCACAAACAGAGAGCCACAAACAGAGAGCCACAAAGAGAGAGCCACAAACAGAGAGCCACAAACAGAGAGCCACAAACAGAGAGCCACAAAGAGAGAGCCACAAACAGAGAGCCACAAACAGAGAGCCACAAAGAGAGAGCCACAAACAGAGAGCCACAAACAGAGAGCCACAAACAGAGAGCCACAAAGAGAGAGCCACAAACAGAGAGCCTCAAACAGAGAGCCACAAACAGAGAGCCACAAACAGAGAGCCACAAACAGTGAGCCACAAACAGTGAGCCAAAAAGAGAGAGCCACAAAGAGAGAGCCACAAAGAGAGAGCCACAAAGAGAGAGCCACAAAGAGAGAGCCACAAAGAGAGAGCCACAAAGAGAGAGCCACAAACAGAGAGCCACAAACAGAGAGCCACAAACAGAGAGCCACAAACAGAGAGCCACAAACAGAGAGCCACAAAGAGAGAGCCACAAAGAGAGAGTCACAAAGAGAGAGCCACAAACAGAGAGCCACAAAGAGAGAGCCACAAAGAGAGAGCCACAAACAGAGAGCCACAAAGAGAGAGCCACAAAGAGAGAGCCACAAACAGAGAGCCACAAACAGAGAGCCACAAACAGAGAGCCACAAACAGAGAGCCACAAACAGAGAGCCACAAACAGAGAGCCACAAAGAGAGAGCCACAAACAGAGAGCCACAAACAGAGAGCCACAAACAGAGAGCCACAAACAGAGAGCCACAAACAGAGAGCCACAAAGAGAGAGCCACAAAGAGAGAGCCACAAACAGAGAGCCACAAACAGAGAGCCACAAAGAGAGAGCCACAAACAGAGAGCCACAAACAGAGAGCCACAAACAGAGAGCCACAAACAGAGAGCCACAAACAGAGAGCCACAAAGAGAGAGCCACAAAGAGAGAGCCACAAACAGAGAGCCACAAACAGAGAGCCACAAACAGAGAGCCACAAAGCCACAAGAGAGTCACAAACAGAGAGCCACAAACAGAGAGCCACAAAGAGAGAGCCACAAACAGAGAGCCACAAAGAGAGAGCCACAAAGAGAGCCACAAAGAGAGAGTCACAAACAGAGAGCCACAAACAGAGAGCCACAAAGAGAGAGCCACAAAGAGAGAGCCACAAAGAGAAAGCCACAAACAGAGAGCCACAAAGAGAAAGCCACAAACAGAGAGCCACAAACAGAGAGCCAAACAAACAGAGAGCCACAAACAGAGAGCCACAAAGAGAGAGCCACAAAGAGAGAGCCACAAAGAGAGAGCCACAAACAGAGAGCCACAAACAGAGAGCCACAAACAGAGTGCCACAAAGAGAGAGCCACAAAGAGAGAGCCACAAAGAGAGAGCCACAAAGAGAGAGCCACAAAGAGAGAGCCACAAAGAGAGAGACACAAACAGAGAGCCACAAACAGAGAGCCACAAAGAGAGAGCCACAAAGAGAGAGCCACAAAGAGAGAGCCACAAAGAGAGAGCCACAAAGAGAGAGCCACAAACAGAGAGCCACAAAGAGAGAGCCACAAAGAGAGAGTCACAAAGAGAGAGCCACAAAGAGAGAGCCACAAACAGAGAGCCACAAAGAGAGAGCCACAAAAAGAGAGAGCCACAAAGAGAGAGTCACAAACAGAGAGCCACAAACAGAGAGCCACAAAGAGAGAGCCACAAAGAGAGAGCCACAAAAAGAGAAAGCCACAAACAGAGAGCCACAAAGAGAAAGCCACAAACAGAGAGCCACAAACAGAGAGCCACAAACAGAGAGCCACAAACAGAGAGCCACAAACAGAGAGCCACAAAGAGAGAGCCACAAAGAGAGAGCCACAAAGAGAGAGCCACAAACAGAGAGCCACAAACAGAGAGCCACAAACAGAGTGCCACAAAGAGAGAGCCACAAACAGAGAGCCACAAACAGAGAGCCAAACAAACAGAGAGCCACAAAGAGAGAGCCACAAAGAGAGAGTCACAAACAGAGAGCCACAAACAGAGAGCCACAAAGAGAGAGCCACAAAGAGAGAGCCACAAACAGAGAGCCACAAAGAGAGAGCCACAAAGAGAAAGCCACAAACAGAGAGCCACAAAGAGAGAGCCACAAAGAGAGAGTCACAAACAGAGAGCCACAAACAGAGAGCCACAAAGAGAGAGCCACAAAGAGAGAGCCAAACAAACAGAGAGCCACAAACAGAGAGCCACAAACAGAGAGCCACAAACAGAGAGCCACAAACAGAGAGCCACAAAGAGAGAGCCACAAACAGAGAGCCACAAACAGAGAGCCACAAACAGACAGCCACAAAGAGAGAGCCACAAAGAGAGAGTCACAAACAGAGAGCCACAAACAGAGAGCCAAACAAAGAGAGAGCCACAAAGAGAGAGCCACAAACAGAGAGCCACAAAGAGAGAGCCACAAAGAGAAAGCCACAAACAGAGAGCCACAAAGAGAAAGTCACAAAGAGAGAGCCACAAACAGAGAGCCACAAACAGAGAGCCACAAACAGAGAGCCACAAAGAGAGAGCCACAAAGAGAGAGTCACAAAGAGAGAGTCACAAACAGAGAGCCACAAACAGAGAGCCACAAAGAGAGAGCCACAAAGAGAGAGCCACAAACAGAGAGCCAAACAAACAGAGAGCCACAAAGAGAGAGCCACAAACAGAGAGCCACAAAGAGAGAGCCACAAAGAGAGAGCCACAAACAGAGAGCCACAAACAGAGAGCCACAAACAGAGAGCCACAAAGAGAGAGTCACAAACAGAGAGCCACAAACAGAGAGCCACAAAGAGAGAGCCACAAAGAGAGAGCCACAAAGAGAAAGCCACAAACAGAGAGCCACAAAGCCACAAAGAAAGCCACAAACAGAGAGCCACAAACAGAGAGCCACAAACAGAGAGCCACAAACAGAGAGCCACAAACAGAGAGCCACAAACAGAGAGCCACAAAGAGAGAGCCACAAAGAGAGAGCCACAAACAGAGAGCCACAAACAGAGAGCCACAAAGAGAGAGCCACAAACAGAGAGCCACAAACAGAGAGCCACAAACAGAGAGCCACAAAGAGAGAGCCACAAAGAGAGAGCCACAAAGAGAGAGCCACAAAGAGAGAGCCACAAAGAGAGAGCCACAAAGAGAGAGCCACAAAGAGAGAGCCACAAAGAGAGAGCCACAAAGAGAGAGCCACAAAGAGAGAGCCACAAAGAGAGAGCCACAAAGAGAGAGCCACAAAGAGAGAGCCACAAACAGAGAGCCACAAAGAGAGAGCCACAAAGAGAGAGCCACAAACAGAGAGCCACAAACAGAGAGCCACAAACAGAGAGCCACAAACAGAGAGCCACAAGCCACAAACACAGAGAGCCACAAAGAGAGAGCCACAAACAGAGAGCCACAAACAGAGAGCCACAAACAGAGAGCCACAAAGAGAGAGCCACAAAGAGAGTCACAAACAGAGAGCCACAAACAGAGAGCCACAAAGAGAGAGCCACAAAAGAGAGAGCCACAAACAGAGAGCCACAAAGAGAGAGCCACAAAGAGAAAGCCACAAACAGAGAGCCACAAAGAGAAAGTCACAAAGAGAGAGCCACAAACAGAGAGCCACAAAGAGAGAGCCACAAACAGAGAGCCACAAAAAGAGAAAGCCACAAACAGAGAGCCACAAACAGAGAGCCACAAACAGAGAGTCACAAACAGTGTGTGGTTGTTTGGCCTGGCAAAGTGGTTTTATGGCTGACTGAATGGGAGCTGATAATTATGAGTCTTTTACTCTGCTGTTCTTGACTGCTCTCGGGAAGAAATTACGAGTCCTCATTGTCCGAGACGAGTTAAGACTAAGTAAAAACGTGTCCAACACAGAGACAAGACTGAGACACTCAATATATGGTCTCGAGACTGGACTCACTACAACACTGATCATTAAAGAGGCTGCTCTGGAGTTTAGTTGCTAATAGTTTACCTAAAAGGTTGGCTTGAGTGTTGCCTGTCATCACTACCTTCTGTCATGAAACCTCACAACCTGTAGGTTTTCCATAGGCTCAAATAAGGTTTAGGCAGGGAGAAAGCCTTTTCTTGGTGTCTCATTCTTTACACAGTAACTATTGTCCATTCTCCACCCACCTTCTCAGCTGCGGTGTGGAAAGAGCAGGCCATTTCTAGCCGATGGACCCTCTCCTCAGAGGTGACAGTGAACTGTTTCCAGACCCGGTTGAGGCGTGGTAGGGTGTCACCGGAGGAGCGAGTGGTGCAGCGTAGAGACTGACACAACACCACCGTCGCCTGAAGCAGCTGACGGCCGTAGTCATAGGTGCTCTGAAACACAGAGAAAGAGGGAGATGCTCAGGGTTGTGTTCTGTACATGTATGTCAACAGCTTGCCACGAGAGATCAGTACCTGTGCAACATCCACAAATTTCTTGTGTTTCTCCAGCAGCACTTTGGTTTCCTGTGCATCGTCCCCGAGCCTGATGTGGGTCTTCAGGAGAGCATCCAGCAGCTCACCAAGCCACTCCACCGCCTGAGAATCAACACAGGTATGAGGTTTACAAGGTCTTCTTAACAACAAAAACAATATGTCAATAATAACAATACAACACATCAGTGACGTGTTAAAATATGCAACTCAGAACCAAAGATGAAACTAACAAACAGACAGACAGAGATGAAGAAGGGAAGGTCCATAGACTGACCTGTGATGCATCTTCCTCACACTTGAAAAGCTGGACCATCTGAAGCATCTTCAGTCTCCTCACATCCACCATGTCTTCACATCTAGACAGAACCAAAACACTCTTAAAACATGACAACGGTCATTTCTATGTCAATATCCATGGCAAAGGCCAAAATTCTATGATATTACAGAAATTGAGTCGTGGAAGCTTTGTAAACAACTTCAGCATTATCTGGAGCAGCTGCAGCCCTGCAGGCTCAGGAAAAAAGACATCTGGGTAAACCTTTGTTTCCGGAGTTGCATGTCCTCCATAACTCCTTGGATATGATCAATGTTTTCTTTGTTTTCAATGGGCACGTCCTTCCCATAGGACCAGGTTGTCTGGTTGGACATCTGATCCATCACGACCTGCCCTTTCTCCCTCAGGCCTGCCAGGGATCCCTCTGGACAGAGCATCACGGCAGAGAATATTACTCAATAACCAAACTAACACTACTGATAGTTAGAAAATATTCTAACCAAACTTTATTCTTGCAGTTATCCATCTACAGTTGAAGTCAGAAGTTTACATACACTTAGGTTGGAGTCATTAAAACTCGTTTTTCAACCACTCCACACATTTATTGTTAACAAACGATAGTTTGTCGTTTAGGACATCTACTTTGTGCATGACACAAGTCGTGTTTCCAACAATTGTTTACAGACAGATTATTTCACCGTATCACAATTCCAGTGGATCAGAAGTTTACATACACTAATTGACTGTGCCTTTAAAAAGCTTGGACAATTCCAGAAAATTATGTCATGGCTTTAGAAGCTTCTGATAGGCTACTTGACATAATTTCAGTCCATTGGAGGTGTACCTGTGGATGTATTTCAAGGCCTACCTTCAAACTCAGTGCCTCTTTGCTTGACATCATGGGAAAATCAAAGGAAATCAGCCAAGACCCCAGGATTTTTTTTTTTGAGAAATGTCCTCTGGTCTGATGAAACAAAAATAGAACTGTTTGGCCATAATGACCATCATTATGTTTAGTGGAAAAGGGGGGATGCTTGCAAGCCGAATAACACCATCCCAACCGTGAAGCACAGGGGTGGCAGCATCAAGTTGTGGGGGTGCTTTGTTGCAGGAGGGACAGTTGCACTTCACAAAATAGATGGGATCACGAGGCAGGAAAATTATATGGATATATTAAAGCAACATCTCAAGACATCAGACAGGAAGTTAAAGCTTGGTCGCAAATGGGTCTTCCTAATGGACAATGATCCCAAGCATACTTCCAAAGTTGTTCAAAATGGTATTGGAGTGGCCATC
The DNA here is from genome assembly GCF_023373465.1 of Oncorhynchus keta. Classification (NCBI taxonomy): domain Eukaryota; kingdom Metazoa; phylum Chordata; class Actinopteri; order Salmoniformes; family Salmonidae; genus Oncorhynchus; species Oncorhynchus keta. Next base: position 26,190,940 of record NC_068454.1, on the reverse strand, counting down.
ACAAAGCCCTGACTTCAATCCTATAGAAAATTTGTGGGCAGAACTGAAAGCGCCTGTGTGAGGAAGGAGGCCTACACACCTGACTCAGTTACACCAGATCTGTCAGGAGAAAATGGCCACAATTCACCCAACTTATTGTGGGGAGCTTGTAGAAGGCTACCCAAAACGTTTGACCCAAGTTAAACAATTTAAAGGCGATGCTACCAAATACTAATTGAGTGTATGTTAACTTCTGACCCACTGGGAGTGTGATGAAAGAAATAAAAGCTGAAATAAATCATTCTCTATACTATTATTCTGACATTTCACATTATTAAAATAAAGTGGTGATCTTAACTGACCTAAACAAAAATGAACAGTATGAATAGAATAATAGAATTGTGCTTACCAACACTCTTGAGTTTCTCCTCGAGGTGTTTGAGTGTTTGTTGGATGGCAGCCCCGTCAGTGGGGGCCACGTCTGCACAGAGCATGCCCAGTAGACCATCCAGTTGCTGGGACAGCTGCGAGGGTAAACTGGGGCGTTAGTCCAAAGGCAACACAAAGCTGTAGTCCATACAGTTAGTCTATATTATTATGACTGAATCCCAAAGTAGATTGGAGGACTTGATAAGTGTAAGCAATATGGGTGGTGGTAGCTCCATCTTGCCATCTGATTGTTGCCATATTGCTTTCACATATCGATCTACAGCACACAAATGCCAAGGGACTGGCCCTAGGTACTGACTTGGTGATTTAGAGTAAGAATCACTGTCGCTCTTGTTCTTGGCTGTATAGGTATTTTGCTATTATCAAATAAATTCAACCAATCAATGAATTAATCCATGAAACATACATCCTGTGCGGTGCCGTGGAACTCGTGTGCTGACTGCAGTACGTTCTGCCTGGACTCCAGTTGGCTGGCCTGTCTGTAACAGACATCACTGAGCTGCTGTTGAAGACCCTTCAGCTCCACTAGGTCCTCCTCGTCTCCAGCACTCAGCAACGCTGCGATTTGCTGATTCAGCTCCACGTACACCGCAAACCACTCCTGTGGATACACAACCAATAACACACACATTATTACACCGCAAACCACTCCTGTGGATACACAACCAATAACACACACATTATTACACCGCAAACCACTCCTGTGGATACACAACCAATAACACACACATTATTACACCGCAAACCACTCCTGTGGATACACAACCAATAACACACACATTATTACACCGCAAACCACTCCTGTGGATACAATAACACACCAATATTACACCGCAAACCATTATACACAACCAATACATTATTACAGCAAACCACTCCTGTGGATACACAACCAATAACACATTATCATACACAGCATTATAAAGCAAAATCCTGTGGATACACAACCAATAACAAGACATTATTGGATACACACCAATAACACAACACATTATTCCTGTGGATACACAACCAATAACACACACACATTATTACAGCAACCAATCCTGTATATACACAACCAATAACACATTATTACACAGCAAACCAATCCTGTATATACACAACCAATAACACATTATTACACAGCAAACCACTCCTGTGGATACACAACCAATAAACACACATTATTACAGCAAACACTCCTGTATACACAACCATACACACACATTATTAAGCAAAATCCTGTGGATACACAACCAATAACACACACATTATTACACCGCAAACCACTCCTGTATATACACAACCAATAAGACATTATCATACACAGCAAGCAATCCTGTATATACACAACCAATAACACATTATCATACACAGCAAGCAATCCTGTATATACACAACCAATAAGACATTATCATACACAGCAAGCAATCCTGTATATACACAACCAATAACACATTATCATACACAGCAAGCAATCCTGTATATACACAACCAATAACACATTATCATACACAGCAAGCAATCCTGTATATACACAACCAATAACACATTATTTAAACTCCAGAGCTGACAAAGTACAAATCTGTCGTTCTGCCCCTGAACAGGCAGTTAACCCACTGTTCCTTGGCCGTCATTGAAAATAAGAATTTGTTCTTAACTGACTTGCCTAGTTAAATAAAGGTAAAATACATTTTAAAAATACAAAATAAGTTATCATACACAGCAAGCAATCATGTACAGTGGGGCAAAAAAGTATTTAGTCAGCCACCAGCAAGTTCTCCCACTTAAAAAGATGAGAGGCCTGTAATTTTCATCATAGGTACAGTTCAACTATGACAGACAAAATTAGAAAAAAAATACAGAAAATCACATTGTAGGATTTTTTATGAATTTATTTGCAAATTATGGTGGAAAATAAGTATTTGGTCACCTACAAACAAGCAAGATTTCTGGCTCTCACAGACCTGTAACTTCTTCTTTAAGAGGCTCCTCTGTCCTCCACTCATTACCTGTATCAATGGCACCTGTTTGAACTTGTTATCAGTATAAAAGACACTGTCCACAACCTCAAACAGTCACACTCCAAACTCCACTATGGCCAAGACCAAAGAGCTGTCAAAGGACACCAGAAACAAAATTGTAGACCTGCACCAGGCTGGGAATCTGCAATAGGTAAGCAGCTTGGTTTGAAGAAATCAACTGTGGGAGCAATTATTAGGAAATAGAAGACATACAAGACCACTGATAATCTCCCTCGATCTGGGGCTCCACGCAAGATCTCACCTCGTGGGGTCAAAATGATCACAAGAGCGGTGAGGAAAAATCCCAGAACCACACGGGGGGACCTAGTGAATGACCTACAGAGAGCTGGGACCAAAGTAACAAAGCCTACCATCAGTAACACACTAACACACTCACTATCGTGAGATTTTGAGTGAAAACCTCCTTCCATCAGCAAGGGCATTGAAGATGAAACGTGGCTGGGTTTTTCAGCATGACAATGATCCCAAACACACCGCCCGGGCAACGAAGGAGTGGCTTCGTAAGAAGCATTTCAAGGTCCTGGAGTGGCCTAGCCAGTCTCCAAATCTCAAACCCATAGAAAATCTTTGGAGGGATTTGAAAGTCTGTGTTGCCCAGCAACAGCCCCAAAACATCACTGCTCTAGAGGAGATCTGCATGGAGGAATGGGCCAAAATATCAGCAACAGTGTGTGAAAACCTTGTGAAGACTTACAGAAAACGTTTGACCTCTGTCATTGCCAACAAAGGGTATATAACAAAGTCTTGAGATAAACTTTTGTTATTGACCAAATACTTATTTTCCACCATAATTTGCAAATAAATTCATTAAAAATCCTACAATGTGTTTTTCTGGATTTTTGTTCTAATTTTGTCTGTCATAGTTGAAGTGTACTACCTATGATGAAAATTACAGGCCTCTCATCTTTTTAAGTGGGAGAATTTGCACAATTGGTGGTTGACTAAATACTTTTTTGCCCCACTGTATATACACAACCAATAACACATGTGTTATTACAGAGCAGAAGAGTCAGACACTACAAAACAAATAACTTATTTTGTGGAGTCACAATTCATACCAGCAAACACAGAAGGTTGTGCTAATACTGTATACCAACAATACAAATTGTTTCTGTATCAAAGTTGTTCATGTTCAGACCTACTGTGTACAGTAATTGAGTTGAATACTTTTGTACTGTCATTATTACTTAGAGAACACTAAACATTCAGATCAATAGCTCCACCTGCTGAAGGATATAACACCACAACAAGGCTCTCGCTCTCTTGACAGTGTGGGTGTCGCTCTCTGCCGGTGTGGGTGTCGCTCTCTGCCGGTGTGGGTGTCGCTCTCTGCCGGTGTGGGTGTCGCTCTCTGCCGGTGTGGGTGTCGCTCTCTGCCGGTGTGGGTGTCGCTCTCTGCCGGTGTGGGTGTCGCTCTCTGCCGGTGTGGGTGTCGCTCTCTGCCGGTGTGGGTGTCGCTCTCTGCCGGTGTGGGTGTCTCTAGCCTAATTGTCAATCTTAGCTTTGACCTCGCTCTGGCTTTAGCCTTCAATTCACCCTGGCCAGCTTTCCCTGTTCCGGTCCATGGGGCACGCTCCAGCCCAGAGCAATGATTCATCAGGGTCTTTGATATAAACCCAGCCAGGAGAGACACTAGTTACACCCCACAGCTGTTGCTGCTGCAGTCACTTCCTGGCCTGGACTGACTCTGGTGATTGAGCAGGAAAATACTAATGCCAGCTGTTGTTTTGTTAGTGAAATCACACAAACCTTTTCCAGATGTAAACATTGTACCTTATTTATGTCAATGGTTTACCTCCATGAGTTTTATTCCATAGTTTTAGTCTCGTACCGCTTTGCCCCTGCTTCTCAGCCCAGAGCGTACTGATCTATGAAAAGCACTTACAGAACTGTATGTCTTCTGCCAAGTGCCTTCACTACAGTCTCCTGGTAGCTAACACATTCGTCCTAACAATCTAAATCTATAATCATACTCAGTGACCTAATTATTGGGATCTTCAAGACACTTCAGACATGTACTTCTACTGCAGTGAGAGAGAACTAGCAGCTATCTATCTCCACAACTCTTCTCTGTAAGTGAGTATGAACACTGAACAATGAGTGGTGTGACAGAGCTGTGTCTGTGGTGTTATCGTGTCTGTGGTGTCCTTACGCTGTATTCGCTCTCTATCTCTTGTGTCTTCCTTGCCAACTATGTGTCTTGAGTTGTGTGGTATTGTATTATGTTGTGTTGCGTCTGTTTTGTGTCTATAGTGTGTTGTTTTATTCTGTCCTTACGCTGTGTTGGCTTTCCATCTCCTCGTGTTTCTGCTGTAGGGCCTGGGAGGCCCTGATAGAATCTCCGATCCCCCACTGTGTTCGGAGCTGCTCTGTGCCAGGCCCCTCCAGCCAATTCACAACCTGCATAGCAACAAGAGAGACCCCATTGGACACAATCATTGATAAATGCTTCATCACTTCCCCCAGGCCGACCAACGAAATACCTTCCAGGTATCAGAGGTCCCTAATTGGCTGGAAAAACTGTAAATCAGTGTGGGTTTCAATCGGGTAACACTACTTAAAAGCTAGCAGGTGATATAAAGCATGTATTGGCATTTCAAATGTTGTATAATGAGGCTCATTGTTAAAACAGTGTACCATGTGTCAGCATAGCAATATATTATGCCAAGTTAGCTATAAAGTAAATATTGTTCACGATATATTGTACTAATGTTTTCTGTGTGTGTCTACTTGAAACTGACATCCCAGGACAAGATAAGGATAACATGATAAATCTAATTCAACATCTGGTTGAAATACAGCATTATTTAAGGAGGATCAAGAAGAGGTGTTAGAATCCACTGAACTTTGAAAGAGGGATGATAAAAATGGTTCAGTGTTGAGTTTGACAGAGGTTTTCAGCATCATCCTTTAGCCTTGCTAAGCAATTCTCCCGCCTGTCTCCTATATCGCTCGGAGAAATACAGCTTACAAACTACTCCCCCACTCGCTACACAGCACTACATCTCTACTCCCAGCAGATAAGAACTAGGCCAAACCCCCCTAGCCAAACTAATCCATCATCCCACAGAACAACATTTTCATCCCCATAGCAACAGACTGCTCATTCCGTTAGGATCTATAATCTAAAATAGAATCCATCCATTCCATGGAACACATCATATCGAAGGAGCTGTTCACTTCCTTTTGCACTGGAAAACATTCAAAATGCTGACATCTTTAGATCAGCGGTTCTCAGCCTGGTGTACTAGTGCCCCTAAGGGTATCAGGCAAATCGACAGGTGGTAGCCTATATGGGTTGAATAATAAGAACATAGTGCAAATGATCAGTTGCACATGACGGAGTACGGAGAACAACTGTTTTAGATGCTAAAGTAGAGTTAAATCTATCGGCCAATGGGAGAAAAGGCATTTTCCCTTCATGGTTACAGACAGGAAATGAGGTAGTGCCAGCTGCCAAGGAGGAAGTGTGTTGAGATGTAGCCATGTGTGCTGACTGCTCATCCTGGCTTTGTCTCAAATCACTATCTTTTCCCTATATAGTGCACTACTTTTGACCAGGGCCCACTAGATATGGGACAATTATTAGACTGAAGGTGAGGACACAACAGTTCACCTGACAAGACTGAAACCAAACATTACACTGTTGATTTTATGTGCATTTTACATGAATGTATCCAGGTGCATCGGCTAGGTGCAACAAAAAAAAGACAAGCCTTTGAGTGAGAGATCTAACTGGTGTTTCAAAATGGCCGTACACTTCTCCAAAGTCTGCACAGTTCCTAAGTCATTTCAATGCACTTTTTTAACTCAACTATGAGGTGCTTTTTTGAGCTCTCATGCCATTGAGGAACACACAGCCCTGCATCCCCGCCTTTACACAATTACTGTTGATGTTTATGCAATACCCAAGAACAGTCCATCATAAATCACAATCGGGTCAGGTGGGCATAATTGGGAAGCCTATTCTATTGCCAACACGACCAGCTAAATGATAAAATATAACCTTACAGTGTTAGGCTTTCACAAGGCAATTCAGAGAAGCAGATGGTCATTTTGGTGCACATAGAATGGAGTCATGAGGGCATTCAGATGTGTGGTGTTCTTCCCAAAACAACAAACAGGATCATTCTGTTCAGGACAACCCTGGGTATAACACCATGTCATCTTGTAACTGGACATCAAACATAGTGATGTTGTATAACTGAGTAAACAAAACATTAAGAACACCTGCTCTTTCTATGACATAGACTGACCAGGTGAATCCAGGTGAAAGCTATGATTCCTTATCGATGTAACTTGTTAAATCCACTTCAAATTCAGTGTAGATGAAGGGGAGGAGATGGGATGAAGAAGGATTTTTAAGCCTTGATACAATTGAGACACGGATTGTGTCTGTGTGCCATTCAGAGGGTGAATTGGCAAGACAAAAGATTTAAGTGCCTTTGAACAGGGTATGATAGTAGGTGCCAGGTGCACAGGTTTGTGTCAAGAACTGTAACGCTGCTGTTTTTTGTAATGCTCAACAGTTTCCTTTGTGTGGTGGGGGGGGGGGTTGCAACTCCATATTAGGAAGATGTTCCTAATTTTTGGTATACTCAGTGTACACACAAGTTTCATGATATGGAAATATGAGGTGCACCTTTGGCTTGCTTGTATGACATCAATGCAGTATTTATTATAATCCTCAACGTATCATCTTTCAAAATACAGAGTCCTCGTAATTTACAGCCTTTCCCTCACAAAAATGGGAAAACGTTGCCCAATTTAGCGGGAGGGATGAGGGCAGCTTCTTGACGCATGTTGTGTTCAAGTTCAGAATGTCTGTCGTCAAAACCCATACAGAGCTGTGAAACAGAGACCCTGACCTCTGACGTCATGTATAGCATGTCACTGTACAGCCACTGCGTTCCAATGTAGACGCTATCAGTGTCCAAATGTTAAAACCCTATATATCGTGACGAGTGAAAATCTGCATTTGTTTCTCTGTCTGGTCACTAGGCTGCTGTTGTTGGAGGTATTGGGCTAAAGTCAAGGCAGTGAGATGTCTGTAATCTGCATTTGTTTGAATCCTGGCATCAGTATTTCACCATGCTGGTGTTTTGATGCCATTAGGGCAGTGTGTGTAGGGCACTAGGGAGGTGTTGATGATGTTGGCATTGTGCAGTGGGTTGGGTGTGTGTAGTATGTTGGTGTGTGTGTAGTGTGTATCCAGAGTGTGATATCATAGGGCAGTGTGTGTGCAGTACCTGCATGACCTTGGTCTGTATCTCCTCCAGCTGGGATCGTTTGCTGCGTTGGCGACACACCTCCTGGTACTTAGTGTACTGTTCCCTGAGGGAGTCCAGCAGCTTCATGACCTGAAATAATAGTTTATCTTGTATAGTATTTGTATGTTATGTGTGAATTTTGATGTTATATGTTTACTATAATCTTTACATCTTATCCGACTTGCCATAACTGAAGTTCCCTCTGGGAAAAATGCAGTTATTCTATTGTACCTGTGGCTGGGCCAGTAGCTCGTCATCCATGGGGGACCAGGCCACACCACCTCCCTCTGACCCATTAAACCTCCGCTGCTGCAGCTCTGACAGCAACTCATGGCCTGGAGGGGAGAGAGGAGATAGGGATGGTCATAGGGAGAATGGTAGTGAGAGAGATTTTTATATATATATATATATATATATATATATATATATATATATAAAAGTGTGTGAGTGAGTGAGTGAGTGAGTGAGTGAGTGAGTGAGTGAGTGAGACAGCCAGCCTGAGAGAGAGAGAGACAGCCAGCCAGAGAGAGAGACAGCCAGCCAGAGACAGCGCCAGAGTGCCAGCCAGAGTGAGAGACAGCCAGTGAGACAGCCAGCCAGAGAGAGAGACAGAGACAGCCAGCCAGAGAGAGAGACAGCCAGCCAGAGAGAGAGACAGCCAGCCAGAGAGAGAGACAGCCAGCCAGAGAGAGAGACAGCCAGCCAGAGAGAGAGACAGCCAGCCAGAGAGAGAGACAGACAGCCAGAGAGAGAGACAGCCAGCCAGAGAGAGAGACAGCCAGCCAGAGAGAGAGACAGCCAGAGAGACAGCCAGAGAGAGAGACAGCCAGCCAGAGATAGTGAGATAGACAGCCAGCCAGAGAGAGAGAGAGAGCCAGAGAGAGAGAGAGACAGACAGAGAGAGAGACAGCCATAGAGAGAGAGAGAGAGAGACAGCCAGAGAGAGAGAGACAGCCAGAGAGAGAGAGAGAGAGAGAGAGAGAGCGCGAGACAGCCAGAGAGAGAGACAGCCAGAGAGAGAGCGAGACAGCCAGAGAGAGAGAGAGAGAGATAGAGAGAGAGACAGCCAGAGAGAGAGACAGCCAGAGTGAGAGACAGCCAGAGAGAGAGAGACAGCCAGAGAGAGAGAGACAGCCAGCCAGAGAGAGAGAGAGAGACAGCCAGCCAGAGAGAGACAGCCAGCAAGAGAGAGACAGCCAGCAAGAGAGAGAGAGACAGCCAGAGAGAGAGAGACAGCCAGCCAGAGAGAGACAGCCAGCCAGAGAGAGAGAGACAGCCAGCCAGAGAGAGAGAGAGAGAGAGAGAGCCAGAGAGAGAGCCAGAGAGAGAGAGAGAGCGAGAGAGAGAGAGACAGCCAGCCAGAGAGAGAGAGAGAGAGAGAGACAGCCAGAGAGAGAGAGAGAGAGACAGCCAGAGAGAGATAGAGAGACAGACAGCCAGAGAGAGAAAGAAATGTACTACAGTACAGAATGTAGACGACAGCAAGTTCCTCCTTGTCAGCCATTAAGTTGCAATATACATTTCAGCGGTGCATTATTGTGGAGTAAATGTTAAATGAGTAGTACTTCAGGGGAAAGATTGCTATTCATTTATTCATAATACCAACATCAACAGCATCCCAACCTCTTTAAACAGAGATTAATTACACTGGAAAGCCTTCCAAGTACGTTCTTTGATAACAGCACATAACAAATAGGACAGAGTATTGTTCTTATATCATGCTCTTATTCTATCTCACGCTGTACCTCCTCGCCTGTCTGTTGTGCCTGTAGCAACACAAACAAGAGTGACAGGGCAGCCAAAGCCCTCTTCTTCATTACGCAAGACATTCGCTCAGAGAGCGAGCGAGAAAGAGAGAGCATCAGGCGTTGTGTAGGAAGTATCCCAAATTGCACCCTATTCTCAATATAATGCACTACTTTTAGCAAAGGCCCATAGGTTTCTGGTCAAAAGTAGTGCACTATGTAGGAAATCAGATGCAATTTGGGACAAATTGTGCGTGAGTTTTTCTGTGGGAAGCACAGTACCAGAGACGCGTTGGGCTGACCATCCATTCCACAACCACCAGACAAAGCTCCTTTTATTGGGACAGCTCTGCTATGTGCTGGCCTTCCAGGGTTGTGTCCCATAGAACACCCTATTCCCTTTATAGTGCAGCACTTGGCCCTGATCAGACGTAGTGCACTATGAATGGAACAGGGTGCCATTTGGGCTCAGCCCAGCTCTGCTCTGGCATTCCTCTGAATGGGTAAATATTTTCACTGTAGTAAAACCGTTCATGTGACACACTACTCGCCACTAGGCCTGCAAATACAATTACTGGGTCTACATCCCAAAAGGGTGCCTTTTGGAACGCACTCTAGGAGTCTGTTTACTGAATGGTTACACAGAGTGGAAAATGTCTTCTCTGCTGGTGGCGTGCACCATCTCTGCATCCTGTACCATTCAACTGAAATGGAGCTCTGGTATAGAAACACACAGCTCTACTAGCTAGGCTACCTGGATTCAGCTATTTCTATTAACAATGACTTGTGCACAAAGATTGGTATAATTACCGGTTTGTAGAACTGTTTCAGGATCAAGCGATGGTAGGAAGTTACAATCTGGTGGCCTGGGAGAAAGATAAGTAAGCAATGTGTTTACTGGCCTGTGTGTTCAATTCCCTTTCCTCAATCATGGATACTTAGGGCAAAAATAGATATAATAGTCAATACCTTTCTTTGTCTAATTGGTTGCTTTTCTCACTCTCGTTGATGACCACCAGTTCATCTAGAAGGGATGTGGACTCTTTGGTAAACTTCTCAAAGACCTGAGGAAAAACAAATGAGTAACAATGTTATGTGACAAACATGCATGTACAACAGGATTGGGGTGAATTCCATTTCAATCAGGAAGTAAACCATATTCAAATTCCACATTTTCCTCATTGAAAAGCATGGAAGAGAATTTCAGTGTACTTCCTGAATTGACTGGAATTGACCCCAACTCTGCATAATGTCATTGTTATATACATTTTCATCTATAGGATTCAAATGTGATGTCCAAATGTGAGCTATTGTACACAGTCACAGTGCATTTGCTAACAAAACCACCTCCAACTTCCTTCATACTGGACACAGAGACATACACATGGACTCTCGGGGAGTAGATAAAAGGGCCTCGTTGCCAAAATCCCGAAGTATCCCTTTAAAATGGTGGCTAGGCTTACCAGTCTTTTGTTCACCCAGTCCATGTGATCATACACTAAACTTCCTCCGAACTCATCAGTCAGCTGACAGGGCTCGATGTAGCGTGTGAGCTTATTGGCAGATACCAGAATAACCTGGAATAAGAGAACAGAGGAGAGACAGGGTCAGAGACAGTTATTAAATCACCACTGTGGATTAAGGAATTTTATTATTTCATCATCACGCTAATCTCATCCAAGTTTGGAAAGTATAAAAGCAAGATTCAAGTTCGTAAAATGGTTAAGTTAACAACTTTTCAATGTTAACAACTCACACTGACTAGATAGAGGTAAAGTTTTCATTTCGACACATCAACGTTGACAACCCAGACAAAGTAGATAGGGATTGGAATAGGATTCTGGGAGAGGCCTATACAGACAAGTCTCTCTGTAAACCCTGCCTGTTAGCCTCCATGGCTGTTCCTCCTGTCAAATACAGGCCTGTTTAGATGTAGCAAGGGGATGGGAGGCAACCGCTGACCATACAGATGAGATGAACACAGCAGAATGTTTTCCACCAGGGACAGACCGGACAGGGAGACCATGGCCCATACAGATGAGATGAACACAGCAGAATGTTTTCCACCAGGGACAGACCGGACAGGGAGACCACGGCCCATACAGATGAGATGAACACAGCAGAATGTTTTCCACCAGGGACAGACCGGACAGGGAGACCACGGCCCATACAGATGAGATGAACACAGCAGAATGTTTTCCACCAGGGACAGACCGGACAGGGAGACCACGGCCCATACAGATGAGATGAACACAGCAGAATGTTTTCCACCAGGGACAGACTGGACAGAGAGACCACGGCCCATACAGATGAGATGAACACAGCAGAATGTTTTCCACCAGGGACAGACCGGACAGGGAGACCACGGCCCATACAGATGAGATGAACACAGCAGAATGTTTTCCACCAGGGACAGACCTGGACAGGGAGACCACGGCCCATACAGATGAGATGAACACAGCAGAATGTTTTCCACCAGGGACAGACCGGACAGGAGACCACGGCCCATACAGATGAGATGAACACAGCAGAACTTTTTCCACCAGGGACAGACCGGACAGGGAGACCACGGCCCATACAGATGAGATGAACACAGCAGAATGTTTTCCACCAGGGACAGACCGGACAGGGAGACCACGGCCCATACAGATGAGATGAACACAGCAGAACGTTTTCCACCAGGGACAGACTGGACAGGGAGACCACGGCCCATACAGGGAGACCACGGCCCATACAGATGAGATGAACACAGCAGAATGTTTTCCACCAGGGACAGACCGGACAGGGAGACCACGGCCCATACAGATGAGATGAACACAGCAGAATGTTTTCTACCAGGGACAGACTGGACAGAGAGACCACGGCCCATACAGATGAGATGAACACAGCAGAATGTTTTCCACCAGGGACAGACCGGACAGGGAGACCACGGCCCATACAGATGAGATGAACACAGCAGAATGTTTTCCACCAGGGACAGACCGGACAGAGAGACCACGGCCCATACAGATGAGATGAACACAGCAGAATGTTTTCCACCAGGGACAGACCGGACAGGGAGACCACGGCCCATACAGATGAGATGAACACAGCAGAACTTTTTCCACCAGGGACAGACCGGACAGAGAGACCACGGCCCATACAGATGAGATGAACAAAGCAGAGTCTTTTCCACCAGGGACAGACTGGACAGAGAGACCAGGGCACATATTCAGAAAGATCTGTTTGTCTTTCAGATCATAATGAATAAGACAGAAATGGCCTGATCCTAGATCAGCATTCATACTTTGAGATGCTTTATGAATATGGGCCCTGAACTCCAGTCCTCAACACAAACATCCTGGATACGTCCAGTCAGAGTGAAGAAAAATACTTACATCTCAATATCCCAATATGTGGGTGTGTTGAGACGTATCGGATCTATCTGGCAGCCATACCTGGTTGTTTGTTTTCAGACACTAATGGAGTGTAAAGTCAGAAATAGATGTATTGTATTATCACCATGTTGTGATTCATCACCAGTCTATGCTGTGAATATTACTCAGTGAAGATCAGATACTACTTATCCTAACCTGTACACACAGAGACATAACTCCCCTCACCCAGAAGATTAAAGTGAGAGTGTGTGCAGCATGAATAAAGGGATGAGAGAGAGCTTAAAGGTCAAATACAAGTGAACCCTCTGTATCTCAGCAGTCTACCATAATCTGGATGGTTTATTTTTAATCAAGATTTGCATAATGACATACTCTCCTTTTAAATCCTCCCGGTATGGTGACCCTAAACATAACATCCTAGCTCCGACCAACCGCATCACACGCTGAAAGCAGAGAACTGACTGGTATGTGTGTGTGTGTGTGTGTGTATGTATCACAATCTGAGAGCAGAAACCTAAGTGGCAGGCTGCCAGCCCCTTGCACACATCCTCAATGTTGGCCATCAGATGCTAAACACACACTCCATCTACAATGCCATCAACCCTGGATAACTATATAGTTAGGCATCAACCCTGGAGAACTATATAGTTAGACATCACCCTGGAGAACTATATAGTTAGACATCAACCCTGGAGAAGATAGACATCAACCCTTTGTTAGGCATTTCAGATCAACCCTGGAGAATAAGTTGGCATCAACCCTAAGAACTATATAGTTAGACATCAACCCTGGATAACCATATAGTTAGGCATCAACCCTGGAGAACTCAGTTAGACATTCCCTGGAGAACTATTTGAGATGCTTTACCCTGAATATATAGTTAGACATCAACCCTGAACTAGGCATCACCCTGGAGAACTATATAGTTAGGCATCAACCCTGGAGAACTAAACATCCTGGAGAACTATATATTTAGGCATCAACCCTGGAGAACTATATAGTTAGGCATCAACCTGGAGAACTATATAGTTAGGCATCAACCCTGGAGAACTATATAAGGCAACCCTGGAGAACTATATAGTTAGGCATCTGGAGAACAATATCCCTGGAGAATATAGTTAGACATCAACCCTGGAGAACTATATGTTAGACATCAACCCTGGAGAACTATATATCATCAACCCTGAGAACAGCCATACCTGGTTGTTTGTTTTCAGAGAACACATCAACCCTGGAGAACTATATAGTTAGACATCAACCCTGAGAAAAGTTAGACATCAACCCTGGAGAACTATATAGTTAGACATCAACCCTGGAGAACTATATAGTTAGGCATCAACCCTGGATAACCATATAGTTAGACATCAACCCTGGAGAACTATATAGTTAGGCATCAACCCCGGAGAACTATATAGTTAGGCATCAACCCGGAGAACTATATAGTTAGACAGATGGAGAACAGACATCAACCCTGGAGAACTATATAGTTAGACATCCTGGAGAACTATATAGTTAGGCATCAACCCAGAGAACTATATAGTTAGGCATCATCCTGGAGAACTATAGATTAAACCCTGAGAACTATATAGTTAGACATCAACCCTGGAGAACTATATAGTTAGACATCAATGACCCTGGAGAACTAAAGGGCATCAACCCTGAGAACTATATAGTTAGGCATCAACCCTGGAGAACTATATAGTTAGGCATCAATCCTGGAGAACTATATAGTTAGGCATCAACCCTGGAGAACTATATAGTTAGGCATCAACCCTGGAGAACTATATAGTTAGGCATCAACCCTGAGAACTATATAGTTAGACATCAACCGGAGAACTATATAGTTAGGCATCAACCCTGTAGTTAGGCATCAACCCTGGAGAACTTTTTAGGCATCAACCCTGGAGAATTTAGACATCAACCCTGGAGAACTATATAGTTAGACATCAACCCTGGAGAACTATATAGTTAGCCATCAACCCTGGAGAACTATATAGTTAGACATCCTCCCGAGAACTATATAGTTAGGCATCAACCCTGGAGAACTATATAGTTAGACATCAACGGAGAACTATATAGTTAGGCATCAACCCTGGAGAACTATATAGTTAGGCATCAACCCTGGAGAACTATATAGTTAGACATCAACGGAGAACTATATAGTTAGACATCAACCCCGGAGAACTATATAGTTAGGCATCAACCCTGGAGAACTGTGTAGTTAGGCATCAACCCTGGAGAACTATATAGTTAGGCATCAACCCTGAGAACTGTGTAGTTAGACATCAACCCTGGAGAACTATGTAGTTAGACATCAACCCTGAGAACTATATAGTTAGACATCAACCCTGGAGAACTATATAGTTAGACATCAACCCCGGAGAACAGAGAACTATATAGTTAGACATCAACCCCGGAGAACTATATAGTTAGGCATCAACCCTCAGTTAGGCATCAACCCCGGGGTATAGTTAGGCATCAACCCTGGAGAACTATATAGTTAGGCATCAACCCTGGAGAACTATATATTTAGGCATCAACCCTGGAGAACTATATAGTTAGGCATCAACCCTGGAGAACTATATAGTTAGACATCAACCCTGGATAACCATATAGTTAGGCATCAACCCTGAGAACTATATAGTTAACATCAATCCTATATAGTTAGGCATCAACCCTGGAGAACTATATAGTTAGACATCAACCCTGGAGAACTATATAGTTAGACATCAACCCTGGAGAACTATATAGTTAGGCATCAATCCTGGATAACCATATAGTTAGGCATCAACCCTGGAGAACTATATAGTTAGGCATCAACCCTGGAGAACTATATAAGGCATCAATCCTGAGAACTATATAGTTAGGCATCAACCTTGAGAACTATATAGTTAGGCATCAACCCTGGAGAACTATATAGTTAGGCATCAACCCTGGAGAACTATATGTTAGACATCAAGATAACCATATAGTTAGGCATCAACCCTGGAGAACTATATAGTTAGGCATCAACCCTGGATAACTATATAGTTAGGCATCAACCCTGGATAACTATATAGTTAGGCATCAACCCTGGAGAACTATATAGTTAGGCATCAACCCTGGATAACTATATAGTTAGGCATCAACCCTGGAGAACTATATAGTTAGGCATCAACCCTGGAGAACTATATAGTTAGGCATCAACCCTGGAGAACTATATAGTTAGGCATCAACCCTGGAGAACTATATAGTTAGGCATCAACCCTGGAGAACTATATAGTTAGGCATCAACCCTGATAACCATATAGTTAGGCATCAACTGGTTAACTATATTTTTAGGCATCAATCCTGGATAACTATATAGTTAGGCATCAACCCTGGAGAACTATATAGTTAGACATCAACCCTGGAGAACTATATAGTTAGGCATCAACCCTGGAGAACTATATAGTTAGACATCAACCCTGGAGAACTATATAGTTAGGCATCAACCCTGGAGAACTATATAGTTAGGCATCAACCCTGGAGAACTAGTTAGGCATCAACCCTGGAGAACTATATAGTTAGGCATCAACCCTGGAGAACTATATATTTAGGCATCAACCCTGGAGAACTATATAGTTAGACATCAACCCTGGAGAATAACATCAAACCCGGAGAACTATATAGTTAGGCATCAACCCTGGAGAACTATATATTTAGGCATCAACCCTGGAGAACTATATAGTTAGGCATCAATCCTGGAGAACTATATAGTTAGGCATCAACCCTGGAGAACTATATAGTTAGGCATCAACCCTGGAGAACTATATAGTTAGGCATCAACCCTGGAGAACTATATAGTTAGGCATCAACCCTGGAGAACTATATAGTTAGACATCAACCCTGGATAACTAGACATATGGAGAACTATATAGTTAGACATCAACCCTGGAGAACTATATAGTTAGGCATCAACCCTGGAGAACTATATAGTTAGGCATCAACCCTGGAGAACTATATAGTTAGGCATCAACCCTGGAGAACTATATAGTTAGGCATCAACCCTGGAGAACTATATAGTTAGGCATCAACCCTGGAGAACTATATAGTTAGGCATCAACCCTGGAGAACTATATAGTTAGGCATCAACCCTGGAGAACTATATAGTTAGGCATCAACCCTGGAGAACTATATAGTTAGGCATCAACCCTGGAGAACTATATAGTTAGGCATCAACCCTGGAGAACTATATAGTTAGGCATCAACCCTGGAGAACTATATAGTTAGGCATCAACCCTGGAGAACTATATAGTTAGGCATCAACCCTGGAGAACTAGTTAGACATCAACCCTGGTTAGTTAGACATCAACCCTGGAGAACTATATAGTTAGACATCAACCCTGGAGAACTATATAGTTAGGCATCAACCCTGGAGAACTATATAGTTAGGCATCAACCCTGGAGAACTATATAGTTAGGCATCAACCCTGGAGAACTATATAGTTAGACATCAACCCTGGAGAACTATATAGTTAGGCATCAACCCTGGAGAACTGTGTAGTTAGAGGCTATCATAATGTTTTGTTCATCTCTGTAGAGACCAAAGCAAAACACACATACCATCATCATCATCATCATCACGCTACAGTGAAAACATGATGCTAATGCAGATTATTAACATTTCACCACATGCAGACAGACTGACTCATTGATAAATATTCATGGTTGTAAAGCAATCCCTAGAGTGTGTGTGTATCAATCCACAGTGCCGTGTGGAATCAATGGAGGCCTCTTCATCTGCATATGACTAACAAGGTTAGGAGAATCACACACAGGCTTTCTGATTGCATGTGCATTTATTTCTATCGCGATTAGCCTCCAAATAAGAAGGAAGAAAACTGTAGCCTGAAGTTTCTAGTTAAATTGTGATGGCAGATTGGCAACCTCCCAAAGAGAAGAGAAGCAGTAAGGAAAACAGAACAGACCGATCCCTTCTCTTCCACAGCCCACTATGTATCAAATGACATCTGGATAGAGACATTTGTACATGAAACCAACCTTCACTCTCTCTCTCGCTCAATCTATCCCTCTCTGGGCATGTATCCACACAGTTATAGAGTAGAGGTGCTGATCTAGGATCAGTTTTGTCTTAACTTACATCTTAATGTATAGGAATATATGGAGAGGTGGTACCTGGACCCATATCCACAAAGTGCCTCTGAGTAGGAGTACTGATCTAGGATCTGTAAATATCGTCTGACTCAATATGATCTAAAAGGAAAAACTGATCCTAGATCAACACTCCTACTCAGAAGCTTTTCAAATATGGACCCTGGGATGTAAACTCAGCTGACAATCCTAATCGAAGTGCTTTGAAACTGAAAGGCAAATCAAGCAGAGCATTTTGTGTCAGGGTTTAAACCCACAGTGGCATTATTGTTCAGTTGCATCTCAGTGAGTCAGCTCTCTACCATAAGTGTTGCTTTGTCTCACTGTGAGATCATTCCATTAACAGAAGAACGTGTCCTCTCAAAATAGTATGGCCTTGTTTGAGAAGATCAAAACCATGATGTATTGTGGCTAAATTGTGACTTACTGACTTAAATACAAATAATAATCAGTACACGTTGCAAGGTGATTTGAAATGCAGTCCATGTCGAACAAACCAAATAGCTAGTTCCTTGAGATTGAGGAGGCAGGCACTGAGTGAGACTGTTCATGCCCTGTTACACTTCCACATGCTCCAGTGTTCATGCCAGATTGGTTGTGGGCAGTAGAGCCTAATACAAGTCATCCAACCACTTAGTTCAAATATATTTCATTCTCAACACCACAACAGTAACGTTAGATGAATAAAAGTATCTAACTAGGTCAATTTCATAATTTAACTATTTTCCCCAATTCTCTTTTATTTCCAATCCCAATAAACTGACCACCTCTGCCATGTAACAGAGCCTGGTGAAGCAGGGGAGTTATAGGGAGGGAGAGCTAGAGGGTACTGCTGGCCCAGATCATTACACAACTGTTGGGAGCAAAATCAACAAGAAAGACCTCTACTGAGCAGTCTCAGGAATTATTGTCAGGACACTTTACACACACACACACACACACACACACACACACACACACACACACACACACACACACACACACACACACACACACACACACACACACACACACACACACACACACACACACACACACACACATAGAAATAGGAACTGGCGTGTGTCCCAATATATAAATCCTTCAGGAAGTGATGATCAAAGACATATGGGAGGTTGAAATGGAGCAGGATGCATGAATGTTCTGATACAATGCTGACTTTTAAAATCACCACACAGTGCACTTAAAATAGACTAATGCTGCCATGCTGTCTACCACAACAGACCTTGCCATCTATCTATCAGCCTCATTTGACAGAGAGCTTCATTACAGATTGAAATATGCATATTGGTCTATAACATGTCAGCAATTACTCTAGGGGTTTATTGGTAACTTATAGGCTGTATTTGAGGGCTGTTGTGGAGCAGGCAACCACAAAAGAAGCAGCGAAAATCACTAGTCATTGTACTAACACCACCCACATGAGTTACCTATACAGAACAAACAGATCTGAAGAACACCATTGCTGAAGGGGTTAACAACAAGGCCAAAATGAATACTGACAATTAAATATCTATTCCTCTCTATCAATTTGTTTGCCACCCAACCACCAATGTTGGAATCATTGGTTTGCGAAGGAAAGTAAATTGAATTCCCGCCATAATTAGTCCCTCTGGGAGGTGACGGGATGCTGCTGCTCAGAGGAACAACATTATTAGGGGGTGAGAGGGAGAGAGAGGGAGAGCCAGAGAGAGATGCAGAGAGCGAGAGAGAGAGCGAAAGAGATGCAGAGAGAGAAAGAGAGAGAGAGAGAGCCAGAGAGAGATGCAGAGAGCGAGAGAGAGAGAGAGAGAGAAAGAGAGAGATGCAGAGAGAAAGAGAGAGATGCAGAGAGAAAGAGAAAGAGAGAGATACAGAGAGAGATGCAGAGATGCAGAGAGAGAGGTGCAGAGATGCAGAGAGAGAGAGAGATGCAGAGAGAGAGAGAGATGCAGAGAGAGAGAGAGATGCAGAGAGAAAGAGAGATGCAGAGAGAAAGAGAGATGCAGAGAGAAAGAGAGATGCAGAGAGAAAGAGAGATGCAGAGAGAGAGAGAGATGCAGAGAGAAAGAGAGATGCAGAGAGAGAGAGATGCAGAGAGAGAGATGCAGAGAGAGAGATGCAGAGAGATGCAGAGAGAGAGAGAGATGCAGAGAGAGAGAGAGATGCAGAGAGAGAGAGATGCAGAGAGAGAGAGATGCAGAGAGAGAGAGAGAGAGAGAGAGAGGAGGAAAACGCATAGACGTAGCAAGATCGACAGAGCCCAGTCTGACCTTCTCCTTCCAATAAGACACTCACCTCAAAGCCTAGTCTGTCCTTCTCCTTCCAAAAGCAGAAATGAGTGACCTTCTTGTCCCAGAATTCATCAGGCTTCACCACACACACCAGAGACACCTCTGCTGGAATCACGTTCTATAAATAATGGGATAATATGAAGGGGAAAAAATTAAGTAAAATAAAATAAGCAAAATGGTATAGGCTTTCAATGGCTTACTGGACACAGTCAAATCCAGAAACAGAAATGTCATCCCCAAAACAATTCAGTGTTTTTCCTATATGCATTTAGCAGTGGCGCACCGCCATATTCTTAATTCCATTCCTTCACTTTAGATTGTGTGCATTGTTAGATATTACTGCACTGTTGGAGATAGAAACACAAGCATTTCGCTACACACACAATAACATCTGCTAAACACGTGTATGTGACAAATAACATTTGATTTGACAATGGCTGCCACTGCAAATAAATAAATACATTTTTAAATTGTAAACAGTTTTTGAGATGGTAAAAACATCAGTTCAGTGTAAACTTAAACCAGATATAAGGCATGTAGAGAAGATAATGGAGCAATCTATTTTTAAATAAGATCATCTTTGAGAACTAACAATCACCAAAATAAAAACTACAGTCAGGTAGAATCTAAAAGTAAAAAATGTCATGGCATCGGGCCCCCATGGATTTTGTTATAACGTTTGAGTCACAAAATGTGTACAATTGCAGGAAAATAGCTTTAAAACAGAAAAATGGTGTCTCTGTGGCCAAGAGCAAGACCTCTAAAACCGCACCATTTTTCAATAACTGTTTAGCACATCAGTTTTTCCATGAAATCCTGCAGTAAATTTCCCCATCCCATCACATGGTAGGCTACTAAATGAGGAGTAGCTTGCAGCAGCATTTTCCCCTGACAGTGCCAGGCAGATTAGTGTCAATAGATAGTACATTTCATACTGTCATCTTATCTTTCCTGGTCCTGTTTCTGCAGAGGTCTATGGATAGCAGGGGACTGGCGATATCGACCAAGAGCATTTTACACCGTATAGTCAATCTGCAGTGACAAAACCAGGTAAGGGCAGACAGGGAAGAATGCAGGCTACAGTACAACATACCTGGGTTCAAATAGTATTTTAAATCTTTCATAAACCTTGAGCGTTTTCTCTAGCATGCCTAGAGTGCCAGATGAGCAGGGTTTAACAGTTTGGGGACTATTCATTATGCCAAGCAAGCTCAAACAAGCATAGCTAAAGTATTTTAAATTATTTCAAACAGTATTTGAACCCAGGTCTCTGGCAGACAGACTGCAGACCACAGTCTGCTGATATTGACCTCCATCCACTCTGCAGTGTGGCTGGAGCCTGGGTCCTGTTCATTAGGCATCAAATGGAAGAAAATGCCTAAAACAGGGAGGGACAATGGTGTAAAACGTTTTACACGTGTGCCCTAATTAGCACAACACAGAGCCTGGACTTCAGGGAAAAACGTGAAGTATTGTTTAACGGTATAATCAGCCAGCCGTGTCAAGATGTTTAATTCCTACTCTTCTTAAAATCTAATCAACTTAGATTCCTTTTTGTCTTAATTACTTTCACTTGATTGCTGGTGATTCATTTGATCTATTTATTTGATTAGTTTAGTGACATTTTTTTAGGGACCACGCACATTGCACATTGCCCCAGATTTGGCTCCATAGCCCATCACTGTAATGTTTTACGACATTTGGAGGGTTATTATTTATTATGCAGGTAGGGTCAACAGAGACGAGACACCGACAGAACGCAACATCTGGGTTGGACCACCATTTTATTTCTCCTCCCAGCTCTTTGTCACATTCTGATTGGTAGAGGTGTTAACGCGGTGTGGGTAGACCTAGATCGTTCCCCTGTGGAAACTTCATGCCCACATCTGCTTCTCACTCGGACATATGCTCCTCTATACTGCGCTAATTAATCATTACACTCATGAATATTCACTAGGATCATTATAAATAGAGAGTGGTGGGTTTTAAAGGGTTAAACCTACTGAACATTGTTAAATAGGCCATTGGGAACAGAACACATCATGTTAAAGTATTTCTACATCCTCACCCGCCACTAGTCTTTTTCTAATACAACAAAGCATGGCATCGTCGTCTTATCTAGCCTGGGTGTGTTATAGCAGACTGCATAGAAACAGTCAGGAGAATAAAGTCAAGTACAACAGAGACAATAGTGACTGACTGACCTACATGAGTCATCATGCTGTCAAACTGTAGAGGATGTTATTAGTACTCACTACTGTACATATGACTGTAATCCTCTATACATTGCAAATGCAGTAGGAGATAAAGACTGCAGATTGAAATGAGGTGTAGGTGCCATTGTTTTTGACAGGCGTTCCTCCGCTTGATAGACAGAAATATGGACCTCTCGTCTCAATGCAGTGTGGGGTAAACTGTGCTTTTATCCTAAAAGGAACACTGTGCTGATTCTCTGTGTCCTACCAGCAACATGAACCCCTTCTTTTATCAGTTCCTACCTGCAACATCAGTACCACAGTCTTCACGATGTTCCACTGTGACTTTCGTCCGTCCACGATGACTGTGAAGCCTCTTGCTTTGCACTTGTCACTGAAGAGAGAAGACAAGAGAAATATGGTGATTGTGTGTCTACCTGTAATAATGTGTGCTCTTGTTCCATGAATTTGACACCAAGGATCCCAGTATAGGTCAATAGAAGACATCAGATACGTAGATGAAGAAAGCATCCCACTGGGAACCCACAACCGTAGCGCCATGTTCTTACTAACTGAGCCAGACAGGACCATAAAGCCGAGATGAATACAGATCACAAATTGTGTGATCATCATGCAGAAGTCACAAGCTAACATAGCATGATCTTCCTTAACTTTTGGTCTTCTCTCCTACACACCCACGTAGCAGAAGTAGCTCAATCCAAATAGAATACAGTCTAATGAAAGTCCAATACTGTTGCTATGCAAGTGCATTTTCAAAAGCAATGGAGCCAAAATCCCTTTTAGAGGCCTACAGATCAATATGAGAATAATAGAATGTCAGCCAGATAAAGGACAGGCTCTGTGCTCACATTCCATTGGCTAATAAAAGTAGACCACCTTAACAAGCAATGCTCTCTGCCTAATTAAATAATAGTGGTAAGTATTTCCAAATCAAGCTGCTGTGTATGTGGTATTTGGACATGATGAATACAATGATCCATTGAACTGTAAATAATAAAGGACCATGATTTATTTATTTATTTTTAAGGATTATTTGAAGGATCTACACGAACATGCTCCCAAAAAGCATGCTATCCAATTGAAAGCCCATTTGAATGCATCTAGATGTTTACAAGTCAGTGGTGATAATACAGTGTGTGCCAGTGATTGATTCTTGCCTGGGGATGCCGAGGAGATAGTCCAACGTGGAGCTGAGCTCCTCCATACTGGTCTGTTCTGTACATAGTGGAATGGTTAGGATCAGTCCACTGCGTCTGTCTTTGCCTCCTGTGAATGTGAAACAACCAGAACAATAACTGTTATTAATATTTATTTATACAGATTAGTCTCACTGAGATAACATTTATTTTGCAAGAGAAAGCTAGTGTATCTACCGTAGTGGGTGTACCCATGAGTGTGCCAGTCAAATTGCCATGGTCAGAGGTTCCAAGGCCATTTTATTCCTTCTAATTCTATGGTATCTACACTGATTCACCGTACAAGTCATTAAACAATCCATTTCCAAAGAATGCACACTAAAAAGTGTGTATAAATAGGACTGTGTGTAAATAACAGTCATATAATGGTAGACTTTGGAGAAGGTCGGGCAGAACCAAGTATTCCAAGTACGGCCGGCCAAGAATCATCTATTAAAGGAGTAGTGTCTTGTAAACGCCACAGACAGCGGTAATAATGGAGGGAGCTCTGCCCCAGTCTCTATGTAGTGCACTACTTTTGACCAGAGTCCTATTGGCCTTGGTCAAAAGTAGTGCACTATATAGGGAATATGGTCCCATCTGGGACATACCCTCTGACTCAAAAGCTCCTGCTACGTCGTTTTGTTCCTCGTAACACATCTGTATAATGATAAGGGGATGAACCAAAGGAGTGCCTAGTGCCACATGTCAGGGTTAAAGGAGCAAAAGCAACAGTTATTCTCGTCAAACTTAGTTTTGTGTCCACTAGGAGTCAGTGACATAAAAGCAACAACTATTTGTCAAAGTCAGTCTTCTTTCAAGCCAGTGTGAGTCAGGTAGTCAGATTTCATTCAGGGAAGTGACAAAATAGCTGCTTTGTTCTTTCTTTTATATGTGTAAGACTCTAAACACAGGATACCACATAGTTGATTGTTGTGATTTTCCTGACAGGAATCTGTGTCTATTGGAGACTTTTACAAGTCCAGAAGAAAACTAACTAACAGAAGTCTTTAAATGATGCTCACCGCCACATTTCTTTATTTTATTGTCTAAACTATTATTTTGCCAAAATGTGAAATTGGATCTCAAGAGAAACCCCATTTTCTCTCAAACTAAACGTGTGTGAGTGTATGCAGTACAGCAGCTCAATCCAAAACATTTTTCTCTTTGAAGCAAACAAGAAAGAAAATCCATATTTATCAATTTGTGAAATTAACTATTAGCTAGTATTTCATTAGACTTTAGTGTAACAAGAATAAAGATCTATTCTATTCTAATACCACAAGCATTCATTTTGTTGTGTATCTAGTACCTAGTAAGTCAATGAGACCTTCAACAGTATCTGAACACAGAGTCCCTCCCTGACGCAGCCCTGGTGCTGTGACCTTCAAATCAGCATCATCAACAAGATGAGAAACCTCATTCTGTCAGCAGCAGGCAGGACAGAACAGAACAACAGGCTATTATCACAACACACTGCCTGCCAGAGCCAAGAATAGAGGAGGGTTTATCAGACCACCCAAGGACTCGCTACTAGACTCCTAGACCAAGGACTAACGCTACACTCCTAGATCGAGGGCTAACACTACACTCCTAGACCAAGGACTAGCTACTACACTCCTAGACCAAGGACTAGCTACTACACTCCTAGACCAAGGACTAGCTACTACACTCCTAGACCAAGGACTAGCTACTACACTCCTAGACCAAGGACTAGCTACTACACTCCTAGACCAAGGACTAGCTACTACACTCCTAGACCAAGGACTAGCTACTACACTCCTAGACCAAGGACTAGCTACTACACTCCTAGACCAAGGACTAGCTACTACACTCCTAGACCAAGGACTAACACTACACTCCTAGACCAAGGACTGACACTCCTAGACCAAGGACTAACACTACACTCCTAGACCAAGGACTAACACTACACTCCTAGACCAAGGACTAACACTACACTCCTAGACCAAGGACTAGCTACTACACTTCTAGACCAAGGACTAGCTACTACACTCCTAGACCAAGGACTAACACTACACTCCTAGACCAAGGACTAGCTACTACACTCCTAGACCAAGGACTAACACTACACTCCTAGACCAAGGACTAACACTACACTCCTAGACCAAGGACTAACGCTACAATCCTAGACCAAGGACTAACACTACACTCCCTTCAGAGGCTAGAGAGGGATGATGAGCACACCAATAACACAGCAACTTCAAATGGTTGTTCCCTTGCACACCTATAATGATTAAGCAACTTGATGAAAATGAGAGCTAGATGTGGGGTACACACAAAGCTTCACAATCCTGGGAATTATACGAGGATGCATAACTTCAAGTTAATTTTTTAGTGAACTCTGCCTGCCTCTACTTCCTTGATAATGCTGGCTCTCACTGCTGTACGCTTATTTCACTGACTGGGAATGTTCAATAAGCAGCACAAATAGTGCTTGAGCCAGTTGCACGAGGACAAAGGTAAAGTAGTAATAGTAGATTCTGGCACTACTGTTGGGCATTTCTATGTAAAGATGATCACTGGTAAATGTAATGTTAAGCTGAGCAATGTAAATGCAGTGCGGATCATTCCAAGAAGCCATCTCTGTCAACAGTAAAGATAAACAGCTTTGACTGACTGGAGGATATTATTACCTGACAAGAAGGCTAGGCGTTTCTTCAGAATGGGCAGTATGTTGGTAGCCTCCATACTGGCAAGTTCCCCCCTGCAGTCTGAAAAGTAAACATATAGGTTATAACAAAGCAGGTGATGCACATAATAATCATTAGACGATCACACACGCATACATATTAGCATACAGCACTGTCATCCCTGTCAATTACAAGCCAACTGACACAACGAAACACCAAGATACTTTACCTTTCTAGAAATCAAAGGTACCTCTCTCAAACATTTCCTTCTGGGCCCATGTTCTGTAATGAGGACAAAGAAATAAGAACAAGTCAACACTATAGATCAGTAGCAACTAGCTCAATATTGACAATCGTATTGACAAACAAATCATCCACTAATAAGGAATCAAGACATACCTTATTACTATGTCAGAACAAAAATAATGTCCAAGAACCATTTTGTTAGTCTATGGTATGAGGCTATGAAGAATGACGTGTGAACTGTTGTAATATATTCTATTAGCCTTAAACACAATAATAAAATGGCTTGTGTTGCAGTATTGGGAGGATTACCCATCTGGACTGTCTTGTCTTAACTGAACGATACATAAACCACTGCAGTACATCATCATATCATTTTGGTCAAATCTGTTCTCAGCATATTTTTGAATTCCAAACACAGCAGAATGATAGATTTACATGATCGCTGGCCAAAACAGTGTGGGGAAACATTTGAAACCCATTAGTAGATTGCAATGCAGCAAACTCTGACCTACTGCACAGTAATGAGCCACCCACTGGCATATTAGCATTGATTGTCACAAACTGCACCCTATTACCTACAACGCACACTACTTTTGACCAGAGCCCTATGTGCACTTGTCAAGGTAGTTCACTACATAGTGAATAGGGTGCCACTTGGGATACCCTGGTTTAGTGTACATATCTCTCACAAGCTTTCATGTAGTGCATCTGAGTTATTCAGGCAATTATACAAACCATAATAACCATCTATTATTCAATAACCTTATCCTGGAGTCATGACTAAGTAGCTATATTTGTAGGAAAAGTTAGGGTTGCTTTTCTTTCCTGGAAAGTTGGTGTCTTTGAGCTATTCTAGATCAAATATGTTTATGATGTGTAGTTCAAACTGGCTACTGTAATTAGCCACTGGTGAATAGTCTTACGCAGTACGAAAAAGTACTCAAATATATGCACTCACTACTGTAAATAGCTCTGGATAAGAGTGTTTGCTAAATTACTCAAATGTACCCATTCTCACACTCCAGGAATAAATAGGTATTCCTATTTGGAGGCTGTAATTGATGACAATAACAATGCTACTTATTGTGATGGACAAACAGTATGTTATTTCTTCTATTTCAACATTAGACTACTCCTACAGCATTGATAATATGTGGCTACAATAGTTTTCACATGCTTCGAAAGTAGAGTAATTTGATATTGGTGACATTTTCAATGACATGGCCACGATGCATAGGCTACGTATGCAAAGGGCATTTAGGAGCGAGGACAACACTAGGTATGGTTGACAATAATCAACAGACATAACTATATTTCATACATTTAGGTTAAATTCCAAGTTCCGATATGTTCGATATTATCCTTATGTGGTGGCAAATCATTATGTTTTTATAGTAGGCACACAGCAGGCACGAGACAAAAGCCCTAAAATCGAAGGACCCACAGGACCCTGGCCTTCTCATCACAAGAGCTCTTTAAAAAAAATCGTAATTGTAAAATCCTTTATACATATTGTAATGTATGAAAATGATAATATATGTCCCATTTGCTTACCCGTGCTGAATAAAAATCCGCATTCGTATCACTTTGTAGCAGTAGCACGAGGTTTTCCCCAACTGACTACACATCCAATGGAAGCAACGCTAAACTGTTATAGTGAGCAGGCGATGCAGACACAATGACCTATATTCCTGAAACTGAATCCCGTGTTCGCAATATAATCCTTGTATGAAAATGATACCGTTTGTTGCGGCCAAAGGGACGATTCCCTTCTTACCTCAGACGAAACAGGACGAATTATGTATGTATCATTATACGACGTTGAATCAATGTAGTCTGTAGGAGGAGTTTCTATTGAAAAATCCCAGTTTATCTGACCGAGCTCCACTGATTTATTGGACGGTAGGCGATCACATCTGTAACATCTTTCAACGCTTAGAACTTGTCAGAAAAAACATTGTATCGTCAAAAGTTACAACTCCGCCATATCTATACTGGGTTGTTATTAAAATATGGTTTGTTTTCAGGGGGCTGGACTGTTACTACGGAGGCAACTCCCAAACGGACAATACATGCAATAGAGCGCCCTCCGACATATGTGAAGCTAGCCACAATAAAGATGATCCATAATAGTGGCATTTGTGGTTCTCCTTCAAAATAAAAGGCACTCGTTGAAAGTTATTGCAAATAGATAGATAGTGGAATCATGTCATATTTGGACTAGATAATGCTAAACAACGTTGGGAAGATGTTATATTATTTAATCAAAAGTTAATTTGGGAGAAAAAATACAAATCTTCAGAGTAGTAGTCTACTCAGCGACAACTACATAACACAATTGTGAAGAGTTTTACAACAGGGGCACCGGTGGAAGGGCGAGAAGGAGTTAAACGGAGCCCTATGTCAGTCACACCAGCTCCCATGCTTAGCATTCATACTCCAATGCCAGCTGCTCCTGGTATTTTAGGTCCTTAAAGGGCGCTGCAAAATTTGCACGGCGATGGGGTACGGAGCTCAATTTGACGTCTGTGTGACTATGGAGAGAGACTCCGCCATTGCGTCGCACCCTTCATATGGATTTTCCGACCACATTTTCGGATCAAGCATAAAACGCACCACATGGTCATTCCCATGTGTGCATTGGCCCTGTAGCATTTATGGTGATATGGCCTTTGCAGATGTCGGGGCATTCATATTTCTTGCGCTTCTCCGAATAGTACGGAGCTGTTGTGAAGGAAGTTGTCAAGGAAGTGAGTTTGTGTTTATACAGAATCCCCACCCACTCCTACCGTCAACCAATCATGTCAATGCGGAACTACACTGAGCTATACAGACACTCATGGGAGGCGCACGGCAATGCGGTATGGAGCTCAATTTGGCCTCTGCATGCCACCAGAGACTCCACAATTGTGTCACACTCCATATGGAGCCTCCAAACACATTTTGGATCAAGCATAAATTGGCTTTTACCCAGTCATTGCGATGTGGGAAGTGCATTACAAAGACCCGAAAGTGACATGGTTTTAGTAATTTGCTAAAGATAATCTTCAAATTGTGAATATCACTTATGTCATGTGTTTATGTAACTAGTAATGCTTTTTTAAGCATTTATCCGAGTCCACTTCAACAGACAACCTAAGGCATGGAGAAGTTATTTTTTTGTTTTAATATATTTTTTATATAATATTATATATTCTTTCTACCCAAATGGTTGTTACAGTCTTGTCCCATCGCTGCAACTCCCGTACAGACTCGAGAGAGAGGCGAAGGTCGAGAGCCGTGTGTCCTCTGAAACACAACCCAGCCAATCTGCACTGCTTCTTGACACAATGCCCGCTTAATATAGAAGGCAGGCCCGCCACAGGAGTTGCTAGTGTGTGATGGGACAAGAACATCCCTGCCGGCCAAACCCTCCCCTAAACCAGACGAAGCTGGGCCAATTTTGCGCCGCCCCATGGGTCTCCTGGTCGTGGTCGGCTGCGACAGAGCTTAGACTCGAACCCAGAATCTCTAGTAGCACAGCTAGCACTGCAGCGCAGCACCTTCGACCACTGTGCCACTCAGGATGCCCATGGAGGAGTTCTTTAAACTATTTTCCTGCGCGATGGATGGACTGCTATGCGGATGACACACAGCTGAACATTTCAATGAAACATGATTGCCCTCGCTAGAAGCCTGTGTTTCAGACATAAGGAAGTGGATGGCTGCAAACGTTCTACTTTTAAACTTGGACAAAACAGAGATGCTTGTTCTAGGTCCCAAGAAACAAAGAGATCTTCTGTTGAATCTGACAATTAATCTTGATGGTTGTACAGTCGTCTCAAATAAAACTGTGAAGGACCTCTGCGTTACTCTGGACCCTGATCTCTCTTTTGACGAACATATCAAGACTCTTTCAAGGACAGCTTTTTTCCATCTACGTAACATCTGAAACTTTCTGTCCATAAATGATGCAGAATAATTAATCCATGCTTTTGTTACTTCTAGTTTAGACTACTGCAATGCTCTACTTTCCGGCTACCAGGATAAAGCACTAAATAAACTTCAGTTAGTGCTAAATATGGCTGCTAGAATCCTGACTAGAACCCAAAAATGTGATCATATTACTCCAGTGCTAGCCTCCCTACACTGGCTTCCTGTTAAGGCAAGGGCTGAGTTCAAGGTTTTACTGCTAACCTAGAAAGCATTACATGGGCTTGCTCCTATCTATTTTTCCGATTTGGTCCTGCCGTACATACCTACATGTACGCTACGGTCACAAGACGCAGGCCTCCTAATTGTCCCTAGAATTTCTAAGCAAACAGCTAGAGGCAGGGCTTTCTCCTATAGAGCTCCGTTTTTATGCCTCCCCATGTGGGAGACGTAGACTCGGTCTCGACCTTTAAGTCTTTACTGAAGACTCATCTCATCAGTAGGTCATATGATTGAGTGTAGTCTGACCCAGGAGTGTGAAGGTGAACAGAAAGGCTCTGGAGCAACGAACCGCCCTTGCTGTCTCTGCCTGGCCGTTTCTCCTCTCTCCACTGGGATTCTCTGCCTCTAACCCTATTACAAGGGCTGAGTCACTGGCTTACTGGTGCTCTTCCATGCCGTCCCTAGGAGGGGTGCGTCACTTGAGTGGGTTGAGTCACTTACATGATCTTCCTGTCTGGGTTGGCGCCCACCCTTGGGTTGTGCCGTGGCTGAGATCTTTGTGGACTATACTCAGCCTTGTCTCAGGATGGTACGTTGGTGGTTGAAGATATCCCTCTAGTGGTGTGGGGGCTGTGCTTTGGAAAAGTGGGTGGGGTTATATCCTGCCTGTTTGGCCCTGTCCGGGGGTATCATCGGATGGGGCCACAGTGTCTCCTGACCCCTCCTGTCTCAGCCTCCAGTATTTATGCTGCAATAGTTTATGTGTCGGGGGGCTAGGGTCAGTCTGTTATATCTGGAGCACTTCTCCTGTCTTATCCGGTGTCATGTGTGAATTTAAGTATCCTCTCTCTAATTCTCTCTTTCTCTCTTTCTTTCTCTCTCTCGGAGGACTTGAGCCTTAGGACCATGCCTCAGGATTACCTGGCATGATGACTCCTTGCTGTCCCCAGTCCACCTGGCCGTGCTGCTGCTCCAGTTTCAACTGTTCTGCCTGCGGCTATGGAACCCTGACCTGTTAACCGGACGTGCTACCTGTCCCAGACCTGCTGTTTTCAACTCTCTAGAGACAGCAGGAGCGGTAGAGATACTCTTAATGAAGACATTTACTCCTGAGGTGCTGACTTGTTGCACCCTCGACAACTACTGTGATTATTATTATTTTTCCATGCTGGTCATTTATGAAATTTTGAACATCTTGGCCATGTTCTGTTATAATCTCCACCCGGTACAGCCAGAAGAGGACTGGCCACCCCTCATAACCTGGTTCCTCTCTAGGTTTCTTCCTAGGTTTTGGCCTTTCTAGGGAGTTTTTCCTAGCCACCGTGCTTCTTACACCTGCATTGTGTATAAATACATGTATAAATACATTTCATTTTATTTGATTTCACGGCGATGTCATTTATAAAATAGCCCCCAACACTCTTCTCAGCAAACTGGATGTAGTCTATCACAATGTCATCCGTTCTGTCACCAAAGCCCCATTTACTGCCCACCATTGCGACCTGTATGCTTTATTTGGCTGGCCCTCACTACATATTCGTCGACAAGCCCACTGGCTCCAGGTCATCTATAAGTTTTTGCTAGGTAAAGCCTTGCCTTATATCAGCTCACTGGTCACCATAGCAACACCCACCCGTAGCACGCTAGCAAGCTCCAGCAGGTATATTTCACTGGTCATCCCCAAAGCCAACACGTACTTTGGCCGCCTTTCCTTCCAGTTATCTGCTGTCAATGAATAGAAGGAATTGCAAAAATCACTGAAGCTGGAGTCTTATATCTCCCTCTCTAACTTTAAGCATCAGTTGTCAGAGCAGCTTACCAATCACTGTACCTGTACACAGCCCATCTGTAAATAGCACACCCAACTACCTCATCCCTATATTATTACTTACCCTCTTACTCTTTTGCACCCCAGTATTTCTACTTGCACATCATCATCTGCACATCTATCACTCCAGTGTTAATGCTAAATTGTAATTATTTCGCCTCTATGGCCTATTTATTGCCTACCTCCCTACTCTTCTACATTTGCACACACTGTACATGGATTTGTCACTTTTTCTATTGTGTTATTGACTGTACGTTTGTTTATGTGTAACTCTGTGTTTGTTGTTTTTGTCACAATGCTTTGCTTTATCTTGGCCAGGTCACAGTTGTAAATGAAAACTTGTTCTCAACTGGCCTACCTGGTTAAATAAAGGTGAAATAAAATAAATAAATAAAAAAGGTTTACACCTGTTGTAAGATACAGTATCTGTTTTCTTGCATGGGCTGTGTCGCAATCCACTGCATCCGCCTATGTCGGCCTTCCTCATCTGCGGAGGAAGTTGGCTGAACTACAGCAGTATTTGTCAGACCATGAGCCATCCTGAAAATGGGTCTTCTCAGGAAAACAACTGTACCGTCCGAATGGTTTGGCCTACACAACTAATATGACCACTCTATGGGAAGATGATAATCTCACAAAGGAAATATGAGACTGTCGTCTGAAGCTAACCAATACATATTAATAGAAGTATGGAGGTAGTTTTGTGCCAACAAAAATAAGGAGTTAAATATGTGTAAAAAAATATGAAAAAATAATTGAGCTTTATTACATCTCCTAGAGGACAGACACTTCAAAATCGTATTCCTTATGATACATTTTTTTAATCTGTTATTCAATCAGTGGAGGCTGCTGAGGGGAGGACGGCTCATAATAATGGCTGGAACGGAGCAAATGCTTGATGTATTTGATACCATTCCGCTGTGGTGCAGATGTTGGATTTATCAAACGCATGGGCTTGACAGAAATGGCAGCAGAAGGCGAATGTTGATTTCTTTGTTGCATACATATCCAGATGATGCTGTGTACTATTTTGCGCAATACGCTGTCGGTGTGTTTGAAACGTAACAATAGCAACAAAGAAACAAACTATTGATAACTATGTCTACTTGAACACAGAGTAAAACTGTAAATTAAAGTTAATTGGATCGCCTATGCATTGAATGCAGTGGGATCCTCATCTCATTTTAGGGTCGGATTTAGGCCTCAGGGTTGGCATACATTTGAATTGAAGGGAATCAAATCAGGTATACACAGTTGAAGTCGGAAGTTTACATACACTTAGATTGGAATCATTAAAACTCCTTTTTTTCTTGTTAACTAACTATAGTTTTGGCAAGTCGGTTAGGACAACTACTTTGTGCATGACACCAGAAATGTTTCCAGGAATTGTTTACAGACAGATTATTTCAAATCAAATCAAAGTTTATTTGTCATGTGCGCCGAATACAACAGGTGTAGTAGACCTTACAGTGAAATGCTTACTTACAGGCTCTCACCAATAGTGCAAGAATGATATTAGGTAAACAATAGGTAAATAAAGAAATAAAAAACAATAAAAAGACGGTGAAAAACAGTAGCAAGGTTATATACAGTAGCGAGGCTATATACAGTAGCGAGGCTACATACAGACACCGGTTAGTCAGGCTGATTGAGGTAGTATGTACATGTAGATATGGTTAAAGTGACTATGCATATATGATGAACAGAGAGTAGCAGTAGCGTAAAAAGGGGTTGGGGGGTGGCGGGACGCAATGCAGATAGCATGGATAGCCAATGTGCGGGAGCACTGGTTGGTCGGGCCAATTGAGGTAGTATGTACATATGTACATGAATGTATAGTTAAAGTGAATCTGAATATATGAGAAACAGAGAGTAGCAGCGTAAAAGAGGGGTTGGGGGGCACACAATGCAAATAGTCTGGGTAGCCATTTGATTACCTGTTCAGGAGTCTTATGGCTTGGGGGTAAAACTGTTGAGAAGCCTTTTTGTCCTAGACTTGGCACTCTGGTACAGCTTGCCATGCAGTAGTAGAGAGAACGGTCTATAACTGGGGTGGCTGGGGTCTTTGACAATTTTTATGGCCTTCCTTTGAAGGCGTAGAGGTCCTGGATGGCAGGCAGCTTAGCCCCAGTGATGTACTGAGCCATACACACTACCCTCGGTATTGCCTTGCGGTCGGAGGCCAAGCAATTGCCATACCAGGCAGTGATGCAACCAGTCAGGATGCTCTCGATGTTGCAGCATTTCACTTGTAATTCACTGTATCACAATTCCAGTGGGTCAGAAGTTTACATACACTAAGTTGACTGTGGCTTTAAACAGCTTGGAAAATTCAAGAAAATGATGTCATGGCTTTAGAAGCTTCTGATAGGCTAATTGACACAATTTGAGTAAATTGGAGGTGTACCTGTGGATGTATTTCAAGGCCTACCTTCAAACTCAGTGCCTCTTTGCTTGACATCATGGGAAAATCAAAAGAAATCAGCCAAGACCTCAGAAAAAGTATTGTAGACCTCCACAAGTCTGGTTCATTCTTGGGAGTAATTTCCAAATGCCTGAAGGTACCACATTCATCTGTACAAACAATAGTATGCAAGTATAAACACCATGGGACCCTGCAGCCGTCATACCACTCAGGAAGGAGACACGTTCTGTCTCCTAGAGATGAACGTACTTTGGTGCGAAAGGTGCAAATCAATCCCAGAACAACAGCAAAGGACCTTATGAAGATGCTGGAGGAAACAGCATACAAACTGTCTTGCCAAAACTGTAGTTTGTTAACAAGAAATTTGTGGAGTGGTTGAAAAACAAGTTTTAATGACTCCAACCTAAGTGTATGTAAACTTTCGACTTCAACTGTAAATAGTTATAAACTGCAGCTACAACCCTTCCTAAAGCAGATGGTTATCAATTATGTTCTATCACCAGTGGGTGAGCAAAGTTTGCCTCTATTTATATAGTGATCTATAGATCGTGATTAATAGATTGTTTTATCTCTAATAAACAGTAATAATAATTACTATAGTAATAATTATAAATACATTCAATAATGTGTAATTGTGTATTCGTCTTTCAGATGCAACTGATTGAAAATAAGAAACACAGAGACAAGTGTTTTCCTCTGATACATAATGGAAATGTATGTTTTGAAAAAGTCCTCCCAATTCCCAACAATCAAACTTTGTCCCAACAATATTGATTCTTGGCATATGGTCCCTTAATTTAAATAAATTCAATGTTATATGTGTTTTCTATGGTAATACTCTTACTCATGAAGAGTGAATGTGTCTAAGAAGAACCACTAGATGTCTCTGCCTGTCCAATTTCTATTAAAAGCTGTGACAAAATGTTCCCTGCTCACATGCAGTAATTCAGCAGCCGTTGCAGATCTTATTCAGGGCAGACATATAGATTTGTTCACTGAAGTATCTTGTTGTGTATTTTTATGAAGCAACATGCTGACTGTTATTCTGACCCTAAGTACCTAACTTACAAAAGCAGTATTAGTGCTTTAAATACTACATCTACACATCTATATCATGACATATTCATTTTGATATGAAGGGCAGTGTATAAAATAAGACTTACTGATTTTTGACTACATTTGATAGAGAGACTAGTTTGTATAAATGGCAATGATGAGATGAAGCGACAAGGCCCACTGTGACTATTGTTCCTCTGGCAGTGTCCTATGGTTGTTTGGATGTGTACTGTAGATACTTGCTGTCAATCCCCTGTGTCGACCAAACAGATGGAATGTAACATGGAGTTATGTGAGCTGTATGTTTAGCTAAACCTGACGTCGTTTCAGAGTCTCAGAATGTTAAACGTGGAGGTGTGTTGGGTTTGAGAATTGAGATCAGACAGAGGAGGATATGTTCTACATTGCTTCCAACAACAACATTGACGAATACGCTGATTCAGTGAGCGAGTTCATTAGAAAGTGCATTGACGATGTCGTTCCCATAGCAACGATTAAAACATTCCCAAACCAGAAACCGTGGATTGATGGCAGCATTCGTGTGAAACTGAAAGCCCATATTTTAACCAGGGCAAGGTGACCGGAAACATGACCGAATACAAACAGTGTAGCTATTCCCTCCGCAAGACAATCAAACAAGCTAAGCTTCAGTATAGAGACAAAGTAGAATCACAATTCAAAAGCCTCAGACACAAGAGATATGTGGCAGGGTCTACAGTCAATCACGGATTACAAAAAGAAAACCAGCCCCGTCGCGGACCAGGATGTCTTGCTCCCAGACAGACTAAATAACCTTTTTGCCCGCTTTGAGGGCAATACAGTGCCCGGACTCTCCTTCACTGCAGCCGACGTGAGTAAAATATTTAAACGTGTTAACCCTCGCAAGGCTGCAGGGCCAGATGGCATCCCCAGCCGCGTCCTCAGAACATGCGCAGACCAGCTGGCTGGTGTGTTTACGGACATATTCAATCAATCCTTATCCTAGTCTGCTGTTCCCGCATGCTTCAAGAGGGCCACCATCGTCCCTGTTCCCAAGAAAGCTAAGGTAACTGAGCAAAACGACTACCGCCCCGTAGCACTCACTTCCGTCATCATGAAGTGCTTTGAGTGCTTTGAGAGACTAGTCAAGGACCATATCACCTCCACCCTACCTGACACCCTAGACCCACTCCAAATAGTTCCACAGACGACGCAATCTCAACCACACTGCACACTACCCTAACCCATCTGGACAAGAGGAATACCTATGTGAGAATGCTGTTCATCGACTACTGCTCAGCATTTAACACCAACTAGTCATCAAGCTCGAGACCCTGGGGCTCGACCCCGCCCTGTGCAACTGGGTACTGGACTTCCTGACGGGCCGCCCCCAGGTGGTGAGGGTAGGTAACAACATCTCCACCCCGCTGATCCTCAACACTGGGGCCCCACAAGGGTGCGTTCTGAGCCCTCTCCTGTACTCCCTGTTTACCAATGACTGCGTGGCCATACACACCTCCAACTCAATCATCAAGTTTGCGGACGACACTACAGTGGGAGGCTTGATTACCAACAACGACGAGACGGCCTACAGGGAGGAGGTGAGGGCCCTCAGGGTGTGGTGTCAGGAAAATAACCTCACACTCAACGTCAACAAAACAAAGGAGATGATTCTGGAC
Source organism: Oncorhynchus keta (assembly GCF_023373465.1). Lineage (NCBI taxonomy): Eukaryota > Metazoa > Chordata > Actinopteri > Salmoniformes > Salmonidae > Oncorhynchus > Oncorhynchus keta. The sequence continues at coordinate 26,153,297 of NC_068454.1, read as the reverse complement.
TTCAGGAAACAGCAGAGGGAGCACCCCCCTATCCATGGGACAGTAGTGGAGAGGGTAGTAAGTTTTAAGTTCCTCGGAGTACACATCACAAACAAACTGAATTGGTCCACCCACACAGACAGCGTCGTGAAGAAGGCGCTGCAGCGCCTCTTCAACCTCAGGAGGCTGAAGAAATTTGGCTTGTCACCAAAAGCACTCACAAACTTCTACAGATGCACAATCGAGAGAATCCTGTCGGGCTGTATCACTGCCTGGTACGGCAACTGCGCCGCCCACAACCGTAAGGCTCTCCAGAGGGTAGTGAGGTCTGCACAACGCATCACCGGGGGCAAACTACCTGCCCTCCAGGACACCTACACCACCCGATGTCACAGGAAGGCCATAAAGATCATCAAGGACAACAACCACCCGAGCCATTGCCTGTTCACCCCGCTATCATCCAGAAGGCGAGGTCAGTACAGGTGCATCAAAGCAGGGACTGAAAAACAGCTTTTATCTCAAGGCCACCAGACTGTTAAACAGCCACCACTAACATTGAGTGGCTGCTGCCAACACACTGACTCAACTCCAGCCACTTTAATAATGGGAATTGATGGAAATTGATGGAAAATATATCACTAGCCACTTTTAACAATGCTACTTAATATAATGTTTACATACACTACATTACTCACCTCATATGTATTTGTATATACTGTACTCTATATCAACTACTGCATCTCTATGTAATACATGTATCACTAGCCACTTTAACTATGCCACTTTGTTTACATACCCTACATTACTCATCTCATATGTATATACTGTACTCGATACCATCTACTGCCTATGCCGTTCTGCACCATCACTCATTCATATATCTTTATGTACATATTCTTTATCCCTTTACACTTGTGTGTATAAGGTAGTAGTTTTGGAATTGTTAGGTTAGATTACTCGTTGGTTATTACTGCATTGTCGGAACTAGAAGCACAAGCATTTCGCTACACTCGCATTAACATCTGCTAACCATGTATATGTGACAAATACATTTGATTTGATTGGATTTGTAGTTACTTAGTTATCTCAGATGATGTAGCGGGGTGCGTAATTAGCGGCAGAGAAGTCAGGCGCAGGAGAGCAGAACTGGGTAATAACTGGAGATTTATTAAGCAAAAACCAACGTCATCCAGTACAATAAGATAAATAGACACAAAAATAACCCGTTGTACGCTTACGGGGAACGTGCACAAGCACTACAATAAACAATCCCACACAAAGACATGGGGGGAACAGAGGGTTAAATACACAACAAGTAAATGAGGGAATTGAAACCAGGTGTGAGGAAAAACAAGACAAAACAAATGGAAAATGAAAAGTGGATCGACGATGGCTAGTAGACCGGCGACGCCGACCGCCTTGCGCCGCCCGAACAAGGAGAGGACCCGACTTCGGCAGAAGTCGTGACAGATGAGGCAGTAGGCTCAACTCATATGAGTAATATCTGCCAAGCAAACTAGGCTTTATACAACATTTTCAACACTGAGCAGAAAGCTAGAATTATATATCGCTGTATTGGGAGAAGTGACTCAATATGCAGTGTTGAGCAAACATTATGTAATGACACCTTGCATGTTTTGATAATGTAGCCACATTCCCTATACAGTACATGTATCATAATTACAGTTATAGGGATCTCTATCCAATCTACCCAGGGACAGTTCAAGTACAAGTGGACTCTTATTTTTTGTGTGTGTGTGTGTGTGTGTGTGTGTGTGTGTGTGTGTGTGTGTGTGTGTGTGTGTGTGTGTGTGTGTGTGTGTGTGTGTGTGTGTGTGTGTGTGTGTGTGTGTGTGTGTGTGTGTGTGTGATTTCAAAGATATCAACAGTATTAATTTGGCAGATGAAATCCCTATGTCGATGACTGCAAGATTTCCAGCTCTCATACACTCACGTCTGGCATCGGGATGACTGGGTTCTATGGTCGATAATGTTCCTGAGGCATTACTTCAGAGGCGCTGGGTGTCTGTGGGTATTTATGGAAGCAGTGTTGACTATGTCACATTTGATACGGTTGACCTGGTATTACTGGCACAGACAAAAGGACAAAGGAAGTGACAGAATCAAATGGTGTTTGTTTCAATTTGGCACCCATGCGAGTCATACAATTATTATCTTAATTCAACAAGAAAAACTTGAATACATTCTGTCTGTCCTCCTCATTCCACCACAAGCACAGGTTTCATTGAATGAGTAACTTCTGTTTACTATGCCACCCCACATGGTAATAAGATAAAGAATAGTGGAAGAATAATGGTGAAATGATGTTGATTGGATATGAAGTGTCAACTAGAATAATGTACGTAGGCTAGTATCTGATGATCTTGACATTGATACTCTGAAGCTTTGTCATCATGTCGTAAATCCCTACTGTATCGGTTACAAATCATCACCTGACAACATGTGTGTTAAGTACCAGAAAACAACCTTATATGGAATTGATACTTGATGTATGACATCTTTCTATAATTACATAGAAGACAGGTCGCTCATAGAGCAGTCTGTCATTTTAAATGCACTTTCTTCCTCCTTTCGCTCAGAGCCAAGGATGGGTTAGCCATCAACCAGTTATCGTTATACTTACCCTGTGTCATATGTGAGCTAAAGCCATGTAATAAGACCAGGCTTATTCATCAGTGTCATGTTGCAGCTGTCCTTGGTAGTCCTAAATGAACTCATGACATATGTGTACTTATTATAACTTATATAAACATACCAGAATGACAGTCTGATACAGACATCACTGAGGAAATGGAAGGGTAGTGGAGTATCAATTCTCATAGCAAAAACCATTATCCACTATAGCGGAATTTGCACTTCACCTTCAAAATAAAAGCCCCTTATTGAAGGAGATGCAAACGGATACAAATAGTGGAATCATGCCATATTTGGACTAGATAATGCTAAACAAGGATGGAGGGTTTTTATATAAATTCAACAAAAGACAATAATTAGTTAATTTAACAAAAAAAGTAACAATCCGTTAAATGGAAATGTAAACTTCCGCATTCTTATATTTCACTGTTCAGCCTTACCTACAGATTGTGGATCCATTAAATGGGGTATCAGTCTACTCATTGACACCCACAGAACACAACGGTGAAGAGATTACACAAATGTCAGCGTCGTAGCTCTTATTGCTGAACTTTGACTGTGGGAAATCACTATACAGTGCAATATGAATGTCAATAAGCACAAATTAACTCGTAATTTTGGGGGGTTTCATTTAGGCAAACAGCAAATTCAACTATTGTGGCTAATCCTTATTGTTGGTAGCTTATATAGGTGAAAGCTTGTGACTGTACATATCTGTAAAAGTATATTACTAACTAAAACTGGTACTTTTGCAATGATTTCAATTGTACCATTATGAATAACAAACAAATAAAATGTATGAATTGATATAGACTGAAATCTATTGATGTAGACCGTCATTGTAAATAAGAATTTGTTCTTAACTGATTTGCCTAGTTTAATAAAGATAAAATACAGCAAAATAAAATGTAAACAAATTAACATATGCTAGACAGTGTTGTTTATTACCAGATTCAAACAACATCTAAACTAGGCTGTCACGAACCTCGCTGAAGAGGGTGCCTCTTCCTGTTCGGGCGGGGCTCGGCGGTCGTCGTCACCGGCCTATTTAGCTGCCATCGATTCCTTTTCCGTTTGTGTTGGTTAGTGGTTAATTGGGTACACCTGTTTTGTATTAGGGTTTGTTTGTAGGGTATTTAAGGGCACTAGGCCCGATGGGTATTTTGTGCGGGCTTGTTTATTGTTACTCTGTGTTTGATGGTGTGATTTGTTTTCTTATCTTTATTCTCTGGTCTATTTTGTCCTGTTGTTTTGGACTGGCAATTTATACGCCCTGTGTGTTGGCGTGATCATTTCGGTTGCACCGGTGTAATAAATTTGATAAACGACAGAACCCTGCTCTCTGCGCCTGATTCCATCCACCACTCATAGTTATTCGTAACATAGGCAAATTTAATATAGCTGGACATACTGTATGCTGCCTCTGGCATAGTGAACAATATGGTCCAGATTAGATAACTTCATATTCTGAATATTAACTTCAATATCTATGTAATATAATCATTAAAATTGTATGAATAGGGCATGATGTAAAAACCTAAATTGTATATAATTAATGTAAATGATTAAGAGTTGTGCTTTATTCTATAAACCTTTCATAATGCCTTAAACATCGACTAACTGAGTAATCAGTCTTCCCTCAAAATGTGTTTTACAAATGAGAGTAATGCTTTTATAAACGTTTACAAATATCTTAAACATATAGATTGATTAAGTTATTAGTCCTACAAAAGATGAATCAATAACTCAATATAAGTGATAAGTTTGGGTATTTAATAGGACAAACAAAATGTTTAACAAACAAACAAATGATAATACAACCACATATATCAAATAAAACTTAATTTATGCCTCAATCACATCATAGAAAATCATCTGAAAATAAATACTGTACATGTTTACAGAGAGCAGGGAGCAGAGGGCAGGGAGTAGAGGGAAAAGAGCAGAGAGCAGAGGGCTGGGAGCAGAGGGAAAAGAACAGAGAGCAGAGGGCAGGGAGCAGAGGGAAAAGAGCAGAGAGCAGAGGGCAGGGAGTAGAGGGAAAAGAGCAGAGAGCAGAGGGCAGGGAGCAGAGGGAAAAGAGCAGAGAGCAGAGGACAGGGAGCAGAGGGCAGAGAGCAGAGAGCAGAGGGCAGGGAGCAGAGGGAAAAGAGAGGGCAGAGAGCAGAGGGCAGGGAGCAGAGGGCAGGGAGCAGAGGGAAAAGAGCAGAGAGCAGAGGGCAGGGAGCAGAGGGCAGGGAGCAGAGGGCAGGGAGCAGAGGGAAAGGAGCAGAGGGCAGGGAGCAGAGGGAAAGGAGCAGAGGGCAGGGAGCAGAGGGCAGGGAGCAGAGGGAAAGGAGCAGAGGGCAGGGAGCAGAGGGCAGGGAGCAGAGGGAAAGGAGCAGAGGGCAGGGAGCAGAGGGCAGGGAGCAGAGGGAAAGGAGCAGAGGGCAGGGAGCAGAGGGAAAGGAGCAGAGGGCAGGGAGCAGAGGGCAGGGAGCAGAGGGAAAGGAGCAGAGGGCAGGGATCAGAGGGAAAGGAGCAGAGGGCAGGGAGCAGAGGGAAAGGAGCAGAGGGCAGGGAGCAGAGGACAGGGAGCAGAGGGAAAGGAGCAGAGGGCAGGGAGCAGAGGGCAGGGAGCAGAGGGCAGGGAGCAGAGGGAAAGGAGCAGAGGGCAGGGAGCAGAGGAAAAGGAGCAGAGGGAAAGGAGCAGAGGGTAGGGAGCAGAGGGAAGGGAGCAGAGGGCAGGGAGCAGAGGCAAAGGAGCAGAGGGAAAGGAGCAGAGAGCAGGGAGCAGAGGGCAGGGAGCAGAGGGAAAGGAGCAGAGGGAAAGGAGCAGAGGGTAGGGAGCAGAGGGAAAGGAGCAGAGGGAAGGGTGCAGAGGGCAGGGAGCAGAGGCAAAGGAGCAGAGGGAAAGGAGCAGAGAGCAGGGAGCAGAGGGCAGGGAGCAGAGGGAAAGGAGCAGAGGGAAAGGAGCAGAGGTAAAGGAGCAGGGGGAAAGGAGCAGAGAGCAGGGAGCAGAGGGCATTGAGCAGAGGGCAGGGAGCAGAGGGCAGGGTGCAGAGGGCAGGGAGCAGAGGGCAGGGAGCAGAGGGCAGGGAGCAGAGGGCAGGGAGCAGGGAGCAGAGGGCAGGGAGCAGAGGGCAGGGAGCAGAGGGCAGGGAGCAGAGGGCAGGGAGCAGAGGGCAGGGATCAGGGAGCAGAGGGCAGGGAGCAGAAGACGATATGAGGATCTTATATCTCTTTCATTTCAACATGCCTTTTATTGACAATATCTTCGTCAGGTCTCCTTTATAAACTAAATTCAATTCATAATTAAATAATTTAAAGTTATTTTTCATTTGTGTAAAATACAATTTCAATATGGAAGCAAATCATCCAAATATATTACTTTATTTTAAAAGGTAGATTTAAATTTCAATGTACAGTCTCCTATATTGGTTCAGAAGACATCCCACCATCTTGAAAACAACTGTCAGTCTTTCATGTTCGAGTGGATTGTTGTTTTCTTTTACTTAAAAAATAGAAATACCTCTGTCTGTCTCTCTGTCGCTCTCCATAACTAGTATTTTAATGTGGAAAGGGAAACAGTACATTATACACTACAGAGAATAAACTGTACCAATTCAATGCTCTGTACATTATTGCATCAGAAAGCCACAACATATTGCAGCATCGTTTAAAACTAGGGATATTACATAGATATAAATGAAAGGCCCATGGTAACCCTGCCAAACAACAGGGTGATGCAAACAGGTTAACATCAGTTCAATTTCAATTCAGTCAATTCAGTCAGCAAACTGAAATGAACTAAAGTTTAATTCCTGAATCCACGGTTTTGAAATGGAACAGACCTCATCCCTGGATACAAATGATGAACACTTCTAGATTCTACCTTTCCTCTTAGAAAATAGTGACCGATGATTACATAATATACTGCAGAAACAGAGTACTGTAAGGGTCTAATCCTGACTTGAGCTCTGCACACTTAACTAACATGTTCTTGAAGAGACTTGAAGTCTCCTGTTGACATCAATGCATCTCAAGTTAAGATTCGGCCCTTATTAAGAAACCAAGAGAATGGTCTCTCTCTCTGAAGTGGGGGCAATGAGAACACTGTTACTAAATGGTTTGTTACTATGGCTATCTACTGTAAGTTGCTGCATCAGAAGTAAAGTAAAACCAATAACACAGACTGTTTGATGATAAGAAGAGTTGGGGTGTAGAGATTCAGCTTATTGACTTACATAATACAGACAGAATAGAGACCAAAACTGCATTACTGTGTTACAGTCACTGACATCAAGCAACAACTGAAACATTTGACTGATTTCACACTACTGGGCCAGACCAAGCAGATCCAAGCTATACTGCTCGGGTCTGGTTATGCATCCACCGTTAGTTGCTGGAACCGTGCTGGAAAGGACAATGTGAGAAGAAAATATTCAAGCCCAGCTCAGTATGGTTCAGGTCGGCTCTATAGTGTGAATCAGGTATGACTGTCCTTCTGTCTGGGGGCTGTTATGATAAACACTGTCAAACACACGCAGCTACAACTGTCCATTAATTTAATCAAATAGGAAGACTATGGGTATTCAAGTCATTCAGGAAGCAGTTTGATTCTCTTTATTATACCACAAGAATCCAATACTTAGACCCTCAGTGGTCTTAGCGGGCCCACTGAACCTCACGAACCGCACGCAGCCAGAGAAAGGTAAACAAGTTCAATCAATTAAATACACTGTTGTTTGTTGAAGCTTCGCAGTGCAGTAGTCCTCTCAGTTCAGTGCATTGGGTGGGTATTGTATGTAATAGGACATCATCCAGTATGCAGTGCACTCACTGCTCCACAAGGTCAGAGGTCCCCTGGTTCTCTGATCATGTCAGTTTCCCTCCGTGTTGCCTCTGGTGCACTCTCTACCGATACACTGGGCCGTGTTCATTAGGGTACACCGTAGCAAAATATTTTCGCAATGGGAGACAAAAACAAGCATTTCTTATTGGACGAGCTCAGATAGTACCTCACCGTTTTGCTCAGTTTCCTCCCCATTGCACTCAGGCTCTGTCCATTTTCTTCCATTCCCTGCCTACTGAACACGACCCCTGTGTCAAAACCCAGGAATCAATATGGGGTGAAGAGGATAGAGCCGGTGTTTGGCCGGACTGGCCCTGGAGCAGCCCGGAGGAAGGAGGGCATGCAGCCTGGCAGGCCGGCAGTCTGAAAGATGGAGGCGTTGGGCCGCGGATGCAGGGAGATGGAGGGGAGTGTGGTGGGGCAGAAGGGGTTGGAGAGAAACGTAGCAGGGGAGATAGGCTTCACCAGGTCCTTCTGAAGAGCCAGCTTGGCCTTGAGGAGAGGAGAGGACAAAGGTTTAATGAGGGAGCAAATCTATTTATAAAGCAATTATTCTTATTGATTAGCTACATAAAAAACAAGCTATTATTTTCCATGAGCACGAAGGTGTCTTTAAACCCACTGATGCATAAATATTCCTAAACAGTTTTAAGAAACTGCCAATAAATGTATTAACTATTAATCCCTGAAGTCTAAGCAACGGTTCCCGCAAGCCTTTGATTAGGAACATAGATGATACATACGGCCAAGACTGTGGAGCTGCGTTGTTGTTTGTTGTAAGGGCTGTATTTGGGCTTCATCGGTTTCCCAGCTACTCTGTCCTTGTGCCTTCTGCTGGAGATGTGCTAAGAAAATATAACAACAAAAATCAGTGATGTTACTATGGCTGAATCCCATGGGCCCTGGTCAAAAGCAGTACACTAGGAAGGTTAAATGGTGCCATTTGGGACACATTATGTTGAGCCAATATTAACACGCTTGTAAGGTCCCTTCAAGCTGTAACAAGACAACAAGCACGGTATATAAAGGCCTGTCATGAGAGACTACCTGTTTGAGTTGTATTTCTGAGTTGACGTGGACATCACAGATCTCACAATGGAACGTTTTGTTCTGTAGTCCGGAACCTTTTAGCACGTTGGTGGCCTGTACTTTGAGCTTCGAGCCTAGTCTGGGATAGGCCTTAATTGGACCGGCTCCGTTTCTCGCCTCAAGCATAGTTTTGTGCTTGGAACCTTCAGGGGACAAAATAAATGTCAAATACATCATTTAGTACATTGAGCAGTGAAAATAACCATAGGTAAAACATAAAAAGAACAACATCTAATTTGTTAGGATTAAAAGTAAACCAGCATTTTTTTCTTTTCAGATCCAAAATTCATATTGGTCAGCTTGAGTTCCAACTGTTTTTTTTCTGACCTCGCTATAACTACATAACAACGTACATGTCAATGTTAGCTTACATAACAAACATCTGACATATTGTGCCCTTCTGCTTTCAAAGCAATGATGCTTTTTTTTTTTTTTTACAATAAGGTCAATATGGCGTCTATTGTGATGTTGTGGTCAAGTTGTATACTCGTTGTATAAATATGTTCTGGAAACGTTTTGTTGTCTTTTTAACAACCAGAAAAAACATGTCCATATAACAACCAAAATATGACATATATCCCATGACGTCTTGATATCTTCATGACAAAAACCTCTTTACCTTGTAACAGAGTGTTGACCTTGTAAAACCAGTTTACAACCAAATTATTACAATGTGTAGTATACACTGTTTAGGGAGAGTGCTGTGTGAAGGTATTTGTGGACATTGTTGTGAGATGGGTGTTAATGAGAGTTAAGGAGAGACTAAACAAGAACAAGCTGAAAGTCTTCGGGGGAGTAACCTTAAAATACACACACACAGAACCACACACACCCTCCTCAGAGGGAGCAACACTAACGTTAACCCGGCGGTGATGAAATAGAAACAGATGCTGGAACACACCTATGTTGTGGGCCTCCAGCTGCGACAGAGAGTTGACGGCCACTTTGCACAGCGAACAATACAGGAGCTTTTTGGCTTTTTCCTCCTCCGACTCTGGCGTGGGCTGAGTTGCTGTAGCAGCAGCAGTGGTGGGGGACACGAACCCAGGCTTGGTGCTGCTGCCGCCACTGCTGCTAGTCTTCATAACATGCCCCTGTAGTTGTGCTGGCGTAGCTGATGGGGGGCTGGCAGGCGTGGGATCACACAGGACGGGATTACAGGGGCTGTGGACAGACATGGCCATTGATGCTGCCAGAGAGGAGGAGGTGGAGATGATGGGGACGAAATCATTTGGAGAAGCAAAGGTTTTATCCGCCTCACTGGGAGGCACAGTGATTTGCTCTGAGATCAAGAAAGAGGGAGGGAGGGAGGGGGGGGTAGAGAGAGACACACAACATCTGACAGTTAGTCCGGGAGCGCTATGGAATATTACAACTTTTAGTGACACATTTCTGCATATTTTCATTTTGGTGCATTGTGTAAGAGTCTGATCCCTGGAGGAGGGAGAGTTCCTTTTCACACAGCAGCAGCTCAGTAGCAGTATAAGCAGGACTGAGCTTTTGGGCAGTGTTTTCTGTACCCCTATCTGCGTGTGTGTGTGTCCATGTGTCCCTGTGTCTATGTTACAGAGCCTAGTCCCCCCCCCACCCCCACCCACTCATAACTATGTTGTACCACAACACCATGGAGGACAGGGTCACAAGGCAAGGCTGCCTGAACCAACACCCACACCCCCACACGATCCCTCCACCCTTCTACCATGCCACCCTTACACCTCTTCCCACACGCCACACCCACCCTCCAAACCCATGATCCAACACCCTGCATTAGGAACCCTGCACGTAGCTTTCTATGAATGTCATTCTGCATTCCTCTTCTGAGAATAGTGTGCACTTTACAATGGCTGACTCTATGACATCTAAAAGCTACACGTTATTACACTGGTCTATATTTGTTTGAAACTTCAGTAAGCCTAGCTTCATTAAGTCTGATTTCCACTAAAAGTCTTCTATGTACTCTTTGAAGCCAGTTTTAAACTTCACATCAAATATCCTAAGATAAGGTTATCAAATACATTTGGTCGAAATGTCTATCTGCACTAGAGGGCAACCGATTAATCGGAATGGCCGATTAATCGGCCGATTTCAAGTTTTCATAACAATCGGAAATCGGTATTTTTGGACACCGATTTGGCCAATTTATTTATATTTTTTTACACCTTTATTTATCCTTTATTTAACTAGGCAAGTCAGTTAAGAACACATTCTTAATTTCAATGACGGCCTAGGAATGGTGGGTTAACTGCCTTGTTCAGGGGCAGAATGACAGATGTTTACCTTGTCAGCTCGGGGATTCAATCTTGCAACCTTACAGTTAACTAGTCCAACGCTCTAACCACCTGATTACATTGCACTCCACGAGGAGACTACCTGTTACGCGAATGCAGTAAGAAGCCACAGTAAGTCGCTAGCTAGCATTAAACTTATCTGATAAAAAAACAATCAATCAATCATAATCACTAGTTAACTACACATGGTTGATGATATTACTAGTTTATCTAGTGTCCTGCGTTGCATATAATCGATGCGGTGCGTATTCGCGAAAAAGGACTGTGTTGCTCCAATGTGTACCTAACCTTAAACATCAATGCCTTTCTTAAAATCAATACACAAGTATATATTTTTAAACCTGCACATTTAGTTAATATTGCCTGCTAACCTGGCTCATTGCGAACTCTGTGAAGACTATTTCTTCATAACAATGACAGCCAACTTCGGCAAACGGGGAATGATTTAACAAAAGCGCATTTGCGAAAAAAAGCACAATCGTTGCACGACTGTACCTAACCATAAACATCAATGCATTTCTTAAAATCAATACACAGAAGTACATATTTTTAAACCTGCATATTTAGCTAAAAAAAATCCAGGTTTGCAGGCAATATTAACCAGGTGAAATTGTGTCACTTCTCTTGCGTTCATTGCACGCAGAGTCAGGGTATATGCAACAGTGTGGGCCGCCTAATTTGCCAGAATTGTACGTAATTATGACATAACATTAAAGGTTGTGCAATGTAACAGGAATATTTAGACTTATGGATGCCACCCGTTAGATAAAATACGTAACGGTTCCGTATTTCACTGAAAGAATAAACGTCTTGTTTTCGAGATGATAGTTTCCGGATTCGACCATATTAATGACCTAAGGCTCGTATTTCTGTGTGTTATTATGTTATAATTAAGTCTATGATTTGATAGAGCAGTCTGACTGAGCGATGGTAGGCACCAGCAGGCTCGTAAGCATTCATTCAAACAGCACTTTCGTGCGTTTTGCCAACAGCTCGTCGCTGTGCTTCAAGCATTGAGCTGTTTATGACTTCAAGCCTATCAACTCCCGAGATTAGGCTGGTGTAACCAATGTGAAATGGCTAGCTAGTTAGCGGGGTGCGCGCTAAAAGCGTTTCAAACGTCACTCGCTCTGAGACTTGGAGTGGTTGTTCCCCTTGCTCTGCAAGGGCCGCGGCTTTTGTGGAGAGATGGGTAATGCTGCTTCTATGGTGGCTGTTGTCTATGTGTTCCTGGTTCGAGCCCAGGTAGGGGCGAGGAGAGGGACGGAAGCTATACTGTTACACTGGCAATACTAAAGTGCCTATAAGAACATCCAATAGTCAAAGGTTAATGAAATACAAATCGTATAGAGAGAAATTGTCCTATAATTCTTATAATAACTACAACCTAAAACTTCTTACCTGGGAATATTGAAGACTCCTGTTAAAAGGAACCACCAGCTTTCATATGTTCTCATGTTCTGAGCAAGGAACTTAAATGTTAGGTTTTTTACATGGCACATATTGCACTTTTACTTTCTTCTCCAACACTTTGTTTTTGCATTATTTAAACCAAATTGAACATGTTTCATTTTATTTGAGGCTAAATTGATTTTATTGATGTATTATATGAAGTTAAAATAAGTGTTAATTCAGTATTGTTGTAATTGTCATTATTACAAATACATTTTTAAAAAATCGTCCGATTAATCAGAATCAGCTTTTTTGGATTCTCCAATAATCAGTATCGGTATCGGCGTTGAAAAATCATAATCGGTCGACCTCTAATCTGCACCAACTGGGTCCAACTGGGTCTACAGCGCAGGAGCTAACGAGGGATTAGTTATATTAGCATCCCAAAGCAACATTGTTAATGTAGACATTGTTAATGTTGTAAATAATATTGTAGCTGGAATGGATTTTTAATGGAATATCTACATAAGCGTACAGAGGCCATTATCAGCAACCATCACTCCTGTGTTCCAATGGCACGTTGTGTTAGCTAATCCAAGTTAATCATTTTAAAAGGCTAATTGATCATTAGAAAACCCTTTTGCAATTATGTTTGCAGAGCTGAAAACTGTTGTCCTGATTAAAGAAGCAATAAAACTGGCCTTTTTTTATAGACTAGTTGAGTATCTGGAGCATGAGCATTGTGGGTTTGATTACAGGCTCAAAATGGCTAGAAACAAATAACTTTCTTCTGAAACTCATCAGTCTATTCTTGTTCTGAGAAATGAAGGCTATTCCATGTGAGAAATGTGCCAAGAAACTGAAGATCTCGTACAGTACGCTGTGTACTACTCTCTTCACAAAACAGTGCAAACTGGCGACTCCGGGATGCTGGCCTTCTAGGCAGAGATGGAAAGAAAATGCCGTATCTCAGACAGGTCAATAAAAAGAAAATATTAAGATGGGTAAAAGAACACAGACACTGGACAGAGGAACTCTGCCTAGAAGGCCAGCATACCGGAGCCACCTCTTCACTGTTGACGTTGAAACTGGTGTTTTGCGGGTACTATTTAATTATGCTGCCAGTTTTAAGAGAGATTTAAAAAACACCAGGAATTCAACAAAAATATACAGTATACACTACCATTCAAAAGTTAGGGGTCGCTTAGAAATGTCCTTGTTTTTTAAAGAAAAGCACATTTTTTTGTCCATTAAAATAACATCAAATTGATAAGAAATACAGCGTAGACATTGTTAATGTTGTATATGACTATAATTGACTATTGTTGCCGACCCCTGATTTAGTTCTTCAACTCTCTCTAGTTAAACTGAATCTGACTTCAGCCTCTTTGTTTGCCAGAAACCCAGTGAGGTCAACAACAGCATCCCCCCCGACAGAGAGTGGGCCTGCATCCCAAATGGTACCCTATTCCCATGTACTGAACTGCTTTTGATGAAGGCCCATATGGCTCAGGTGAAATGTAGTAAACTACATAAGGAATAGGGTGCCATTTGGGACGCAACGTGGGTCTAAACAGAGGATTGTATTAATATGGCACCATGGCAGCGACGATCAGAGAGAAGAGAACCATCCCAGACATCCAACTAGATAGTCTGTGACACGGACTGTGTGAAAAGACACAGACTGTGTCCCACATGGCACCCTATTCCCTATGCAGTGCACTACATAGGGCTCTCGTCAAAAGTAGTGCACTACAGTGCATTCGGAAAGTATTCAGACCCCTTAACGTTTTCCACATTTTGTTAGGTTACAGCCTTATTCTGAAATTGATTAAATTGTCCACCCCCCCCCCCCTCATCAATCTAAACACAATACCCCATAATCACAAAGCAAAAACAGGTTTTTAGAAATTTTAGCTAAACAAAAGGTGAAATATTACATTTACATAAGTATTCAGACCCTTTACTCAGTACATTGCTGAATCAAATAAAATCAAATGTTATTGGTCACACACGTGTTTAGCAGATGTTATTGCGAGTGTAGTGAAATTCTTGTGCTTCTAGTTCTGACAGTGCTGGAATATCGAACAAGTAATATCGAACAATTTCACAACAACTACCTACTACACACAAATCTAAGTAAAGGAATGGAATAAGAATATATTCATATGTGGATGAGCAATGTCAGAGCAGCATAGGCTAAGATGAAATAGATAGTATAGAATACAGTATATTCATATGAGATGAGTAATGTCAGAGCAGCATAGGCTAAGATGAAATAGATAGTATAGAATACAGTATATACATATGAGATGAGTAATGTCAGAGCAGCATAGGCTAAGATGAAATAGATAGTATAGAATACAGTATATACATATGAGATGAGTAATGTCAGAGCAGCATAGGCTAAGATGAAATAGATAGTATGGAATACAGTATATACATATGAGATGAGTAATGTCAGAGCAGCATAGGCTAAGATGAAATAGATAGTATAGAATACAGTATATACATATGAGATGAGTAATGTCAGAGCAGCATAGGCTAAGATGAAATAGATAGTATAGAATACAGTATATACATATGAGATGAGTAATGTCAGAGCAGCATAGGCTAAGATGAAATAGATAGTATAGAATACAGTATATTCATATGAGATGAGTAATGTCAGAGCAGCATAGGCTAAGATGCAATAGATACTATGGAATACAGTATATACATATGAGATGAGTAATGTCAGAGCAGCATAGGCTAAGATGCAATAGATACTATGGAATACAGTATATACATATGAGATGAGTAATGTCAGAGCAGCATAGGCTAAGATGAAATAGATAGTATGGAATACAGTATATACATATGAGATGAGTAATGTCAGAGCAGCATAGGCTAAGATGAAATAGATAGTATAGAATACAGTATATACATATGAGATGAGTAATGTCAGAGCAGCATAGGCTAAGATGAAATAGATAGTATAGAATACAGTATATACATATGAGATGAATAATGTCAGAGCAGCATAGGCTAAGATGAAATAGATAGTATAGAATACAGTATATACATATGAGATGAGTAATGTCAGAGCAGCATAGGCTAAGATGAAATAGATAGTATGGAATACAGTATATACATATGAGATGAGTAATGTCAGAGCAGCATAGGCTAAGATGCAATAGATAGTATGGAATACAGTATATACATATGAGATGAGTAATGCAAGATATGCAAACATTATTAAAGTGTTCCATTTATTAAAAGTGGCCAATGATTTCAAGTCTGTATGTAGGCAGCAGCCTCTCTGTGCTAGTGACGGCTATTTAACAGTCTGATGGACTTGAGATAGAAGCTGTTTTTCAGTCTCTCGGTCCCAGCTTTGGATTTTCAGGTCTCTCCAAAGATATTCGATTGGGTTTAAGTCTGGGCTGTGTGCTTAGGGTCGTTGTCCTGTTGGAAGGTGAACCTTCGCCCCAGTCTGAGGTCCTGAGCACTCTGGGCATGTTTTCATCAAGGATCTCTCTGTACTTTGCTTCATTCATCTTCCCTCGGTCCTGACTACTCTTCCAGTCCCTGCCCCTGAAAAACATTCCCACAGCATGAAGCTGCCACCACCATGCTTCACCATAGGGATGGTGGCAGGTTTCCTCCACAAGTGACGCTTAGCATTCAGGCCAAAGAGTTCAATCTTGGTTTCATCAGACCAGATAATCTTGTTTATCATGGTCTGAGAGACCTTTAGGTGCCTTTTGGCGTACTCCAAGCAGACTGTCATGTGCCTTTTACCGAGGAGTGGCTTCCGTCTGGCGACTGGATCATAAAGGCCTGATTTGTGGAGCGCTGCAGAGATGGTTGTCCTTCTGGAATGTTCTCCCATCTCCACAGCGGAACTCTGAAGCTCTATCAGAGTGAGCATCGGGTTCTTGGTCACCTCCCTGACCAAGACCCTTCTCCCCCGATTGCTCAGCGGCCAGCTCTAGGAAGATTCTTGGTGGTTCCAAACTTCTTCCATTTGAGAATGATGGAGGCCACTGTGTTCTTGGGGACCTTCAATGCTGCAGACAG
This sequence comes from Oncorhynchus keta, assembly GCF_023373465.1. Lineage (NCBI taxonomy): Eukaryota > Metazoa > Chordata > Actinopteri > Salmoniformes > Salmonidae > Oncorhynchus > Oncorhynchus keta. Next base: position 26,136,998 of record NC_068454.1, on the reverse strand, counting down.
TTTTTGGTACCCTTCCTCAGATCTGTGCTTCGACACAATCCTATCTCGGAGCTCTACGGACAATTCCTTCAACCTTATGGCTTGGTTTTTGCTATGACATGCACTGTCAACTGCGGGACCTTATATAGACAGGTGTGTGCCTTTCCAAATCATGAATTTACCACAGGTGGACTCCAATAAAGTTCTAGAAACATATCAAGGATCATCAATGGAAACAGGATGCACCTGAGCTCAATTTCGAGTCTCATAGCAAAGGGTCAAAATACTTATGTAAATAAGTATATATATATTTTTTGCTTTATCATTATGGGGTATTGTGTGTAGATTGATGAGGAAAAACATGAATTTAATCAATTTAATAATAAGGCTGTAATGCTATAATATGTGGAAAAGGGGAAGGGGTCTGAATACTTTCCGAATGCACTGTAGAAGTGCATTACAGCCTTATTATTAAATTGATTAAATTCATGTTTTTTTAAGGTGCCGTGGCATGCAGACAAAGAATACTAATGAGTAGCATCGCTGGCTCATTATATTTTACATTTACATTTTAGTCATCTAGCAGACGCTCTTATCCAGAGTGACTTATAATTAGTGCATTCATCTTAATATAGCTAGGTGAGATAACCCCATATCACAGTCATAGTAAGTTCATATTTCCTTTCAAGTAAAGTCAGTGCTGGTACGTTAAAGAACTTCTACCTAATCTCTGAAGATGTAACTCTACATTAGAGGGCTGAGCAGCGAGTTTCTGCCTGTGTCCCAAATGGCACCCTATCACCGATACAGAGCACTACAAGACTAAAGCATGGAGAGGAATGGATGACATACAAGACTGAAGCATGGAGAGGAATGGATGACATACAAGACTGAAGCAGGGAGAGGAATGGATGACATACAAGACTAAAGCATGGAGAGGCATGGATGATATACAAGCGGAAGCATAAGAGGAATGGATGACATACAAGAAAGAACTTCTACCTAATCTCTGAAGATGTAACTCTACATTAGAGGGCTGAGCAGCGAGTTTCTGCCTGTGTCCCAAATGGCACCCTATCACCGATACAGAGCACTACAAGACTAAAGCATGGAGAGGAATGGATGACATACAAGACTGAAGCATGGAGAGGAATGGATGACATACAAGACTGAAGCAGGGAGAGGAATGGATGACATACAAGACTGAAGCATGGAGAGGCATGGATGATATACAAACGGAAGCATGAGAGGAATGGATGACATACAAGACTGAAGCATGGAGAGGAATGGATGACAAAAAAGACTGAAGCATGGAGAGGAATGGATGACATACAAGACTGAAGCATGGAGAGGAATGGATGACAAACAAGACTGAAGCATGGAGAGGAATGGATGACAAACAAGACTGAAGAAGGGAGAGGAATGGATGACATACAAGACTGAAGCATGGAGAGGAATGGATGACAAACAAGACTGAAGCAGGGAGAGGAATGGATGACATATAAGACTGAAGCATGGAGAGGCATGGATGACAAACAAGACTGAAGCAGGGAGAGGAATGGATGACATATAAGACTGAAGTATGGAGAGGAATGGATGACATACAAGACTGAAGCATGGAGAGGAATGGATGACAAACAAGACTGAAGCATGGAGAGGAATGGATGACATACAAGACTGAAGCATGGAGAGGAATGGATGACAAACAAGACTGAAACATGGAGAGGAATGGATGACATACAAGACTGAAGCATGGATAGGAATGGATGACAAACAAGACTGAAGCAGGGAGAGGAATGGATGACATACAAGACTGAAGCATGGGGAGGAATGGATGACATACAAGACTGAAGCATGGAGAGGAATGGCTAACAAACAAGACTGAAGCATGGAGAGGAATGGATGACATAAAAGACTGAAGCATGGAGAGGAATGGATGACAAACAAGACTGAAGCATGGAGAGGAATGGATGACATACAAGACTGAAGTATGGAGAGGAATGGATGACAAACAAGACTGAAGCAGGGAGAGGAATGGATGACATACAAGACTGAAGCATGGAGAGGAATGGCTAACAAACAAGACTGAAGCATGGAGAGGAATGGATGACAAAAAAGACTGAAGCCTGGAGAGGAATGGATGACATACAAGACTGAAGCATGGAGAGGAATGGATGACAAACAAGACTGAAGCAGGGAGAGGAATGGATGACATACAAGACTGAAGCATGGAGAGGAATGGATGACATATAAGACTGAAGCATGGAGAGGAATGGCTAACAAACAAGACTGAAGCATGGAGAGGAATGGATGACAAACAAGACTGAAGCATGGAGAGGAATGGATGACATACAAGACTGAAGCATGGAGAGGAATGGATGACATATAAGACTGAAGCATGGAGAGGAATGGCTAACAAACAAGACTGAAGCATGGAGAGGAATGGATGACATACAAGACTGAAGTATGGAGAGGAATGGATGACAAACAAGACTGAAGCAGGGAGAGGAATGGATGACTTACAAGACTGAAGCATGGAGAGGAATGGCTAACAAACAAGACTGAAGCATGGAGAGGAATGGATGACAAACAAGACTGAAGCATGGAGAGGAATGGATGACATACAAGACTGAAGCATGGAGAGGAATGGCTAACAAACAAGACTGAAGCATGGAGAGGAATGGATGACAAACAAGACGGAAGTATGGAGAGGAATGGATGACACAAGACTGAAGCATGGAGAGGAATGGATGACATATAAGACTGAAGCATGGAGAGGAATGGCTAACAAACAAGACTGAAGCATGGAGAGGAATGGATGACATACAAGACTGAAGTATGGAGAGGAATGGATGACAAACAAGACTGAAGCAGGGAGAGGAATGGATGACTTACAAGACTGAAGCATGGAGAGGAATGGCTAACAAACAAGACTGAAGCATGGAGAGGAATGGATGACAAACAAGACGGAAGCATGGAGAGGAATGGATGACATACAAGACTGAAGTATGGAGAGGAATGGATGACAAACAAGACTGAAGCAGGGAGAGGAATGGATGACATACAAGACTGAAGCATGGAGAGGTATGGCTAACAAACAAGACTGAAGCATGGAGAGGAATGGATGACAAACAAGACTGAAGCAGGGAGAGGAATGGATGACAAACAAGACTGAAGCATGGAGAGGAATGGATGACATACAAGACTGAAGCAGGGAGAGGAAAGGATGACATACAAGACTGAAGCATGGGGAGGCATGGATTATATACAAACGGAAGCATGAGAGGAATGGATGACATACAAGACTGAAGCATGGAGAGGAATGGATGACAAAGAAGACTGAAGCATGGAGAGGATTTGGATGACATACAAGACTGAAGCATGGAGAGGAATGGATGACATACAAGACTGAAGCATGGAGAGGAATGGATGACAAACAAGACTGAAGCAGGGAGAGGAATGGATGACAAACAAGACTGAAGCATGGAGAGGAATGGATGACAAACAAGACTGAAGCAGGGAGAGGAATGGATGACATACAAGACTGAAGCATGGAGAGGCATGGATGATATACAAACGGAAGCATGAGAGGAATGGATGACATACCAGACTGAAGCATGGAGAGGAATGGATGACAAAAAGACTGAAGCATGGAGAGGAATGGATGACATACAAGACTGAAGCATGGAGAGGAATGGATGACAAACAAGACTGAAGCATGGAGAGGAATGGATGACAAACAAGACTGAAGCAGGGAGAGGAATGGATGACAAACAAGACTGAAGCATGGAGAGGAATGGATGACAAACAAGACTGAAGCAGGGAGAGGACTGGATGACATACAAGACTGAAGCATGGAGAGGCATGGATGACAAACAAGACTGAAGCATGGAGAGGAATGGATGACAAACAAGACTGAAGCATGGAGAGGAATGGATGACATACAAGATTGAAGCATGGAGAGGAATGGCTAACAAACAAGACTGAAGCATGGAGAGGAATGGATGACAAACAAGACTGAAGCAGGGAGAGGAATGGATGACAAACAAGACTGAAGCATGGAGAGGAATGGATGACAAACAAGACTGAAGCAGGGAGAGGAACGGATGACATACAAGACTGAAGCATGGAGAGGCATGGATGATATACAAACGGAAGCATGAGAGGAATGGATGACAAAGAAGACTGAAGCATGGAGAGGAATGGCTAACAAACAAGACCAAACGTTTCCATATACCTGATTTGTCAGAGTTGCTGGCCATGACAGAGTTGGGTGAGGTGGTGGTGGTGCTTTTCATTGCATTGTCCAGGAAAGGAGGAAGAGCAGGAGGAGGAGGGGAACTCTTGGGCGGCTTATTCTTGGTGTTCTCTTGTGCTTTGAGCTTCTTGGCATGTTTACTGCCTTTGTAGTGCGCCTCGGCTTGGCTCTAGAACGAGAACAAATGAACCATGCAATCAGGCTTGTTTCTCACACAACGGGTCTTAGTCTCACATCATGGACTGCAATCACACACGCGGGGGCATACACAGACACACAGACACACACACACACACACACACACACACACACACACACACACACACACACACACACACACACACACACACACACACACACACACACACACACACACACACACACACACACACACACACACACACACACACACAACCTTGCTTCCTTCTGCTTTCAAAGCAATGATGCTTTTTTTTTTACAATAAGGTCAATATGGCGTCTATTGTGATGTTGTGGTCAAGTTGTATACTCGTTGTATAAATATGTTCAAACGTTTTGTTGTCTTTTTAACAACCAGAAAAAACATGTCCATATAAAACCAGTTTACTTGATACATGACAAAAACCTCTTTACCTTGTAACAATGTGTAGTATACACTGTTTAGGGAGAGTGCTGTGTGAAGGTATTTGTGGACATTGTTGTGAGATGGGTGTTAATGAGAGTTAAGGGGAGACTAAACAAGAACAAGCTGAAAGTCTCTGGGGGAGTAACCTTAACACACACACTCTTCAATCACTCCGAGGAAAAACACAGCTTTCAATAGGCAGGCCCAATCAGAGGGAAAATGAGAGAGATGCTTGAAAGTGTTTGATTTGTAGAGCGGATCAGGATATTAGGATTTTCATAAAGCCGATGGGAGGAAGTTATGTGTGTGTGTGTGTGTGTGTGTGAGAGAGAGAGAGAGCTTTAGACTAAATGTATTCTTGGTAAGAAAATAAATGAAATGCAATCTAGTGAATGAGGATTATAGACACTCTGCTTGCTTAGGGAGTACCGCTTCCTCCTGATCCTTGCTAGCACACGTGACCGCCCTCCTTGACAACGTACCAACCATTTGAGCTATTGAAAAACATCTAATTAGCTAGCTCCATCCGTGACATTTCAAGCTAGCAGTGGAGTGAGCTTACACCTGGCAAACCGGTGCGCCTGGCACCTAGTACCATACCCTGTTCAAAGCATGTGGTCTTAATGTTTGTACACTCAGTGTATTTCAGGGGTGGGTAAACTACAGGGGGAGGGGCATACTAGATAGAAAGTATGTAGAAATGCTAAATAGACATATATTTTCAAATAACTGCCCTTTTTCTGGCACACAAATTGATATATATATATATATATATATATATATACAGTACCAGTCAAAGGTTTGACACACCTGAAAAATGTAACAGACATATTTCAGCATCAACTGTTCAGAGGAGACTGTGTGAATCAGGCCTTCTTGGTTGAATTGTTGCAAAGAAACCACTACTAAAGGACACCAATAAGAAGCCAAGAAACACAAGCAATGGACATTAGACCGGTGGAAATCTGTCCTTTGGTCTGATGAGGCCAAATTTGAGATTTGTGGTTCCAACTGCCGTGTCTTTGTGAGACACAGAGTAGGTGAACGGATGATTTCTGCATGTGTTGTTCCCACCGTGAAGCATGGAGGAGGAGGTTTGATGATGCTTTCCTGGTGACACTGTCTGTGATTTATTTAGAATTCAAGGCACACTTAACCAGCATGGCTACCACAGGATTCTGAAATTATACACCATCCCATGTGGTTTGCGCTTAGTGGGGTGGGTGGCAGGTAGCATAGTGGTTAGAGCGTTGGACGATCAAATCCCCGAGCTGACATGGTAAAAATCTGTCGTTCTGCCCCTGAACAAGGCACTGTTCCTAGGCCGTCATTTAAAATAAGAATTTGTTCTTAACTGACTTGCCTAATTAAATAAAGGTAAAATAAAAATAAAACAATTCAACAGGACAATGATCCAAAACACACCTCCAGGCTGTATAAGGGCTATTTGACCAAGAAGGAGAGTGATGGAGTGCTGCATCAGATGACCTAGCCTCCACAATCACCTTACCCAATTGAGATGGTTTAGATGAGTTCGACCGCAGAATGAAGGAAAAGCAGCCAACAAGTGTTCAGCATATTTGGAAACTCCTTCAAGATTGTTGGAAAAGCATTCCTCATGAAGCTGGTTGAGAGAATGCCAAGAGTGTGAAAAGCTGTCATCAAGGCAAAGGGTGGCTACTTTGAAAAATCTCAAATTTATATTTGTATTTGTTTAACACTTTTTTGGTTGCTACATGTTTCCATGTGTTATTTCATAGTTTTGATGTCTTCACTATTGTTCTACAATGTGGAAAATAGTCAAAATAAAGAAAAACCCTTGAATGAGTAGGAGTGTCCATCGCTGTAATTGGTAGTTACAGTCTTGTCCCACCGCTGCAACTCCCATACGGACTCAGGAGAGGCAAGGGTCGAGAGCCATGCATCTCCCGAAACACGACCCCTCCAAGCCACACTGCTCTTGACACACTGCCCGCTTAACCCGGAAGCTAGTCGCCCCAATGTGTCGGAGAAAACTACAAGGAGTCGCTAGAGTGCAATGGGACAAGGACATCCCAGTCGGCCAAACCCTCCCCTAACCCGGACGATGCTGGGGCCAATTGTGTGCTGCCTCATGGATCTCCCGGTCACGGCCTTGGGCCTCAGTTGAATTATTAGTCAAATACAATATTTTTCATGCCATTTTTCTTGAACCATGATCCTCTTCAATGAGATGGAAGACTCCGGCCTCAATGACTTTTAAAGGTATATGATCCTAGTCATCACACGTATATCTTTCAAATCCCTGTGGCTATAGGAAAGGATTACTGCCGCTACCTTGCTCTCAAACCAAGTTGCATAATTTGAGGATGCAAACTGAAGTGAAGATATCCCTGTGCTTATAACATTTACAGAAAACCCATAGGTATCCATGGAAATTCAGAACCTCCAACCAGGAGTAAGAATTATCTTTCGAGAATGTCATTAAGTTGTGGTCACTTGTGTCACTTGTGAAATTAGATTATTGCTGTGACTCAAGTGTTGCATCCCCAATGGCACCCTATGGGCCCTGGTCAAACGTAGTGTACTATATAGGGAATAGGGTGCCATTGGGGATGTAAACAAGATGATTCACCCATACTTCCCGGGGTGACCACAAGTCAGATGGACCACTAGCGGAAATGGAAAATCAAGTGTTTTCTCTGTCACAGATCAAATAAGACACAATATGTCTGTCTGTGTGTGTGTGTGTGTGTGTGTGTGTGTGTGTGTGTGTGTGTGTGTGTGTGTGTGTGTGTGTGAATGAGAGAAGGGTTTAAAGATCTGCTTTCCTGATAAGTGTTATTTTCACCTCATTCTCAGCCCTGATTTCAATATTTTTTCTAAGAAAGCATTTATGAATAGATATAGTGGAACGATCCTTTAATAATAGATATTTTGCAAAGATAAGATAATTAACAACTGAAAGAGTACCAGATGAGAGTACACACTAGAAAAAGGCTAATATACTGTCGATACAGAGAGCGAGTAAACCTGTCTGTTACCTACAGTAGATGTACTGTAGTTGTCAATGGAATCAAATTCCTGATTGGAGTACAAGAAGTGAGTACACATGGAAAAAAGGCTAATATACAGTATTGTCAACACCTTTCTGTTGCTACCTTTAGTAGGTGGTGATGTTAATGATATCAGTTTATCACTCAACAGCTGCTCCTCCAGGCTATGCTCATCTATTGTACACATAGAGCTGTCTAAGAGAGAAACACACTGGCACACTATTACAACCTGTCTTTGGATCACAATGACTAGTGTTTGCATTTGTTCTCCATTACAGACACATGAGGTTCAATATACAGTACATTATGTCAGCAATCTGAGGAGTAGCAGACAGATTTTATTGAGACATTTATAGCTTGAGGGCCGAGCGCCAGTCTCATGAATGGAGTTGGCCCGATGCTCTTGAAAACCAACCTCTTTCTCAGCATTTCTCTCTCCCTCTCTCTTTCTTGCACTCTTGCTCTCTCTGCACCCCTCTCTCTCTCTGCCTCTCTGTCTCGCTCTCGCTCTCTGCATCACTCACCCCCATTCTTTTTCACTTATCATACCCTCTCTTCCAAACCCCCCACCCCCCACTCCCCCTCCATCACTCCCTCCCCCCTCTCTTTCTTTCTCTATTTTCCTGTCTGCTTCACTACATTGTTCCCCCCACGCCTGTCTAGTCCATGTTCCCTACATGGTACTGCTAAGCAGTCAGTGACAGCCATCCTATGACTGTTCTGTTCTGCAGTACTGCTGCTTTCCTTGCATGCTCATGACACACTCACTCCTGTACTGCAGTGGCTTCCGGATGCCTTTGCTGTATGTGTGTGTGTGTGTGTGTGTGTGTGTGTGTGTGTGTGTGTGTGTGTGTGTGTGTGTGTGTGTGTGTGTGTGTGTGTGTGTGTGTGTGTGTGTGTGTGTGTGTGTGTGTGTGTGTGTGTGTGTGTGTGCGTGTGCGTGTGCATGTGTGGGTGGGTGGGTGTCTGTGTGTTTGTGTGTGTGTATGTGTGTTTGTGTGTGTGTATGTGTGCAGCCCTATATCCCCAGACTGAATCACTGACTATCTAAGATGAATCAGCCAATTATGCACTATGAGTGTTCAGGTTTTCACGCCAGCTGTCACAACTTATACCTTTCCCTCTCAGTTCACCACTGTCACAGTCACAGAGCATATCCAGTCATCTAACCTCACCTTGGTGCCATAACTCCTTCCCAAAAACTGTTGGTCTAGATACTGTAATATTGGTGTAGACTATAGCCCTGGCAGACTCCATGTCAATCTAAACAAGTATTGGTTACTCAATAACTGTTACTGCTTGACCAAATAAATATAAAATAAAACCTGATAGACTTAATAAAAGTTAATTGAAAAAAGAATGTGCCATGATTTCTACATTTGCAGTGTGTTATGGTATTATAGCTGTTTTCTTTTCCACTCTTAGTGAGGCAACTAGATAGGGTCGGCAGATGTGTGTGGTGTTGTGGCCTAGTTAAGTTGGGCTTTCAGCAACAACTAATCTGGACATATTCATTATGATGAGAACTCCAGTGAGTATGCATTACACATAAAAACATACACTTGAAACTTGGTTTCTCTTCGTGGGATATATTATTGGTGTGTTTGTCTGTTTCTTTCCCAGTCCCATTGAGGCTATAATTGAGGAGCAGATGCTGTGTTGTGGCACAGTTTTCCTATGTTTTATATTCCCACACTAGGAGGTCAAATCAAATCAAATCAAATTGTATTTGTCACATACACATGGTTAGCAGATGTTAGTGCGAGTGTAGCGAAATGCTTGTGCTTCTAGTTCTGACAATGCAGTAATAACCAACAAGTAATCTAGCTAACAATTCCAAAACGACTACCTGTATCACTAGTGGCTAGTGATACATGTATTACATAAGGATGCAGTAGATGATATAGAGTACAGTACATACGTATACATATGAGATGAATAATGTAGGGTATGTAAACATTATATTAGGTAGCATTGTTTAAAGTGGCTAGTGATATATTTTACATAATTTCCCATCAATTCCCATTATTAAAGTGGCTGGAGTTGAGTCAGTGTGTTGGCAGCAGCCACTCAATGTTAGTGGTGGCTGTTTAACAGTCTGATGGCCTTGAGATAGAAGCTGTTTTTCAGTCTCTCGGTCCCAGCTTTGATGCACCTGTACTGACCTCGCCTTCTGGATGATAGCGGGGTGAACAGGCAGTGGCTCGGGTGGTTGCTGTCCTTGATGATCTTTATGGCCTTCCTGTGACATCGGGTGGTGTAGGTGTCCTGGAGGGCAGGTAGTTTGCCCCCGGTGATGCGTTGTGCAGACCTCACTACCCTCTGAAGAGCCTTATGGTTGTGGGCGGAGCAGTTGCCGTACCAGGCGGTGATAAAGCCCGACAGGATGCTCTCGATTGTGCATCTGTAGAAGTTTGTGAGTGCTTTTGGTGACAAGCCGAATTTCTTCAGCCTCCTGAGGTTGAAGAGGCGCTGCTGCGCCTTCTTCACGATGCTGTCTGTGTGGGTGGACCAATTCAGTTTGTCTGTGATGTGTACGCCGAGGAACTTAAAACTTACTACCATCTCCACTACTGTTCCATCGATGTGGATAGGGGGGTGTTCCCTCTGCTGTTTCCTGAAGTCCACAATCATCTCCTTAGTTTTGTTGACGTTGAGTGTGAGGTTATTTTCCTGACACCACACTCCGAGGGGCCTCACCTCCTCCCTGTAGGCCGTCTCGTCGTTGTTGGTAATCAAGCCTACCACTGTTGTGTCGTCCGCAAACTTGATGATTGAGTTGGAGGCGTGCGTGGCCACGCAGTCGTGGGTGAACAGGGAGTACAGGAGAGGGCTCAGAACGCACCCTTGTGGGGCCCCAGTGTTGAGGATCAGCGGGGTGGAGATGTTGTTGCCTAGCCTCACCACCTGGGGCGGCCCGTCAGGAAGTCCAGTACCCAGTTGCACAGGGCGGGGTCGAGACCCAGGGTATCGAGCTTGATGACGAGCTTGGAGGGCACTATGGTGTTAAATGCCGAGCTGTAGTCGATGAACAGCATTCTCACATAGGTATTCCTCTTGTCCAGATGGTTTAGGGCAGTGTGCAGTGTGGTTGAGATTGCATCGTCTGTGGACCTATTTGGGCGGTAAGCAAATTGGAGTGGGTCTAGGGTGTCAGGTAGGGTGGAGGTGATATGGTCCTTGACTAGTCTCTCAAAGCACTTCATGATGACGGAAGTGAGTGCTACGAGGCGGTAGTCGTTTAGCTCAGTTACCTTAGCTTTCTTGGGAACAGGAACAATGGTGGCCCTCTTGAAGTATGTGGGAACAACAGACTGGGATAGGGATTGATTGAATATGTCCGTAAACACACCAGCCAGCTGGTCTGCGCATGCTCTGAGGGCGCGGCTGGGGATGCCGTCTGGGCCTGGAGCCTTGCGAGGGTTGACGCGTTTAAATGTTTTCCTCACGTCGGCTGCAGTGAAGGAGAGTCCGCATGTTTTAGTTGCGGGCAGTGTCAGTGGCACTGTATTGTCCTCAAAGCGGGCAAAAAAGTTATTTAGTCTGCCTGGGAGCAAGACATCCTGGTCCGTGACGGTGCTGGTTTTCTTTTTGTAATCCGTGATTGACTGTAGACCCTGCCACATACCTCTTGTGTCTGAGCCGTTGAATTGAGATTCTACTTTGTCTCTATACTGACGCTTAGCTTGTTTGATTGCCTTGCGGAGGGAATAGTTACACTGTTTGTATTCGGTCATGTTTCCAGTCACCTTGCCCTCATTAAAAGCAGTGGTCCGCGCTTTCAGTTTCACGCGAATGCTGCCATCAATCCACGGTTTCTGGTTTGGGAATGTTTTAATCGTTGCTATGGTAACGACATCTTCAACGCACGTTCTAATGAACTCGCACACCGAATCAGCGTATTCGTCAATGTTGTCGTCTGACGCAATACGGAACATATCCCAGTCCACGTGATGGAAGCAGTCTTGGAGTGTGGAATCAGATTGGTCGGACCAGCGTTGAACAGACCTCAGCGCGGGAGCTTCTTGTTTTAGTTTCTGTCTGTAGGCAGGGATCAACAAAATGGAGTCGTGGTCAGCTTTTCCGAAAGGAGGGCGGGGCAGGGCCTTATATGCGTCGCGGAAGTTGTAATAGCAATGATCCAAGGTTTTTCCAGCCCTGGTTGCGCAATCGATATGCTGATAAAATTTAGGGAGTCTTGTTTTCAGATTAGCCTTGTTAAAATCCCCAGCTACAATGAATGCAGCCTCCGGATATATGGATTCCAGTTTGCAAAGAGTCAAATAAAGTTCGTTCAGAGCCATCGATGTGTCTGCTTGGGGGGGAATATCTACGACTGTGATTATAATCAAAGAGAATTCCCTTGGTAATGCGGTCTACATTTGATTGTGAGGAATTCTAAATAAGGTGAACAGAAGGACTTGAGTTCCTGTTTGTTGTTTTGGCCACACCACGTCCTGTTAACCATAAAGCATACACTCCCGCCCCTCTTCTTACCAGAAAGATGTTTGTTTCTGTCGGCGCGATGCGTGGAGAAACCAGCTGGCTGCACCGTCTCCAGGTTGGAATAATACTGTGAAATTGTGAAAATTATGATAAACCCCTTTTAGTGTAAGAGCTCTTTGAAATGATCGCTTGACATTTCAGTCTGATTTGGTGGGATGGAGTTTTGGCCTGCCTGGTGACATCAACAGTGGTAAATGTAGTAAATGTAGTAAATTATGCCTAATAGGTCAATAAGAAAGACAGTTCCCAACCTCGCTAGTTGTCAATTTTCCCCTCTCCACTCATACCACTCCCAGAAATGTTTCATTGAAAACAATCACAGTAAGGTACCTAATTGTTACCCAGAAATGATTTGGATAGAGATAAAAATGGACACATTGGATCTTTAAAGATAGGCTTAATCTGGAGTGGCCTGGCGTTTGGGTCTTTTTTTACTCCACTATGTTTTCCTCAGAAACCAAATATCATCCTGTTAAGTGTTAAGAAACACCCACTAAATTAATCATAGCTAATTAAAATGAATTGCTCACTGGAAGGAAACCTCTGAAACAAGGACAGAAAGACGTTGTGTATGTCCCAAACGGCACCCTATTCCCTACATAGTGCACTACTTTTGAACAGAGTCCTAAGGGACCTGGTGAAAAATAGTGCACTCTACAGAGAATAGGGTGCCATTTGGGACGTAGGTATCACCTCTCGTTTTCCAGCCTCCTCCACTTATCTTGTTACCTTAAACTCTTCTAATGCTCTCCTTGGCCTTGGTAATCATGTTAATGTAGGAGGCAAAGCACCAACACACAACATTAAGCAATCTTTACACTGACAATACCCAGCAGCAGTACTACTACTAGCAGACATGGGTTCAACTACTATTGAAAACTTTCAGATACTTTAAGTGTTTGCTTTAGCCTGCCTGGCTGCTTTGCTTTCATCTCGATTATATGTACCTGTCTCTTCAATTTAGCCCAAAATGGTTGAGGAAAAGAGGTCAGGGTATCATCAAGAGGTACTGACCATTATATTCATGTCTGTCTTCTCTCTCTTCCCTGAAGCTTAACTGTACTCATTTAATATTGGTCCGACTTCAAACATACACTTCATATGATATTCTCTCTACTTCTCTCTAAGTTTCTTCAACTACCAGTAACCAATCTGAAACAACAGCGGGAGAACTAAAAAGGAACATGGTACAACATACTGGTGAGTGTAGTCTAGATAGGGTTATGTCAGTAAAGTTGGTAGAGAACTAAAAAGGAACATGGTACAACATACTGGTGAGTGTAGTCGAGATAGGGTTATGTCAGTAAAGTTGGTAGCCAATCTGTTCATGTTTAATTTCTATTGCAAAATAGTGCATCGAAAGGCTCTTTAACAAAGTAAGGAAAAAAACAGAATATATAAATATGTTATAAACCTGTCAGTTTGCCTTTGGGTTTAACCTCAAGCATAACTACTCAATTAAAATGATTCATTAAATAAAAGTACATATTTATTTTATAGAGGCTGCACATAAACCACTGCTGGACACATTAATCAGAAGCCCTTAATAATATGAGTCATTTCTAAATGTGTGTCCCAAATGGCACCCTATTCCCTATAAAGTGTTGACTATGAAGAGTTTAGGGTACCATTTCAGACGCAGCCTAAACCTCTGGCTCATAAAATGTTCTACAGATGTAGAATCTTCATTTGATTACCCTGTTGCAGGAGAACATTTCTGAAATGCAGGAAATTTAAAACTTGTAGTGTTGTTGAGGTTTAAAAAGTTTGGGATTTACACTTTGAAATTTCAGACTTGATTTTCCCTTATGGAAAATGTATCAACCCCTACAGAAATGTCCATGAATTATAATCCACACAGTAATTTACATTTCCTGTTGCAGCAAGATTATTTTTCTGCTGTAGCAAAGTGCTCCAATTCAGATCCTACATCTGTAATTGAGGACGTTAAGTACCACAGACTTTGACTTGAATGCTCTTTTACAGTCGATTCCCGGGACCACCCATACGTAGAATGTATGCACACATGACTGTAAGTCGCTTTGGATAAAAGCGTCTGCTAAATGGCATATATTATTATTATTATTATTATAATATAAGGACTAACTAAGCTTGTATGGAAACGTAATAGGCCTAAACTCAATTTCTAAATCTGTGTATTCAGGGTCAAAAATGTACTTAAAGGGTAGCAAGGCTTGATGTGAAATACAATAACAATCCATTAAAAACCCAACAAACATCAGAGATAGCTACCACACTGTAAACATTGTCAGGTGACAATGTATCTTAAATATATAATAAATTGGGTTTAAAGATGGTGGCAATTCTAAATGCCTTTCCATTTAAGCAATAAAAAAAAACAGATTTTTTCATGTTATCTACAGCATTGGTGACTGTAACTGTGCTGCTGGCAACAATTTAATTCATTTTTTTTGTTGCCGATGTTTACTGACACCGGTCATATTCATCAGTAATTCTGCTCTCTTGCACACTCAGACAAGTGTTCTGAAATCGGAGTAGATAGCCAGAGTGAATTTACGAATGCACCCCTAGTGAGTGCATTTTATTTGCTGTGCTGTGTGCTCACTACACGGTAACCTAGCGACAGGCCTTCCTGAATACAGAACAGTACTGTATATTTAACAGCTGTTTTCTCATTCTATTGTAGAATTATATCGCTCCTTAGCTGGAAACAAAAGCTCTGTGGCTGCATCCCAAATTGCACCCTACTCACATATACTGCACCATAGGGCGTTGACCAAAAGTAGTGTACTAGGCAGGGAATTGGGTGCCATTTGGGATAGACACTATGAGAAATTGTTCCTCACTTGAAACTCCATTAGAATCTCATCATGGAGGTGCTCCGGCGCCCGTAGGCGTCTGCTCCTCTCCTCTCGTTGCCCCTCTGGCTCCAGGATTGGATGACACAGAGACGCTATAACAGCTACAGCTACAGCACTCCGAATAATACAAGGTCTTAAATTACACTCCTCAGTTTTACACTCACAGCAGCAGCAGGATGGGGATGGAGAGGCGTTGGTGCTTTAATGAGCCCTGCTTGAGACATAAGTCTTTCCTGCACTGCATAAGCAACAAGGCAGACAACCACCAGTGTGACAGTACTAAGAGGACATGAGGTTTTAATGTAAAACCATCAAAAGAAAGTGCAGTGTGGTTAATCATGTTTCCTTTAAGCCACTTTGTTATCTAATCCAATATGGCATTCCAAATAGCACCATGTTCCCTTTATAGTGCACCTTTTTCAAAACAGGGCCCATAGGGCTCTGGCCAAAAGTAGTGTACTATATTTGGATTAGGATGCCATTTGGGAGACAGACCAAGGCTTACTTAAAGCACTTTCTATTTCCTCCAATGTGTGATGACGAGTGCATAGGAAATCCCAATGCACATCACCTTCAATGTACTGGGCCCAAATAATTCCTGTGTGTTATGACCAACAAAAGAATAACAATAACAGGTATGCTGTGCCTTTAAACAGTATAGAGAGTGGCATAAATTTGACAGAGGATGAAGGTATAATTTCATATTAAATGTGTCAGCGTTGAACGAGGTGCGTAACTCCAGTCCGTATAATACAATACACTACATTAATCCAGTACACACTCAAATGTATTAGCCTACTGAAGCTTGTTTCATTTATTTACCCAAGACAGAATAGCCACTTCTATGGCCTTTTATATTTTTCTGTCGTGCGTCATTTTTTTCTTTCTTTAAGCAGGGAGTCACCATAGGCTATGTACTGGATGGTGGCACAATCATTTGGGATTTTTTTGTGCTTGGACTCATAAAATGTCTTTAATGTAGGGCTCATAAAATGTCCATAATGTTTGGCTCTAGAAGAAAATGAAACGCACACCTATATAGGAGAGGTTCTGGCTGGCGGAGTAGAAAACTTAAAAATAAAGGAGAGCCGCACACTCGAGGAGCTCAGATGCAAAACATGTAATATCCAACGTTTCGACAGGCAAGCTGTCTTCATCAGACAGGGGGGCAGTATTGAGTAGCTTGGATGAATAAGGTGCCCAGAGTACACTGCCTGCTACTCTGTCCCAGATGCTAATATATGCATATTAGTAGTAGTATTGGATAGAAAACACTCTGAAGTTTCTAAAACTGTTTGAATGATGTCTGTGAGTATAACAGAACTCATATGGCAAGCGAAAACCTGAGAAAAATCCAACCAGGAAGTGGGAAATCTGAGGCTTGTAGTTTTTTAACTCAGCCCCTATTGTAGATACAGTGAGATATTGGTTATGTTGCACTTCCTAAGGCTAGATGTCCACAGTCTTTAGAACTTTGTCTGAGGATTCTACTGTGAAGTGGGACCGAATGAGAGAGGAATGAGCCAGGTGTCTGGCAGAGTGCCACAGGTTCTGAGGCGTGATTACGAGAGAGTTAGCTCTCGTTCCATTGCTTTTCTACAGACAGGAATTCTCCGGTTGGAACATTATTGAAGATTTATAATAAAAACATCCTAAGGATTTGATTCTATACATAGTTTGACAAGTTTCTACGGGCTGTAACGGAACTTTTTAAACTTTTCGCCAGACTTTCGGCTGGACCTGAACGCGCTTTTGGATTTGTTTACCGAACGCCCTAACAAAAGAAGCTATTTGGACATAAATGATGGACATTATCGAACAAAACAAACATTTATTGTGGAACTGCGATTCCTGGGAGTGCATTCTGATGAAGATCATCAAAAGTAAGTTAATATTTATAATGCTATTTCTGACTAATGATGACCACCCAATATGGCATATATCTTTTTGGCTGCTTTGTTGTCTGAACGCTGTACTCAGATTATTGCATGGTTTGCTTTTTCCGTAAAGTTTTTTTAAAAATCTGACACAGCGGTTGCATTAAGGAGAAGTATATCTCTAACTCCATGTATAACACTTGTATTTTCATCAACATTTATAATGTGTATTTCTGTAAATAGACGTGGCTCTCTGCACAATCACTGCATGTTTTAGAACTACTGAACGTAAATGCGCCAATGTAAAATTAGATTGTTTAAATATAAATATGCACTTTATCAAACAAAACATACATGTATTGTGTAACATGAAGTCCTATGAGTGTCATTTGATGAAGATCATCAAAGGTTAGTGATTAATTTTATCTCTATTTGTGCTTTTTGTGACTCTCTCTTTGGCAGAAAAATGGCTGTGTTTTTCTGTGACTTGGTGGCGACCTAACATAATCGTTTGTGGTGCTTTCGCTGTAAAGCATTTTTGAAATCAGACATTGTGGCTGGATTAACGAGAATTGTATCTTTAAAATTGTGTAAAATACTTGTATGCTTGAGGAATTTTAATTCTCAGATTTTTGTTGTTTTGAATTTGGCGCCCTGCACTTTCACTGGCTGTTGGCAAGATGGAACGCTACTGTCCCACATATCCCAGAGAGGTTAACAATAAAGGAGAGCCGCACACTCTAGGAGCTCAGATCAAAACATTTTTTTTGCTTTTGAGTTCCTAGAGTGTGCGGCTCTCCTTTATTTATAATGTTTGGCTGTCACATCAGCTTTCGCATTGGCTCCCCCTCCTGTCCAGCTCAGGCATTCGGCATCACCGGCCATCTAGCTGCTGCCTAACCTGCTGCTGGCAAACGCCCTTCACTCATCAACCCTCAACTTGTCTCGTCATCATTACACACACCTGGTTCCAATCCCCACTCTATCACTGTATATATACTCCCTCTGTTATTTGTATTTGTCAGTCATTGTAAATGTTACTTGTTTTCCTGAGAGGAATCTCTCCTACTATTTCCTGAGTACTTTATTATTTTGCACTTTTGGATTCGTCCCGCTTTTATATATGTTGCTTTAATAAATTCAGTAGTTCTAAACCTGCGACTGCCTCCTGCCTGCTCCTCTCTACACTTGTGACAGAATGACCGACCCAAGAGAATAGGAAGCAGCAGGACATCCCGACCTCTCCGCTATAGGAGCAAAGCTTATACCACGACCCGTACCTGGAGCAACTATGAGGTGCTCCAGACAGTAAGCCAGCTGCAGGCTACACCACCACCTTCCCAGCTCCCCGCGGTCGGTCCAGCCACCCCACCACCATCTACATCACCTGATCCAATCAGCAACGTCCACCTGCCCCTCCTAGAGTGGTTTGATGGCACCCCAGCTCACTGTAGCGGGTTTCTCCTGCAGTGTGACCTCCACCTTGCCCGTCATGCCGGGACGGCCTCTGAGAGGTACAAGTTGGCCTTGGTGATCTCTGTGCTGACAGGCCGAGCTCTCCCATCTGGGAGAGGGACGGTCCAGAAGTGCAGTCCAATGAGCGCTTCACCCAACTCTTCTGTGCCTTTTTCGACCACCCTACAGAGGGCCGAGAGGGAGGTGAGCGTCTCCTCCGTCTACGCCAGGGGTCCAGGACAACGTCTGCGTCCACTGGCTGGAACGACTAGGCCCTGTTGACGGTTTTCTGCAGCGGGCTACAGTCGGACGTCCAGACCTGATCTGGCCTGTTGCAATAAGGACCTCAAGCTGGACCAGCTCATCGCCATGGCCATCCGCCAGGATAATCTCCTGCGTTCCCGTCGTCTCCCATCCTATGGGTTCGGGTCTCTCCCAGGAACCTCCAGCGAGACTGAGGGGAACGACAACAGGGTCTCTGCTCCTACTGCGGGGAGTCGGACCACCCCTGGAACACCTGTCGCAGAAGGAGAACCAGGCGAGGAAGCGACAGGCCGAGGAGTGCTCCTGCACCGCCCCAGGTAGGCGTGGACGTGCCTTGCTCCTCTCTGTCCACCCAGCCCATCATCCTTCCGGTCACCTTCCTGGACTATCCTGGCCCACCACTGAGTCCTGCCCTAGTGGACTCAAGTTCTGCAGGCAATTTCCTAAACTAGTCAGTTGCCTTATCAATATGCATTCCTTTAGTCCCTTTACAACCCCCTATCCCAGTCCATGCCCTAGACAAACGTCCTCTAGGAACCGGACTGGTGTGCCAGACCACAATTCCCATTTCCCTCACAGTTGCTCATAACCACAATGAACACATAACTTTCCTCATCTTAGACTCTCCTGCACACTCCGTAGTTTTAGGTTTCCTCTGGTTACAGTTGCATAACCCCAGGATATCGTGGACAGAGAGGAGGATGCATATCCCACGGTAGTTAATGGGGTTAAATTTGTCTCCACTTTTGTGGATTGGGTTGAACAGTCCTTGTTTCAAAATATTGGGAAGATGCCAGAGCTAAGGATGATGTAAAAGAGTTTAAGTATAGCAGATTGGAATTGGTTGTCTGTATATTTTATCATGTCATTGAGGATACCATCAACACCACAGGTTCTTTTGGGTTGGAGGGTTTTTTATTTTATCCTGTAGTTCATTCAAGGTGATTGGAGAATTCAGTGGGCTCTGGAAGACTTTAATAGTTGATTCTAAGATTTGTATTTGATCATGTATATGTTTTTGCTGTTTGTTCTTTGTTATAGAGACAAAATGATTGGAGAAGTGGTTTACCCATACATCTCCATTTTGAATAGATCATTCCTTGTGTTTGTTTACTGTCTTCCAATTTTCCCAGACATGGTTAGTCTTTGGATTCTTCAATTATATTGAGCTGAATTCTGACGTGCTGTTCCTCCTTTTTCCGTAGTGTATTTCTGTATTGTTTTTGTGATTCACCGTAGTGAAGGCGTAGACTCAGGTTTTCTGGGTCTCTGTTTTTAGTTGGACAGGTTTCTCAATTTCTTTCTTAGGTTTTTGCATTCTTCATCAAACCATTTGTCATTGTTCATATTCTTTGGTTTTCTGTTTGAATTTTTTTTATTTGTTTGGGAAGCTATCAAAGGTCAAATATATATTTTATATTTTCTACTGCCAAGTTTACACCTTCACTATTACAGTGGAACGTTTTGTCCAGGAAATTGTCTAAAAGGGACTGAATTTGTTGTTGCCTAATTGGTTTTTGGTAGGTTTCCACAATACATTCCTTCCATCTATAGCATTTCTTAATATGACTCAGTTCCTTTGGCTTTGATGCCTCATGACTGAGTATCACTCTGTTCAAGTAAACTGTGATTTTGCTGTGATCTGATAGGGGTGTCAGTGGGCTGACTGTGATCGCTCTGAGAGACCCTGGGTTGAGGTCAGTGATAAAGTAGTCTACAGTACTACTGCCAAGAGATGAGCTATAGGTGTACCTACCATAGGAGCCTCTCAAAGCATACCATTTACTATGTACATACCCAGCATGCGACAGAGCTGCAGGCGTTGTGACCCGTTTTTGTTGGTTATGTTGTCATAGTTGTGCCTCGGCGGGCATATGGGGGAGGGAATACTGTCAACTCCAGGCAAGTGTTTGTCCCCCTGTGTGCTCAGGGTGTCAGGTCCGTGTCTGGTTCTGGCATTTACAGTTGAAATCGGAAGTTTACATATAAGATGGCGTAGCAGTCGGACGTGTGTTTTTGCCTTGTCCCTTCCTGTCCCTTGTAAATATTGTTGTTTTTCCCCCCCGTTTTTTCCCCCGTATCTACAGTGGGGTGACCAAGTATTTGTTACACTCACGATTTTGCAGGTTTTCCTACTTACAAAGCATGTAGAGGTCTGTCATTTTTATCATAGGTACACTTCAACTGTGAGAGACGGAATCTAAAACAAAAATCCAGAAAATCACGTTGTATGATTGTTAAGTAATTAATTAGCATTTTATTGCATGACATAAATATTTGATACATCAGAAAAGCAGAACTTAATATTTGGTACAGAAACCTTTGTTTGGAATTACAGAGATCATACGTTTCCTGAAATTCTTGACCAGGTTTGCACACACTGCAGCAGGTATTTTGGCCCACTCCTCCATACAGATCCTTCAGGTTTTGGGGCTGTCGCTGGGCAATACGGACTTTCAGCTCCCTCCAAAGATTTTCTATTGGGTTCAGGTCTGGAGACTGGCTAGGCCACTCCAGGACCTTGAGATGCTTCTTACGGAGCCACTCCTTAGTTGCCCTGGCTGTGTGTTTCGGGTCGTTGTCATGCTGTAAGACCCAGCCACGACCCATCTTCAATGCTCTTACTGAGGGAAGGAGGTTGTTGGCCAAGATCTCGCGATACACGGCCCCATCCATCCTCCCCTCAATACGGTGCAGTCGTCCTGTCCCCTTTGCAGAAAAGCATCCCCAAAGAATGATGTTTCCACCGCCATGCTTCACGGTTGAGATGGTGTTCTTGGGGTTGTACTCATCCTTCTTCTTCCTCCAAACACGGCGAGTGGAGTTTAGACCAAAAAGCTCTATTTTTGTCTCATCAGACCACATGACCTTCTCTCATTCCTCTTCTGGATCATCCAGATGGCCATTGGCAAACCTCAGACGGGCCTGGACATGCGCTGACTTGAGCAGGGGGACCTTGCGTGCGCTGCAGGATTTTAATCCATGACGGCGTAGTGTGTTACTAATGGTTGTCTTTGAGACTGTGGTCCCAGCTCTCTTCAGGGCATTGACCAGGTCCTGCCGTGTAGTTCTGGGCTGATCTCTCACCTTCCTTATGATCATTGATGCCCCACGAGGTGAGATCTTGCATGGAGCCCCAGACCAAGGGTGATTGACCGTCATCTTGAACTTCTTCCATTTTCTAATAATTGCGCCAACAGTTGTTGCCTTCTCACCAAGCTGCTTACCTATTGTCCTGTAGCCCATCCCAGCCTTGTGCAGGTCTACCATTTTATCTCTGATGTCCTTACATAGCTCTCTTGTCTTGGCCATTGTGGAGAGGTTGGAGTCTGTTTGATTGAGTGTGTGGACAGGTGTCTTTTATACAGGTAACGAGTTCAAACAGGTGCAGTTAATACCGGTAATGAGTGGAGAACAGGAGGGCTTCTTAAAGAAAAACTAACAGGTCTGTGAGAGCCGGAATTCTTACTGGTTGTTAGGTGATCAAATATTTATGTCATGCAAATTAATAACTTAAAAATCATACAATGTGATTTTCTGGATTTTTGTTTTAGATTCCGTCTCACAGTTGAAGTGTAACTATGATAAAAATTACAGACCTCTACAAGCTTTGCAAGTAGGAAAACCTACACAAACGGCAGTGTATCAAATACTTGTTCTTCCCACTGTATATTTTAATATCACTTTCTATCTACGGACTGGATATACTCTCCTGCAACCCGCCTCATCCAATGTGGTACTGATCTGCTATTTTTACACTTAAGAACTCATCAACTCATCAAAAGCTAGCCTGGCTACCAGATAACTGGCTTCTAGTTAGCCATAGTACATCGGACTGTTAGCTTAAGAGGCCCATCGGACAAATTCCTTGGTCACTATACCCACCATAAGGAGCCCTGCTGATTGGTCGTCTGAACCGTCGCCTGAACCGGAACCCAAACAGAAGCTAGCCAGCTAACTAGCTACTAGCTAGTAGTCAGCTAGCCACTGCTTGCAGTCATCAGCCACCTCTAGCACGGACAACTCTTGCCAGTCTGCACAGCGCGACTCAAACCAGAGCAAATCAGACTCATTTTTCTCCATATACCTGGATTCCTACCGCAAGCTCTGAACTTTTGTTTTCTTCTCCTGGATCATCACAGCTAGCCAGCTGCTATTCGAGTGGCCTCTCCTGGCTAACGTCACTGTCCTGAAGCAAGAACCAATTAGCCTGGAGCTAGCCTTGCTAGGCCCATCTCCCGGCTAGCCAAAGAGGTCCATAAGCCACTACTTGGGCTACAATACCTCTTTTTGCCAACTGGCCTGGACCCCTGCCAACTCATCACGACTGGACCACCGACGTGATTCGCCCGATGGGTTTTTCTCAACTGGCTCCGCCGTCACTTCGTCCCCTGAAATCCCATCCACTAGCATGCTAGGCGTGGCCTGCTAGCTGTCCAGAGCACATGGGACTGTTAGCTTAAGAGGCCCACTGGACAAATTATTTGGCCACTATACCTATTCTGCCAATTGGTCTGGTTTACCACACAGAGTTCTGCTGATCCGTCTGCCGACGTAATAGCACGAGGGGGCCACAACAGACTTTCTTCTGTCGCAACGTCCCTGCAAGGCCCTTCTATCAGCTTGCTAGCCCCGGCCCGCAAGCTGCCTGAAGCCACTCACTGGACTCCTATGATCACTCGGCTAAGCATGCCTCTCGCTAATGTCAATATGCCTTGTCCATAGCTGTTTTGGTTAGTATTTCATGCCTTATTTCACTGTAGAGCCTCTAGCCCTGCTCAATACGCCTTATTTAACACTTCTGTTCCAACTACCATACATGCGGTGACATCACCTGGTGTAAAATATATTTCTAGGGACAATATCTCTTTCATCATAACCCTATGCACAGGTTTATCCTCACTGTATCCCTAACTATAACATTTTCCAACAAGATAGAACTGCCAAAGGGGCGGTGTTGCAATCTACTGCAGAGATAGCCTGCAGAGTTCTGTCTTACTATCCAGGTCTGTACCCAAACAATTCGAGCTTCTACTTTTAAAAATCCACCTTTCCAGAAACACTATTTCCGCTTGCTATAGACAACCCTCTGCCCCCAGCTATGCCCTGGACACCATATGTGAACTGATTGCCCCCCGTCTATCTTCAGAGCTTGTGCTGCTAGGTAACCTAAACTGGGGCATGCTTAACACCCCGGCCATCCTACAATCTAAGCTTGATGCCCTCAATCTCTCACAAATTATCAATGAACTCACCAGGTACAACCCCAAATCCGTAAACACTGGCACCCTCATAGATATCATCCTAACCAAATTGCCCTCCAAATATACCTCTGCTGTTTTCAACACAGATCTCAGCGATCACCAACTACTTCTCTGATAGAGATCAGTGTATCATTGCCTGCATCCATAACGGATCTGCGGTCAAACGACCACCCCTCATCACTATCAAACACTCCCTAAAACACTTCAGCGAGCAGGCCTTCCTAATCGACCTGGCCAGGGTATCCTGGAAGGATATTGACTTCATCCCGTCAGAGGATGCCTGGTCATTCTTTAAAAGTGCCTTCCTCAAAAGTGCCTTCCTCATCTTAAATAAGCATGCCCCTTTCAAAAAATGTAGAACCAGGAACAGATATAGCCCTTGGTTCTCTCCAGACCTGACTGCCCTTGACCAGCACGAAAACATTCTGTGGCGTTCTGCATTAGCATCGAATAGCCCCGTGATATGCAGATTTTCAGGGAAGTTAGGAACAAATATACACAGGCAGTTAGGAAAGCTAAGGCTAGACTTTTCAAGCAGAAATGTGCATCCTGTAGCACAAACTCAAAAAAGTTCTGAGATACTGTAAAGTCCATGGAGAATAAAAGCACCTCCTCCTAGCTGCCCACTGCACTGAGGCTAGGAAACACTGTCACCACTGAAAAATCCACTATAATTGAGAATTTCAAAAAGCATTTTTCTACGGCTGGCCATGCTTTCCAGCTGGCAACCCCAACCCTGTCAACAGCCCTGCACTCCTCACAGCAACTCGCCCAAGCCCATTTCTCCTTCACCCCAATCCAGATAGCTAATGTTCTTAAAGAACTGCAAAACCTGGACGCCTACAAATCACCCGGGCTAGACAATCTGGACCCTCTCTTTTTAAAGTTATCTGCCAAAATTGTTGCAGCCCCCTATTACTAGCCTGTTCAACCTCTCTTTTGTATCGTTTGAGATTCCCAAAGATTGGAAAGCTGCCACGGTCATCCCCCTCTTCAAAGGGGGAGACACTCTAGACCCAAATTGCTACAGACCTATTTCTATCCAACCCTGCCTTTCAAAGGTCTTCAAAAGCCAAGTCAACAAACAGATTACCGACCATTTCAAATCCCACCGTACCTTCTCCGCTATGCAATCTGGTTTCAGAGCTGGTCATGGGTGCACCTCAGCGACGCTCAAGGTCCTAAACGATATCATAACCGCCATTGATAATAGACATTACTGTGCAGCAGTATTCATCGACCTGGCCAAGGCTTTCGACTCTGTCAATCACCACATTATTATTGACAGACTCAACAGCCTTGGTTTCACAAATGATTTCCTCGCCTGGTTCAACAACTACTTCTCTGATAGAGTTCAGTGTGTCAAATCGGAGGGCCTGTTGTCCGGACCTCTGGCAGTCTCTATGGGGGTGCCACAGGGTTCAATTCTCGGGCCGACTCTTTTCTCTGTATACATCAATGATGTCGCTCTTGCTGCTGGGGATTCTCTGATCCACCTCTATACAGACATCACCATTCTTCTGGCCCTCCTTTGGACACTTTTAACTAACCTCCAGACGAGCTTCAATGCCATACAACACTCCTTCCGTGCTCTTAAATGCAAGTAAAACTAAATGCAAGCTCTTCAACCGATCACTGCCCGCACCTGCCCGCCTGTCCAGCATCACTACTCTGGACGGTTCTGACTTAGAATATGTGGACAACTACAAATACCTAGGTGTCTGGCTAGACTATAAACTTTCCTTCCAGACTCACATTAAGCATCTCCAATCCAAAATTAAATCTAGAATTGGCTTCCTATTTCGCAACAAGGCATCCTTCACTCATGCCGCCAAACATACCCTCGTAAAACTGACCATACTCCCGATCCTCGACTTCGGCGATGTCATTTTAAATTAGCCTCTGACACTCTACTCAACAAATTGGATGCAGTCTATCACAGTGCAATCCATTGTCACCAAAGCCCCATATATTACCCACCACTGCGACCTGTATGCTCTCGTTGGCTGGCCATCGCTTCATTCTCGTCGCAAAACCCACTGACTCCAGGTCATCTACAAGTCTCTGCTAGGTAAAGCCCCGCCTTATCTCAGCTCACTGGTCACCATAGCAGCACCCACCCGTAGAATGCGCTCCAGCAGGGATATCTCACTGGTCACCCCAAAGCCAATTCCTCTTTGGCTGCCTTTCCTTCCAGTTCTCTGCTGCCAATGACTGGAACAAACTGCAAAAATCACTGAAGCTCGAGACCCATATCTCCCTCACCAGCTTTAAGCACCGGCTGTCAGAGCAGCTCACAGATCACTGCACCTGTACATCGCCCATCTGTTAACAGCCCATCCAACTACCTCATCCCCATACTGTATTTATTTATCTTGCTCCTTTGCACCCGTATCTCTACTTGCACATTCATCTTCTGCACATCTACCATTCCAGTGTTGTCACGGCTCTCGTCGGGATGAGGATCGGACCAAAACGCAGCGTGGTAAGTGTTCATGATTCTTTATTACTCAAAAACACTCGAACAGAAATAACAAATTGAAAAAATCGAAGCAGTTCTGTCAGGTGCAGACACTAAACAGAAAATAACTACCCACAAAACACAGGTGGGAAAAAGGCTGCCTAAGTATGACTCCCAATCAGAGACAACGATATCTGCCTCTGATTGGGAACCAAGTGTCTAATTGCTATATTGTAATTACTTCGCTACCATGGCCTATTTATTGCCTTACCTCCCTTATCTTACCTCATTTCCATTCACTATATAGATGTTTCTTTTTTCTACTGTATTATTGACTGTATGTTTGTTTATTCCATGTGTAACTCTGTAGTATGTGTTGAACTGCTGTGCTTTATCTTGGCCAGGTGGCAGTTGTAAATGAGAACTTGTTCTCAACTAGCCTACCTGGTTAAGTAAATAAAACATAGGTTGGAGTCATTGAAACTCATTTTTCAACCACTCCACAAACTTCTTGCTAACAAACTATAGTTTTGGCACGTCGGTTAGGACATCTACTTTGTGCATGACACAAGTCATTTTCGCCAACAATTGTTTACAAACAGATTATTTCACATAAATTCACTGTATCACAATAACAAATTATGTGGATATATTGAAGCAACATCTCAAGACATCAGTCTTGGTCGCAAATGGGTCTTCCAAATGGACAATGACCCCAAGCATACTTCCAAAGTTGTGGCAAAATGGCTTAGGGACAACAAAGTCAAGTTATTAGAGTGGCCATCACAAAGCCCTGACCTCAAGCCAATAGAACATTTGTGGGCAGAAATGAAAAAGCGTGTGCAAGCAAGGAGGCCTACAAACCTGACTCAGTTACACCAGCTGAGCTCTAATTGAGTGTATGTAAACTTCTGACCCATTGGGAATGTGATTATATAAATAAAAGCTGAAATAAATAATTCTCTATACTATTATTCTGACATTTCACATTCTTAAAATAAAGTGGTGATCCTAACTGACCTAATTGACTCACGTTTTAATGACTCCAACCTAAGTGTATGTAAACTTCTGACTTCATCTGTACATATGACATTTAAAATGTCTTTATTCTTTTTGAACAAGCCCTATGGGCCCTGGACAAAAGTAATCTACTTTATATGGCATAGGATGCCATTGGGGATAAACCCTGTGTCTTGTTTCATCGCTTTGAGGAAACCTTTCCTCAATTACTTTTCACAGTGGGACCCCTCTATCAGACTGGGCTCTCTGCCACCCCAATATCATTAATCTCCCATTATAATACCTTAATCAAGGCCAGCAGAGGGAAACAACATGGCAATACAGGAAGTAATTACCACTTCCCTATGGGGGGAGAACAGACCACAACAGACTGGCCACACATTTGGTCACCTCGGCATCAAGAACCAAATCTCCTGTGTTCTGGACAGTTCGTAGATTAAAATGTTTTGTCTGTCATGGGATACTACATAATAGGCCTTGTTTGGTTGTGTCCACCTGTACTATTTTGTCTTCAACACTTTTCCAATGGGATACTACAGAAGCCCTGTTTTATACCTGCTGCTAACATGTGTCCTTCGTCCTCATCTTGTGCTGATCTTTCCCATTTACACTTATAAGATCTGATCACAAACAGTTCATAATGCACCTTTTAATCATCTACACCAGTCTAAAAATGTGGGCACAATCAGAATGTGGACAAGATCAGGAAAAAAGATGCATGTTAGAACCAGGTATAAACAAGGCTAGACTACCACAGTCTGGCCGCACAGTAGGACACACGGTGGTTGTCTAAACTAAAAATATCCTCCTGCGCTGTCGGGTACAACAGAGCTCAAACAGTCTGGTCACACAGAAGGCTATGTAATGTCCAGTGGAGGCTCATCAGAGGAGGAAGGGGAGGACCATCCTCCTCAGTGAAATTTCATAAAAATAAAAAGAGTAAAAATGTTATCGTTTTTAGATAAAACTATATTAAATATATTATGTCATCAAATAATTGATTAAATAACACTGTTTTGCAATTAAGGTCTACAGTAACTTCAACAGCACTGTATGGGGTAGCACCATTGTGCAGCCAGAGGACATCTAGCGTCTGTCCTCCTCTGGCTATATTGACTTCAATACAAAACCTAGGAGGCTCGTAGGCCTCACCCCCTTCCATAGACATACATGGTAATTATGTCCAACCCCGGAGGATATCCTCCAACCAATCAAAGCTTTTGCAGTATGAACTGACATGGTGTCCATCCAATCATATAATTATGATCAGAGAATTAACCTATTGAGTGGTATTGGGATTGTGCCACAGATTAAGTGAAAAGTGATAGTTGAGCATTTTTGGGATATTATTCAATAAAAACAAAATTTACAAAAATTACAGGAGGTTGAGGAGGTACAGTGCCTTGCGAAAGTATTCGGCCCCCTTGAACTTTGCAAACTTTTGCCACATTTCAGGCTTCAAACATAAAGATATAAAACTGTATTTTTTTGTGAAGAATCAACAACAAGTGGGACACAATCATGAAGTGGAACGACATTTATTGGATATTTCAAACTTTTTTAACAAATCAAAAACTGAAAAATTGTGTGTGCAAAATTATTCAGCCCCTTTACTTTCAGTGCAGCAAACTCTCTCCATAAGTTCAGTGAGGATCTCTGAATGATCCAATGTTGACCTAAATGACTAATGATGATAAATACAATCCACCTGTGTGTAATCAAGTCTCCGTATAAATGCACCTGCACTGTGATAGTCTCAGAGGTCCGTTAAAAGCGCAGAGAGCATCATGAAGAACAAGGAACACACCAGGCAGGTCCGAGATACTGTTGTGAAGAAGTTTAAAGCCGGATTTGGATACAAAAAGATTTCCCAAGCTTTAAACATCCCAAGGAGCACTGTGCAAGCGATAATATTGAAATGGAAGGAGTATCAGACCACTGCAAATCTACCAAGACCTGGCCGTCCCTCTAAACTTTCAGCTCATACAAGGAGAAGACTGATCAGAGATGCAGCCATGAGGCCCATGATCACTCTGGATGAACTGCAGAGATCTACAGCTGAGGTGGGAGACTCTGTCCATAGGACAACAAATCTGGCCTTTATGGAAGAGTGGCAAGAAGAAAGACATTTCTTAAAGATATCCATAAAAAGTGTAATTTAAAGTTTGCCACAAGCCACCTGGGAGACACACCAAACATGTGGAAGAAGGTGCTCTGGTCAGATGAGACCAAAATTGAACTTTTTGGCAACAATGCAAAATGTTATGTTTGGCGTAAAAGCAACACAGCTCATCACCCTGAACACACCATCCCCACTGTCAAACATGGTGGTGGCAGCATCATGGTTTGGGCCTGCTTTTCTTCAGCAGGGACAGGGAAGATGGTTAAAATTGATGGGAAGATGGATGGAGCCAAATACAGGACCATTCTGGAAGAGAACCTGAAGGAGTCTGCAAAAGACCTGAGACTGGGACGGAGATTTGTCTTCCAACAAGAAAATGATCCAAAACATAAAGCAAAATCTACAATGGAATGGTTCAAAAATAAACATATCCAGGTGTTAGAATGGCCAAGTCAAAGTCCAGACTTGAATCCAATCGAGAATCTGTGGAAAGAACTGAAAACTGCCGTTCACAAATGCTCTCCATCCAACCTCACTGAGCTCGAGCTGTTTTGCAAGGAGGAATGGGAAAACATTTCAGTCTCTCGATGTGCAAAACTGATAGAGACATACCCCAAGCGACTTAGAGCTGTAATCGCAGCAAAAGGTGGCGCTACAAAGTATTAACTTAAGGGGGCTGAATAATTTTGCACGCCCAATTCTTCAGTTTTTGAATTGTTAAAAAAGTTTGAAATATCCAATATTCCACTTCATGATTGTGTCCCACTTGTTGTTGATTCTTCACAAAAAAATACAGTTTTATATCTTTATGTTTGAAGCCTGAAATGTGGCAAAAGGTCGCAAAGTTCAAGCGGGCCGAATACTTTCGCAAGGCACTGTATATTATAAATAGTTTTCTTTTCTTTTCTTTTTTGGTTTTAGAACTTTATTTTTGTGTCCATTTAGTGCAATTTATAAAAATGTTCCTTGCTATCTCCAGTAGCTAGATAGCTACCAGCGCGAGTGTGCAGTTTTCTGCGGCAGAATTTTAGAATGGCCAATGCTGCCCTAAAATATTGTAAACTTTTTGTTGAAGAACCCCTTACATTCTCTGGGGTACACAGAAAAGGTGAAAATTAAAAGTGAGGCTCGACCTTTGCCTGAGATCAGTTTCATGAAGAAGGATGAAAGGTGAGGGTGTTCAATAACAACTGGTATCAAAAGTATAGCTGGTTAACAGGGAGCCTTTCATCAAGCCGCCTGTATTGCTGGCCTTGCCTTCGTTTTTGGCCATGCAATCATTTGCTTTTAGAGGACACAAGGACATGGTCGAAAAGCATTAAGTATTTATGGCAATTTAGCTTGCTAGCTTGCACTTGCTAGCTAATTTACCCTATTTAGCTAGCTTGCTGTTGCTAGCTAATTTGTCCTGGGATATAAACATTGAGTTGTTATTTTACATTAAATGTACAAGGTCATCTACTCCGACAATTAATCGACACATAAAATGGTCAACCGAATCGTTTCTAGTCATCTCTCCTCCATCCAGGCCTTTTCTTCTCTTGACTTTATATTGTGATTGGCAACTTTCATAAATTAGGTGCATTATCCCCACTGACCTCGTTCGTCTTTCAGTCACCCACGTGGGTATAACCAATGAGAAGATTGGCACTTGGGTATCTGCTTCTATAAACCAATGAGGAGATGGGAGAGGCAGGACTTGCAGCGCGATCTGCATCACAAAAAGACCTGACTTCTATTTTAGCCCTTGACAACGCAGATGCTCGTTGGCACGCGTGAGCAGTGTGGGTGTAACAATTGAATAATATAGATTTCTAAATGTATTTTTAGCATGCGACGCGAGCGGTGTAGTCAGCCTGTTAGGCTTTCCACTTTCCTCCGCCGGTTATTTATTTAGCAAAGATGATAACACATAATCACTCCGGAGAGACACAAGCAAAAACTCATGATATAAATGTTGCATCAGCCTAGGCTTCACCTAAACATTAGAGATCTGACATACTGTATGGGATGAAATCGAGACTATTTTTCAGTCTGATCAACTGTAGGCTACTAATAAGAGCAGCTGCATACAGCCTATGCGCCCTGTCCATCTGGTCAGGGTAAACTAATTGGTAACATTATGTATTTGTAGTGCATTTGAGTGTCAGGAGAAAATGTGATCAAATTGAGTTCATATTCAAAATTGGGCTGGCTAGGCTGCCTATATGTTTTTAATCCATAATGATTAACTGGAATGAATAAATCAACATAATAGTGATGACTGATGTGAGTAAATGTTTTGTAAGCACTACAGTTGCATAAACCTGCATGATGCAAACATGCATAAAGCAAGCTCAGCCCTGTGAGTTATATTGTCTATCAGTTGTTGTCTATGTGTCTGGGTAGAGGAAATCCCCCTCCTAATCTAGTCTAAATATAATTTATATGAACAAATATAAGGTAGCTGCAGTTTGACAGGGTTTTCATCCCCCAGGGATAGGAGTTTTATCAGGAGTTTTTAAAAATCATGTGACCTGATTAGGAAAAACTGGTTCCATCATAGCCCATATATAACCTTTTAACAACTGATTCATCACTGGCATACCTTATAGGGTCCAGAATTTTCCTAGTTAGGTTAACATATAAGGAAAAACTCCAGGCCCCAGGGGGTAAAAATTGCCCCACCGCTCTGAGACCTATGGTGCCACCAGTCTGCTTGCAGTTGTCAGTTATCGTCAGGTATGTGGATGATCAAGGCTTTATTCAGTAACGTTTCTTGGGATACTTTAATGTGTCAAGTGGGTGAGATGTGCAGTCTGTGGTTGACTTTATGCATTTTGAGATGTCTGAGTTTAAGTTCATAGAGAAACTCATTGTCCAAACCTACGATGGAGCAGCTGGAATGGAATGTATCTGCTATTTGTATTTACCGCTAAGTCCCCTCCTGTTCCCTGATTAAGAGGGGATGACTACTCCACTCCACGACCTTTGTCAACTTTCTCCTGACATGAACTGAAGCCCTGTCTCATGTGCCCACTCATCCACTGGCACATTGAATGTTTCTCCTCCAAGCACTGAGTACCGTTATAAATGTTCTCTCATTCCTGTATGTAGAGTCAATCACATACACAAACACATTATTACACATCAATGATTTTACTCCTTGCTTGGACTAACTCATTCTTTGCTCTTTTGTCTAATTGTGTAGAGTGTTGTGTTATTGTTTTTTGTCTTCCCAGTCAAATCCTGCCCTGCACTGGTCAAGCCTCTGAACACCTCAACTCATGCCTCATTACCTCATTCAATCACTGCTATGATCCCTTTCCCACACACAGTGTAAGTAGCCCTCTCATTCCCATTCCCCATAATATAGTACCATAAATGCATTTATTAAATGCTTTAGGTTAAAATAATTAGTCTTTGACGAGTTTTGAAACACACTTTGTCATCTCTGTGCGTTATACACGCCTATACAGTTGGTCTCCCATCCTCCTCAATTTTTCAAGTCACCAGCCTCTACTGATTCGGTTGTGTCTAAACTAAAACTAGCCATCTGTACTGTCAGGCACAACAGAGTATGGGCTATTATAGATTACAACAGTCTCTCTATAATAGCCCATACTGTTGTCTACCTTGTCAAAAAATATCCACCTTTCCAGTACTAGTCTGGTCTGCACTACAAAACAACTTCGAACCATTTTGTACACAATGCGTCATCAGCTGTGTTCAAACCGCTTTCAGGATTGGCCATTGATTGATTGATTGGAAGGGGAATACAGACTTGTAAGACGATTGGAGGCACAACTACTATACTACAGCAGGCATTGAAACAAGTAATGGACAGTCAACAGCTTGTAAACTAATATGTCCTCTTAGCTTGACCCAAAGGATATACACTACATTACAGTACATTATTATTTTTTACTTCTTTATTATTCAAAATCTCAGATATTTATATACAGTATGTCTGACTTAATTAGGCTGAAGATATGCCTTCACTTATGTTTAAAGGGATAGTTTACCCAAATGACACATTGGTTTCCTCACCCTGTAAGCAGTCTATGGACAAGGTATGACATTACATTTACATTTACATTTAAGTCATTTAGCAGACGCTCTTATCCAGAGCGACTTACAAATTGGTGCATTCACCTTATGACATCCAGTAGAATAGTCACTTTACAATAGTGCATCTAAATCTTAAAGGGGGGTGAGAAGGATTACTTATCCTATCCTAGGTATTCCTTAAAGAGGTGGGGTTTCAGGTGTCTCCGGAAGGTGGTGATTGACTCCGCTGTCCTGGCGTCGTGAGGGAGTTTGTTCCACCATTGGGGGGCCAGAGCAGCGAACAGTTTTGACTGGGCTGAGCGGGAACTGTACTTCCTCAGTGGTAGGGAGGCGAGCAGGCCAGAGGTGGATGAACGCAGTGCCCTTGTTTGGGTGTAGGGCCTGATCAGAGCCTGGAGGTACTGAGGTGCCGTTCCCCTCACAGCTCCGTAGGCAAGCACCATGGTCTTGTAGCAGATGCACATTCTAATGTTTTAGCATTTGTGGCACAAATCCCATCCCAAGTTATGGTACTGATATTACCACTTTTCGCGCATCATGTTAAAATCATCCGAAAGTAACTTATATTTGTTGAGCTTCACATTTAATTTGAGATACTTTCGGATGATGTGGACATGATGCGCAAAAAAATGCTAATACTGGTACTGTCACGCCCTGGTCGAAGTATTTTGTGTTTATCTTCATGTATTGGGTCAGGCTAGGGTGTGACATGGGTTTTTGTATGTGGTGTGTATGTAGTGGGATTGTAGCTAGTGGGGTGATCTAGCAAGGTCTATGGCTGTCTGGAGTGGTTCTCAATCAGAGGCAGGTGTTTATCGTTGTCTCTGATTGGGAACCATATTTAGGCAGCCATATTCTTTGAGTTTGTCGTGGGTGATTGTCCTTAGTGTCCTTGTTCCTGTCTATGTGTTAGTGTACACAAGTATAGGCTGTTTCGGTTTTCGTTACGTTTTTTGTAGTGTTTGTATTTAGATTCGTGTTACGTTTGTTTATTAAATTATGGATCGCAATCTACACGCTGCATTTTGGTCTGACTCTCCTTCACACCTAGAAAACCATTACAGGTACCATGACTTGAATGGGATGTGTCAGGGAAACTAAACCAAATAATGGATTGCTGTCATACCATAGACTGCTTACATGGTAAGGAAACCAATGTGTCATTTTGTAATTTGGATGAACTATCCCTTTAAGTAAGAAGTATATTTCATGGGGTTGATCCTGTTTTAATGTAATATTTCATCTGAATGCTTTTTACTATTACTCTATACTGTATGAATAATTTTATCTGAACTTTCTCCTGAATGTATTAGTACATTTTTCTACAAGAAAAAGATACAAAATAAATAATGACGTACTGTACATAGTCACACGTTATCACACTGTCTCTCTTCCACAGGGTGTCTTGTTCTGTACTTACATCTGAGTTGAAGCGTAGTTGACAGATGTTACAGGAAATCACTTGTTTTTTCTTCAGAGGGATGGGGACCCCAAATGTGTGGTTTATTACAGCTTTCTGCACAGGATCCATCTGGAAGACAAGAAGACAGGAGTGCCACTGTTAAGTGTCGAACCGACACTGGAGAGATAGAGAGTGAGAGACGGGAGAGAGGGAGATATAGAGAGCTCTCTTCCATCTAACTAACACATTAGCTGGCTTCCACAGACTAGCAGCACCCCAAGATCAGTGGAGAGTGAACACCTTGAAGGAGGACAGATGGTAGCCTGGTAGTGTTCACTACCCAGTGACGCTCATCTACAGAGAAAGGTGTTAAAGACATACAGTGCCTTCGAAAAGTATTCACACCCCTTTACCCCTTTACATTTTGTTACATTACAGCCTTATTCTAAAATTGATTAAATAAAAACAACTCCTCAGCAATCTACACACAATATCCCACAATAACAATCAATATTTGTATTTTCTTTAGAAAATGTATTAAAAAATAAAAAACAGAAATACCTTTTTTACAAAAGTATTCAGAACTTTTGCTATGAGACTAGAAATTGACCTAGGTGCAACTTGTTTCCATCCTTGAGATGTTTCCACAACTTTAACTTTACTACCTGTGGTAAATTCAGTTGATTGGACATGATTTGGAAAGGCACACACCTGTCTATATAAGGTCCCACAGTTGACAGTGCATGTCAGAGCAAAAACCCAACCATGAGATCGAAGAAGCTCTGAGACAGGATTGTGTCGAGGCACAGATCTGGGGAAGGGTACTAACAAATGTCTGCTGCATTGAAGGTCCCCAAGAACACAGTGGCCTCCATCATTCTTAAATGGAAGAAACACCAAGACTCTTCCTAGAGCTGGCTGCCCGGCCAGACTGAGCAATCGTGGGAGAAGGGCCATGGTCAGGGAGGACTGAAATGGTCCTCCCACACAGACAGTGTGGTGAAGAAGGTGTAACAGCGCCTACTCAACCTCAGGAGGCTGAATAAATTTGGCTTGTCACCTAAAACCCTCACAAACTTTTACAGTTGCACAATTGAGAGCATCCTGTAAGGCTGTATCACCGCCTGGTACGGCAGGACACCTACAGCACCTGATGTCACAGGAAGGCCAAGAAGATCATCAAGAACAACAACCACCCAAGCCACTGCCTTTTCACCCCGCTACCACCCAGAAGGCGAGGTCAGTACAGGTGCATCAAAGCTGGGACCGAGAGACTGAAAAACAGCTTCTATCTCAAGGCCACCAGACTGTTAAACAGCCATCACTAACATAGAGAGTCTGCTGCCTACATACAGACTTGAAGTCATTGGCCACATTAATAAATGGATCACTAGTCATTTTAATAATGCCACTTTAATAATGTTTCCATGTCTTGCATTACTCATGTCATATGTACAGTATATACTGTACTGTATTTTATACCATCAATTGCAACTTGCCTATGCTGCTCTGTCATTGCTCATCCATATACTTATGTATATATTCTTATTCCATTCCTTGACTTAGATTTGTGTGTATTAGGTAGTTTCTGGGGAATTGTTAGATTACATGTTAGATATTGCTGCACTCTCTTAGAAGCACAAGCATATCGCTACACTCGCAATAACATCTGCTAACAATGTGTATGTGACCAATAACATTTTATTTTATTTGACCAAGAACCTGATGGTCACTCTGGCAGAGCTCTAGAGTTCCTCTGTGGAGATGGGAGAAACTTCCAGAAGGACAACCAACTCTGCAGCACTCCACCAATCAGGCCTTTATGGTAGAGTGGCCAGATGCAAATCCACTCCTCAGTAAAAGGCACATGACAGCCCGCTTGGAGTTTGCCAAAAGGCATCTAAAGGACTCTCAGACCATGAGAAACAAGATTCGCTGGTCTGATGAAACCAAGATTAAACTCTTTGGCCTGAACGCCAAGCGTCACATCTGGAGGAAACCTGGCACCATCCCTTCGGTGAAGCATGGTGGTGGCAGCATCATGCTGTGTGGATGCTCAGGACCTCAGACTGGGGCGAAGGTTCACCTTCAACAGGACAACATCCCTAAGCACACAGTCAAGACAACACAAGAGTGACTTCGGGACAAATCTGAATGTCCTTGAGTGGCCCAGCCAGAGCCCGGACTTGAACGTGATGTGCAAATATGCAAACATTTCTACAAACATGTTTTTGCTTCGTCATTATCGGGTATTGTGTGTAGCTTGATGAGGGGGAAAAAACTATTTGTGGAAAAAGTCAAGGGGTCTGAATACTTTCCAAATGCATCGTATTTGATGCTCTCTCTCCTACCTCTTGCTAGCTCACATAAAATATTATGAAATCTGGATTACACAGAAGAGAGAACAGATACAAAAACCTGTCGAGATGCAAGTCGTTCTTGGCCAGAGAGTCAGTTATTCTACCATTCTATCTATGCCATTAGTTATTCTATCCAATTAGAGACATGAAAAGACATGAGTCAGGCAGGGGCTAAATCCATTATATAGTTGAAGAAACAAAAAGAAGAAGCTCCTGGAGTTCATGAGGGATTTCCAGTTTGTAGAGAGAGAGAGAGAGTGCGTGTTGCATGTGGGGTCTGAGCTATATGCACCCTGTTCTCTCTCCAGGGTCATAAATACACCTGCTTTTGATTCTTCTGGGTAGATCAAAGCTAATTGTTTGCCTGCTGTTTGTATGCCTGCTTGTATACCTTCCAGCTGTGCATTTTTTATGCATTCGCATATGCCTATATGAGCCCAAGCACGATTAAAAATGTTTAAAAGTATAATAATAATGATTGTGCCATTATACAATATATAGCCTAATAGCCTACCCACATATGTCAGAAAAAAACGTATTTTTAAAAAATGATTTGAGATGTCTTTGGTACATAATTGGTCTAGTCTATACTCTAAAATTAAACAAATTCAAGTAATCGCCTTTCAATCAATCAAATGTATTTATGAAGCCCTTTTTACATCAGCCAATGTCACAAATTGCTGTATAGAAACCCAGCCTAAAACCCCAAACAGCAAGCAATGCAGAAGCCTTTGAGTGTGGACGGCATTATTAGGCATACTGGATGGACTGGGACTGGTTACCTTATGCTATGCTTTCTATCCATGAGTCTGGGAGAGAACGTATTGGCCTAGACGATGCTGTTGGTTCATTGATTGTGCAGGTCACCTTACAGATTTAGCTTACAATTATAGTGAATTTGTATTTGATGTTGAATTGCCAAGTAATAGGGAATTCTTATATCAATCTCTTCTCTCCCATTCATTCCTTTCTCGAGCGCGCAAAGATAGGGGCCAGTTTAATAAAATATGTTTGGTTGTCATTTTTTTGTTGTATTGATGTTCCAAACATATCTCACCTGGTTTCCCAAAGTAAGCACTGGGTAGCTGCAGGAACAGGGTTGGAGAGCACCCGCCATACAGAGTTGGGTGGAATATCACATGTCGCACAGCGAGAGGCTGCATGCTCCTCAAAAAGTGGTTGATGCGTGAAGTGAAATAAGTGTTCTTATAAACCCAGACATTTCTACAGTATATGCAAAGAGGAGGATCCCAGCTCTTACTAAATGTATTGCTCAGCTGCTCAGGTATAAAACCGGTGTAGCCTAACAGGCATGATTTAAACTGCAGGAAAGTGGCCTCCATTAGCTATACGAGTGCCCACGTTCTGCCCCTGTTCCTACCCATTTGATAATGACCATTCTAAATCGAAACCAAATTTGACATATTAGTAAAAACAAGATTAAATTGAGAATACTCTGATGGGTGGAAATATGATCACCTCATGAGAGAACAGGGTGTGCAGCTTGAGGCAAAGAACAGAGCTCAATATTTTTTGGTAACTTTTTCAAATAGTCAATAGCCTATAGTCACATCATATATTTTTAGTCATATAACTCTAAATCTAGTGTATAGGACATGTTTCAAATTATCACTTTTACGCTCAACACAGCTACTTCATATGCGCACTCGCACCTGAAAAATATTATTTGTATTTTATTCAGCTAAGTTCGATTATAGAATTCTTACAATAAAACCATATAATTATAATATAAAATAATGGCACAGACTTATAAGCAAATCCTGTCTGCTAAATGAACTAGCCTACAGACCGCTGCTCCCAAGTGGCTAGCACTAAGGCACCTCGTCTTAGTGCTAGAGGCGTCACTACAGACACCCTGGTTTGAATCCACGGGCCATAATTGGGAGTCCCATAGGGCGGCGCTCAATTGGCCCAGCGTCATCTGGGTTTGGCCAGTGTAGGACGTCATTGTAAATAAGAATTTGTTCTTAACTGACTTGCCTGGTGTAATTGTTTTAATGTACAGCCTATGGCATGGCATTCAGCCAGATAACATACAGTATAATACAGGCCGACTCATATTCGATTAATCTGAAATACATTTTCTTCATATCATATTGTTTCTTTAGACATGCCTAAAATAAATAATGGATTTATTGTGATGGTGTTTGGATGTATTATACTTTTTCAAATGTACTGTAGATGTTCCAAAGACACACATCTGTGGCTTGTATGTGTGGAGGCCTGGAGATGCTCAACATGTTGTTAATTAACAGGCAATTACAATGAGACAGGCAGTCATTTGCATGACAATAACTGTCCGACAAATTTCATGACCGCCACTGCTCTACTCACACCTCAACACCATGCCACATTACAACAACACAACCCTAGAAAAGTGACTTTATCTATCATTCCGTGACTGATAATTACATTCCAGTGATAAGCAAGCAGAGAGCTGCAGGGGTAAGGCCAGAGCCAGGCTGTTCAGATGGCTGTCACTGTCCAAGGAATTTCAATTACACCTTGTTGTCATCCCTTGTTCACCACATCAACGCAAATAATAGGAAATCACTTCTGGTAAAAAATAGTTAACTAATAAACCTCACAACCATAGCTGCGGGAAAAATCTGATTTTTTTTTTTACAATTAATAAACAAACAAAAAAGAGGACCAATATAGCACAGGCAATAAAAACACTGCATCAGCGCCACCACCAAACATCTTCCTACAGCGCGCAAC
Source organism: Oncorhynchus keta (assembly GCF_023373465.1). NCBI lineage: Eukaryota > Metazoa > Chordata > Actinopteri > Salmoniformes > Salmonidae > Oncorhynchus > Oncorhynchus keta. The sequence goes on along the minus strand of NC_068454.1, from coordinate 26,096,756 downwards.
CCCTCTCACTCTATCACTATACAGGTTCAATACAGCAGGTAAAACATACTATAGTGTAGAGTAGATACAGTATGCTATCATAAATAATAATCAATTCAGCATGTCGATAAGGCACTCAGTGTGCCAGTGTCACAGGCCTGACTAACTAAGCCTGAGGATCAGACTTAGTGTGGGAAAGAAAATGCACTAATTCATTGTGGTTGACGTGTCTCTTACCAAGTGCACCTTCTCTGATGAAGGTAATCACAGACTGAAAGCTTAGCAAATTAAAACAAAGAAATTGCATCTGATGAAATGTGCAGAAACTTTTCCCACTTGCCAGTTTTTCTTTCAGTAGCCTAAATGGATTATATAATGAAAGCAGCTGCAGAAGTAAACAAAGACATCGATTCACCATCTGTAGGTTTTGTATTCCTGAAAACACTGAGTTTCTGACACCTGCAGAGCGGTTTGTTCTCAACAGGTTTATTGATTCAGAACACCCAGTAGTACAGTTACTAAAGAACAGAACAGTGATGCTGCAACAATGAAGAAAACACCCTGGATATGTTCCAACACCATACTCCCTCCTCGATCCTCGATATGAAAATACATCTCTTTTAACAACAGAACCCTAAAGGCTGCTGGAAGCAAAACATTTATTTGATACTAAATGTTTCATTTTTTTGGAAACATTGAGAGAGATCTGTCCACCACTGTTAAACCTCCATTCCTTATATTACCATTATGACTTGGAATGGCTTGGAATGTCCTGTAGGAGGTATGTATGCTACACCTGTCCTGTCAACTCCTTATGGTCATTGCCATGTTTAATGAGTTGGCAAGATAGTACAAACAGATCTGGGATCAGTCTAATGCATGCAGCACTTTGTTACAGTTCCTGTATTTAAACTATGTTACAGAATTAGAATTGAACCTGTTTATCCCAATGGTGCTAATAACAGCCTGTCTGGATTGGGTTATAGAGCACATTTGATGTTTGTGTTCGCACATGTGTGGGTTCGTGTCTGCGTGTATTTTTGTGTGGAGCCTCACTGTTCTTCACGCTGAGTTGATGGGTACAGACACTAATTATAAATACACACCCGCTCGGTGACATGACCAAAATAAACATGATTCTGCTTCACAAATTGCACCCTAGTCCATTGACAGTGCACTACTTTTGACCAGAACCCATAGGGCTCTGGTCAAAAGTAGTGCACTACATGGGGAATTGGGTGCCATTTGGGACGAAACCTTAGAGTGTGAATGCCTGGACAGGAAAAGCCTTTAGATTCTGTGCTGTAGTAGCCTGGTCCCAGATCTGTTTGTACTGTCTCACCAATGCCTATGTCATTGTGCTTGGTGTGACAATGACCATAGGAGTTGGCAAGACAGCACAAACAGATCTGGGACCAGGCAATTACTGTAGCCCTTTCAAGAGGGAACCTAGGGTGTAGTAATCATACTTCTGAAAGGCAGAATACGGAAAAGAGCCGCAGTGAGACTATAGCTCAAATTCTAATGTCATAGTCAGGCTTTGGAGCATATTGTTGTTTTGTTGTCACTGTGGTTTTCTAGTGTCTTCCCATTGTTTCCAACCAGACAAAACCTCAGCAGAACACTCAATAAACAAAACACATTCTAAATACTTGTGTTTCTGTTCTGTTCTGTCACTTTGTATCGTATATTATTCATTACACTGGGAAATATTGAAAACCTTTTTTCATCTACCCTGAGAGCTCATGCTTGTCAAATCACTTTTGTTTACACAGAACAGGCTACCGCCAACAGCACGTGTGCTGTAAATATCTTGGGCTGAATAGCTGTCTGTAAAATGGAACAGAACAGGCTACCGCCAACAGCCAGCACATGTGCTGTAAATATATTGGGCTGAATAGCTGTCTGTAAAATGGAACAGAACTTGGCTACAGTAAAGCTAATGGCAAACAGGAGGATGAAAGATGGTAGCGTCCTAAATGGCATGATATTGCCTATATAGTGCACTTCTTTTGACCAGAGCATTGTGGGCCCTGGTTAAAAAGTTGTGCACTTCATAGGGAACAAGATGCCATATGGGACACCATCAGTGTGTTGTATTTTGCAATTGTTTTTTTCTTCGAAATGCCTTGAAAAATAAATGTCCCTGGAATAACTTGTGGAAAATATTTCATGTTGGTGTCATCATTATAGTCACGCTGTATAATCAACATCACTCCCACCAACATGAACTCATCAACTCAGTGCACTACCGCTTAATAGTCAATGACAGCAGTAGAGCCATTATGTCAGGTTTAGATGGGTCTGTCTCAGCTAGTGGAAACACACTGGACTGTGCTGAGATAAACTGGAGCAAGACCTGGGTTCAAATACTATTACAAATATTTCAAATACTATTGTGTGTTTGCTCTAGCCTTGTCTGGTGGACAGGGTTGGGATGTTTCATAGGTTTCTGTTGGTTCTATGGAATCAGCCAGCCTCAATCAAGCACAGATAGAGTGTTTTAAATGATTTCGAGTAGTGTTCAAATCCAGGTCTGAGCTGGAGACCAATGCTGTGAGGCAGAGTGTTCCTGACAGTTTGCCGTGACCACAGGCGAAGATCTCACTAACTTTGCTAAAGAGTGTTGTCACATCGGTCCATGGCAGGTCTGGGAACACAGGCATTAGCTAGCGAGTCCTCTTGCCTGCCTCTCAGTCCCTCTCATCAGAACAGTGTTCTGTCTGACTCTGCAGGTTGGAGAAGACATATAAATAGAGTGGTAATAGGGTTCAAAAAGGGTTCTTTGGCTGTCCCCATAGGAGAACCCTTTTTGGTTTCAGGTAGAACTCTTTTTGGTTCCATGTAGAACCCTCTGGGGAAAAGGTTCAGCTGAAGGACACTTTTAGGTTCTAAATAGCACCTTTTTGTCTCTAACTCTCTCAGTCAATTTTTCAGGATATGTCATATTTCCACCTGCCACATCAACTGTCAAAGTGAGATGTATTTTTGGCAAGATAAAAGAAAGAATCGATTTTTGTTTCCTCTTTAATTTTTGGAGGAGTGAAATCAATGCCTTGACGGTGGACTGCAGTGCTTTCTCTCTCTCTCTCTCTCTCTCTCTCTCTCTCTCTCTCTCTCTCTCTCTCTCTCTCTCTCTCTCTCTCTCTCTCTCTCTCCTTCTTTCTCTCTCTCTCTCTCTCTCTCTCTCTCTCTCTCTCTCTCCTTCTTTCTCTCTCTCTCTCTCTCCTTCTCTCTCTCTCTCTCTCTCTCTCTCTCTCTCTCTCTCTCTCTCTCTCTCTTTCTCTCTCTCTCTCTCTCTCTCTCTCTCTCTCTCTCTCTCTCTCTCTTCTTTCTTTCTTCTCTCTCTCTCTCTCTCTCTCCTCTCTCTTCTCTCTCTCTCTCCTTCTTTCTCTCTCTCTCTCTCTCTCTCTCTCCTTCTTTCTTTCTCTCTCTCTCTCTCTCCTTCTTTCTTTCTCTCTCTCTCTCTCTCCTTCTTTCTTTTCTCTCTCTCTCTCTCCTTCTTTCTTTCTCTCTCTCTCTCTCCTTCTTTCTTTCTCTCTCTCTCTCTCTCCTTCTTTCTTTCTCTCTCTCATTCTGTCTCACTCACACTTCTGTTGTGCATTTGCCGTTAAGATTCTTAGGATTCAAACAAGAACACTGAAATCTAAAATCAATAAACTACAAGTACACAAGATGAAAGGTCAAGCATCCAGGGGGTGCATCAATCTGCCTCACACTACAGAAACAGGAGATGGTCTCCTGTCCTATGGGACATTCTGGCTCGGGCAAGCATTACTTACAATAAATGAAAGCAGCGATTTCTTACCGTGTTAAAATTAGGGAAGAGTCCCACAGCAGAGGACGTGTCCACTTGGTGGAAGGGCATAAAGGGTTTCATATCCAGAGTGGACTGCATCATCAGAGACGGAGTCCGCACCAGCGCAGGCAGCGTGTTGCTATGGCATGAACTTCCTGTGGAGATGGAGAGATAGCGAGAGAAAGAGGGGGAAATGGAGAGAGATAAGACAGAGAGATGAATAGGGAGATAGATGGAGAGAAACATGGAGAGTGAGAGGAGAGAGAGAGGGACAGAGAAATGGAAAGAAAGGGAGAGAGAAAGAGGGAGATGGAGAGAGAGAAATGGAGAGAGAGAGGAGAGAGAGAAAGAGTGTGGGTAAAGGGAAAAATGGGGAGAGAGAAACATTAACACATTTGAGGGTGGTGGGATGCAGGGTTTCTATACATGACATACATAAGAAGCTAACATGCAGAGAAAAGAGCAGCACACACTGTGGCTGTGGGGAGCGCTGTGGCAGAGAATAGTGGAAAGTAACTCATCATGTCTTAAATGAAGCAGAATCAACATATCCACTGTCTCATAGGCAAGAAGTGGTGTGAATGTGACAAGAATATGAGCACCTATTTGAAGTTGGTGTGCGTGTGTATGGACATGGTATGGTGTGATGTGAGTCACCCTGCAGGTAGGCTGGAGGAATGGGGTAGTATGTTGGTGTAAAGGGATGGATCTAGGATAATAATTATGAGTCTGGGACTGGGGAAATGATCTGGGGCATAGGATGGGAATGGAAATAGGGCTAGAGCAGCGAGCTCGAGCTGGGGCTGGGGCTTGCTTGGGATGGGGCTGGCTGGGGAAAGAGGTTGGGGCTGAGAGCACGGCTCTGTGAACTGCCTAATGCCTGCCTGCATTATCCTGGGCTCTGTGAACTGCCTAATGCCTGCCTGCATTATCCTGGGCTCTGTGAACTGCCTAATGCCTGCCTGCATTATCCTGGGCTATGTGAACTGCCTAATGCCTACCTGCATTATCCTGGGCTCTGTGAACTGCCTAATGCCTGCCTGCATTATCCTGGGCTCTGTGAACTGCCTAATGCCTGCCTGCATTATCCTGGGCTCTGTGAACTGCCTAATGCCTGCCTGCATTATCCTGGGCTCTGTGAGAGAGGATGCTACAGATGTACACCTGCAGGGGGTTTATTCAGAATTTACAACATCATTCCCAACTAAACTCTGCTGCTTACCTGATAAATCACACAGCAGGCTTGTTATATCCGGCTCCCTCACAGAACTCAAAGTTAACCTCACAATGAACATAGAATATAACCTATAATAACCTAGATTATTCTCCCGTAAAGGGGTATATAAGCTTTTATCATTACGGCTTTCTGTCTGCCACTTATAATAATAGTATTATAAACAAACTGATACCCTCATCTGTAATCCTGTCCAGACCATAAACAGATCATACCTGATACAAGGCAGTTCATTGGTAACATAGTTATATCTGCATATATCTACTTTATATATGTCAAAGTTAAATAAATGTTATTGCTGGTTTACTTCAGACTTGCATACTGTATATATTATACTATATAAAAGCTTAATGGCCAAAGAAAATCTATGGATCCCAGACCAAAATAAAGAATGATCTTAACTACAGTAGATAATCCACACAGAATTCAAAGTGCTCTTCTCTCCGTCTTCACTGCATGGTGTGTGTGTGTGTGTGTGTGTGTGTGTGTGTGTGTGTGTGTGTGTGTGTGTGTGTGTGTGTGTGTGTGTGTGTGTGTGTGTGTGTGTGTGTGTGTGTGTGTGTGTGTGTGTGTGTGTGTGTGTGTGTGTACAGGAGCTCATCTCAGGAGAGATTTAATAGCAGGTGAGAGGATGAGTAACAATATTTAATTCTCGGAAACCCACAAGCAGACATCTGAGTGCTGACACACACAAGCAAGCACGCACGCACACACACACACACACACACACACACAAGGACTCATTCACACACACACACACAGACACACACACACACCAACAAATAGGTGCTAATATTATTGTCAGATATTCAAAAGGAACAACATTTTTCAAAAAGGAGAACAAAATCAAGCTATTGCTTCAAATCTCCCTTCATTCTCCTGAGTGGCACAGTGGCACTGTATCTAAGGCACTGTATCTCAGTGCAAGAGGTGTCACTACAGTCCCTGGTTCAAATCCAGGCTGTATCACATCCAGCCATGATTGGAAGTCCCATAGGGCGGCGCACAATTGGCCCAGCGTCGTCCGGGTTTGGCCGGGGTGGGGCGCCATTGTAAATAATATTTTTTTCTTAATTAACTGACTTGCCTAGTTAAATAAAGGTTAAATAAAAAACTCAAAAAGACTTCATCATACTGTGTACAACGCCAAGAGAGTATAACATGTCTATATACGACATCTGTGTTAGTAGCTGACACAGCAGGGAAACTCTTCCAGCTAATTTCATGGAAATTAGATCATCCATTAAGAGCCATTGTGATTTAATAAAGCTATGCAGGAGATCACTGTGATGAAACCAATGTTTAACATGGAGATAAAGATCTACTGTGGGTCTTGACTTTATATTGTACAGTATATAGAGATGTAATGTAATACTGCAATCTATACTGGAAAAGATAACCTGTCTTGTGATCATGTTGTCATAGAAGACAGATGGTTAGAACCTCTTTGTGTAGATATTTCCAGTGTTGACAGGAGTGAAATTGTTTGGAATTTAGTTTGGAATTCGATTTGTATGTGTCTGCTGTCAATGTGTCGGCTGCCAATTCATTATAACTGCATGAGCACGAGAACAGACGTCTTACATTGGCAACCGACCCCCAACATTATGAAAGAAAAAATGTATAATATCATGTGTGATCATATCATCCCAAGACCAAGAAACCAATAAACATTAGCATCAGACAATCAGTAACTCATGCTTTGCTCATGTGATGTAAAAGTAAATCATCTCAAACATTTTTCCCAGACTGGCTTGTCCAACTTCATGCCATAGGCTTGTCATTGTCAAAATGAAACCTCCTCAATACGGCCTTCTACGCTGTGGCACACGCACTTGTTATGTCCTTAGATCACTGATGTCCACACATTCTGTAGTTTACTTCACTTGAATCCAACACCACAACACATTAAAAAGATTGGGTAGAATACTATGTCTGATGCCATGAAACAGTAAAGGATGAAATCCCTTTTCCCAGGAAGAAATTATATAAACGGTTGACTTTCAGTGTTAAAATTCATGGTTTTATTGCTATTTATTATTATTTATTGCATCAGTGTGAACTTGTACAGATACCCATCTAAATGACTTAGCACAATGAAAATGTGTATGATTTTTTATCTGTGCTGATGACTCAAACATGGTTATTTTGTTAACCCATAATAAAGCCTTTGATGAGAAACACATGCGAGACCGTTGAAACAGGCACCCCAGTTCATAGCAGCGATGTTTTTGGAGCTAACGTTTACAAAGCCGTACCAGCGACAACAAAGCAACAAAAGAACACGGCACTGTTCCAATAACACTTGTTGATTTCTTTCTTTTGAGAGCAAACACAATTATGTCGTTATGAACATTTTATAGATCTGAAAACACAATGTAATAGATATACAGTGCCATCGAAATGTATTCAGACCACTTGACTTTTTCCACATTTGTTACGTTACAGCCTTATTCTAAAAATGATTAAATAGTTTTTTTCCCCCTCATCAATCTACACACAATACGCGCGATAAAAATAATCTTGAAGTGTTGATTCCGATTGGTTAGACCAGTGTTGGATGGTCCTTGTCACGGATACATCCTGGTTGAGTTTCTGCCTATAGGAGGGGAGAAACAAAATGGAATTGTGGTCAGATTTGCCGAACGGAGGGCAAAGGAGGGCCTTGTATCCATCGCGTGTTACATCTGCTCCTGCCACGCCCCTATACTTCTCATCCTGGACCTCCCTAACCTGCCACCACACCCCAGTGCTCTCTCTCTCTCTCTCTCTCTCTCTCTCTCCATCTCTCCCTCTCTCTCTCTCTCTCTCCCGTTCTCTCTCTCTCTCTCTCCCGTTCTCTCTCACCATTTCTCTCTCTATCTCTCCCTCTCCATAATCTCTCTCTCTCTCTCTCTGTCTCTCTCTCTCTCTCTCTCTCTATTTTCTTTTCTTTTTATTCTCTCTTCTTCTCTCTCTCTCTCTCTCTCTCTCTCTCTCTCTCTCTCTCTGTGTATGTGATTGTGTGAGTGGGGACAGGTGTGCTGGAAGCAGAGCAGATTCCCACCAGCTGCAACCTGTTCCATAATCAAGAACCCTACAAATACTCAGCTCTGCCACTTCCATGCTGCCAGATTGTAGCCTCTGTTGTGCCTTTTTCCCTAGCCCCACACTGCTTTTTCTCTCCGCTACAGTCCCGTCTGCTCTCTGGTACCTATCTCCAGTCTCTTGTCTCCTCAGTCCTGCTTCCCTGCCCTGGATCCCCGCTCTACTGCTTCATTGGATTCCGCTCCAGACCTGCTTCTCCAGTTCCTAATCTCCTTTCCCTCAGCCTCAGTCCGGATTCCCTACTGACCGCCCAAGATTCCCCTGGACTGCATCCCATCTCCTCTCCTGCTTTTTAATAAATACATTGGTTACATATCCTTGTCTAGTCGTCTGAGTCTGCATTTGGGTTCACCTACTCCGCCCCGCGTAACATAGCGGAAGTTAAAGTAGCAGTGATCCAGTGTTTTGCCAGCCCGGGTACTACAATCACTATGCTGATAGAATTTAGATAGCCTTGTTCTCAAATTTGCTTTGTTAAAATCCCCAGCTCCAATAAATGCATCCTCGGGATATATGGATTCCAGTTTGCATAGTCCAGTGGAGTTCCTTGAGGGCCGTCGTGGTATCGGCTTGAGGGGGGATATACACGGCTGTGACAATAACCAATGAGAATTCAACGTATCCAAATCATATGTACCGTAAATATGTTTGCATGATTGTCCAATTTCCCTGGTTCTGCAGTTCTAGTCATTAGAATGTCATTTGAAAGAGATGTACTCGAGACAAGATAAATATTGACTATTGCTGTAGAACTCACATCCCTTCAAAATAACTCATCAATATTCAGAATACAGAATGAATACAGCCCTGTTACCTGGGAAACTGTACTGCCGATGGTTATTAAATACCAGCGAGCTCATAAGCGGAGAATTTTAAACACCTGTTAGCCTCTCTAGGCTAGATGGGACACTACCGTCCCACCTGACCAACATCCAGTGAAAGTGCAGGGCGCCAAATTCAAACTACAGAATTGTAAATATTTAACATTTTTTAAATTACACATGCAATATGTCAAAATAAAGCTTAACTTCCTGTTAATCCAGCCACGGTGTCAGATTTGAAAAAGGTTTTACGGCTAAAGCAAACCATGCGATTATCTGAGGACAGCACCCCATCACACAAACACAGACAATCATATTTCATCCCGCCAGGCGCGACACAAAACGATATAATTCATGCCTTACCTTTGAAGAGCGTCTTCTGTTGGCACTCCAATATGTCCCATAAACATCACAAATAGTCCTTTTGTTCGATTAATTCCGTCGTTATATCTCCAAAATGTCCATTTATATGGCTCGTTTGATCTAGAAAAACACCGGTTCCAACCCACGCAACACAACTACAAAATATCTAATAAGTTACCTGTAATGTTTGTCCAAACATTTCAAACAACTTTCCTAATACAACTTTAGGTATGATGCTGCTTTCTCAAACAGCCAGACTGAAAGAGTCTAGTCAGAGAAAGGGAGATAGATAGAGAGAGAGAGAGAGAGAGAGAGAGAGACAGAAAGAGAGAGAGAGACAGAGAGAGAGAGAGAGAGAGAGAGAGAGAGAGAGAGAGAGAGAGAGAGAGAGAGAGAGAGAGAGAGAGAGAGAGAGAGAGAGAGAGAGAGAGAGAGAGAGAGAGAGAGGGAGAGAAAAGAGCCATTAAATTCTATAACCACCTAAAAGGAAGCGATTCCCAAACCTTCCATGACAAAGCCATCACCTACAGTGAGATGAACCTGGAAAAGAGTCCCCTAAGCAAGCTGGTCCTGGGGCTCTGTTCACAAACACAAACACCCTCTACAGAGCCCCAGGACAGCAGCACAATTAGACCCAACCAAATCATGAGAAAACAAAAAGATAATTACTTGACACATTGGAAAGAATTAACAAAAAAACAGAGCAAACTAGAATGCTATTTGGCCCTAAACAGAGAGTACACAGCGGCAGAATACCTGACCACTGTGACTGACCCAAAATTAAAGAAAGCTTTGACTATGTACAGACTCAGCGAGCATAGCCTTGCTATTAAGAAAGGCCGCCATAGGCAGACATGGCTCTCAAGAGAAGACAGGCTATGTGCTCACTGCCCACAAAATGAGGTGGAAACTGAGCTGCACTTCCTAACCTCCTGCCCAATGTACGAACATATTAGAGAGACATATTTCCCCCAGATTACACAGATCCACAAAGAATTCGAAAACAAATCCAACTTTGAAAAACTCCCATATCTACTGGGTGAAATTCCAGTGCGCCATCACAGCAGCAAGATGTGTGACCTGTTGCCACGAGAAAAGGGCAACCAGTGAAGAACACACACCATTGTAAATACAACCCATATTTATGCTTATTTATTTTATCTTGTGTCCTTTAACCATTTGTACATTGTTAAATCACTGTATATATATAATATGACATTTGTAATGTCTTTATTGTTTTGAAACCTCTGTATGTGTAATGTTTACTGTTAATTTGTATTGTTTATTTCACTTTATATATTCACTTTATATATTATCTACCTCACTTGCTTTGGCAATGTTAACACATGTTTCCCATGCCAATAAAGCCCTTGAATTGAATTGAATTGAGTGAGCTCATGGGCTCCTGAGTTCTTCTGCCAAAAAATAGGATTACACTTGAATAAATGTGTATAAACTTGAATTTATTGCAAGGACTTATTCAGGATACTAAACTCAACATCACAACCTTCAATACAAATCAAAATTCCATACCTAAAACCTTGATTTTGGACGAAATTACTTCAATGGACTATTACTACCAATGGACTATTACTAACAAACCAAAACCTGCAGAAGAAACACAGCGGAACATGAAAATAACATCCAACACAAAACTGAGTGAGTATTGTTCAGTCTGAACCTACTTCTGGAGCTAAAAAGTAAAAGACTTTGTAGGTAATTTTGTTATATAAATCTTAATAAATAAGGCTACTAAGCTACCAAGCTGCTAGGACAGAACTGACCTCACTGCCACTTCAATTAGCACTGAAGTGTGAAGTGAGAGGTGTGAAAATTCTTGAGCCAAACAATGGCAGGAGAGTTTCACAGCCCCCCCACCCAAATGCAGAGGCATTTGAAGCCCCCATGGCTTATCTCTTATCCCTGTCATTACAATGCAGTACTCCATATATATTAAAAATAACACTGCACAAAATAAGTACAAAAAAATATACTCAATGACAGTCCAGAGACACTATCTGCTGAATGCCACACAGACCATCCCCTTACATGGCACAGTGCTATAAGAGCACATTACCCCTATATCAAGAGAGAGGGTATTGGCCCAGGGTGGAAACTCAGAATACTAGACATTGAGGAAATTGAAACAACCTCTGTCAACGTGTACAAGTCTGGTACAGTAATGGTGCAGGGCCTCCTCATGCAGTTCCAGCGGGACCTTTACGGGATCAAAGAGAGAGAGCACAGCAGGAAAAGCTCTTTCTCTGTGATGACTCCCCCACCCTAAGTGAGTCTGGTCACACCTCTTCAAACTGTCCTGCAGATGAGGATAGTCACTCCCCCCCCCCACCACCACCAAGCACTGAACACACCCAAGTCCACAACTGCACTGCTCCTCCATCACTGAGAGGGATACATTCACAGAGCTGGAGAGAGACATGGTGGAGCTCAGAGAGCTAGTACACACAATCCAGCCAGAACAAACTCACAACACAGACCAGCACAACTGCTAATTTGGTATAGAGCACACCTAACCAACTCTCTTAAATTTGACAAAAAATGAACATTTTACATCTGGCTAGAAATAATAAGGAAATGATCTCAACAGAGAAAAATGTTCTCATGTGTGCGACCTATTTCCCCCTATTAGAATCCCCATACTTTAACGATGACAGCTTCTCCCCGCTAGAGGGTGAGATCAACAATTTCCAGGCCCTGGGACATGTAATAGTCTGTGGCAACCTAAATGCCATGACTGGACAAGAACCTGACACCCTCAGCACACAGGGGGACAAACACCTACCTGGGGGTGACAGTATTCCCTTCCCGATATGCCCCCCCATGACACAGCTACGACAACATAACCAACACAAATGGGTCACAACTCCTGTAGCTTTGTCGGACACTGGGTATGTACATAGTCAATGGTAGGCTTCGAGGGGACTCCTATGGTAGGTACACCTATAGCGTATCTCTTGGCAGTAGTACTTAAGACTACTTTATCACTGACCTCAACCCAGAGTCTCTTAGAGTGTTCACAGTCAGTCCACTGACACCCCTATCAGATCACAGCAAAATCACAGTCTACTTAAACAGAGCTATGCTCAATCATGAGGCATCAAAGTCAAAGGAACTGAAAAATATTAAGAAATGCTATAGATGGAAGGAAAGTAGTGTGGATATCTACCAAAAAAACTATTAGGCAAAAACAAATTCAATCCCTTCTAGACAATTTCCTGGACAAAATGTTTCATTGTAATAGTGAAGGTGTAAACTTAGAAGTAGAAAATCTAAACAGTACATTTGACCTTTCAGCTTCTCTATCAAATCTAAAAATGTCAAGCATACAACCTAAATAAATGTAAAAGATTGACAAATGTTTTGATGAAGAATGCAAAAACCTAAGAAAGAAATTGAGAAACCTATCCAACCAAAAACATAGAGAACCAGAAAACATGAGCCTACGCCTTCACTACAGTGAATCACTAAAACAATACAGAAATACACTACGCAAATTGAAGAAACAGCACGTCAGAAATCAACTCAATGTAAATGAAGAATCCATAGAATCTAACCACTTCTGGGAAATATGGAATACTCTAAACAAACAACAGCACGAAGAGTTATCTATCCAAAATGGAGATGTACGGACAAACCACTTCTACAATTTTTTAGCTCTATAACATAGAACAAAGAACAAACAGAAAAAACATATACATGATCAAATACAAATGCTAGAATCAACTTATAAAGACTACAAGAACCCACTGGATTCTCCAATTACATTTAATGAACTACCTGGCCTGATGAATACTTGCTGTCCCCAGTCCACCTGGCTGTGCTGCTGCTCCAGTTTCAACTGTTCTGCCTGCGGCTGGAACCCTGACCTGTTCACCGGACGTGCTACCTGTCCCAAACCTGCTGTTTTCAACTCTCTAGAGACAGCAGGAGCGGCAGAGATACTCTGAATGATCGGCTATGAAAAGCCAACTGACATTTACTCCTGAGGTGCTGACCTGTTGAACCCTCGAAAACCACTATGATAATTATTATTTGACCCTGCTGGTCATCTATGAACATTTGAACCTCTTGGCCATGTTCTGTTATAATCTCCACCCAGCACAGCCAGAGGAGGACTGGCCACTCCCCATAGCCTGCTTCCTCTCTAGGTTTTTTCCTAGGTTCTGGCCTTTCTAGGGAGTTTTTCCTAGCCACCGTGCTTCTACACCTGCATTGCTTGCTGTTTGGTATTTTAGGCTGGGTTTCTGTATAGCATTTTGTGACATCAGCTGATGTAAGAAGGCTTTATAAATAACTTTGATTGATTGAATGATCTACAGGACAAAATACAAACCCTCCAACCCAAAAAGGCCTGTGGGGTTGATGGTATCCTAAATTACATTTATAAAATATACAAACCACAAATTAAAAATGGCTATACATAAACTCTTTAACATCATCCATCATCAGCTCTGGCATATTCCCCAATATTTGGAACCAGGGACTGATCACTCCAATCCACAAATACTTGGGAAAATCCTCTGCATTATCATTAACAGCTGACTCCTACATTTCCTCAGTGAAAGCAATGTAGTGAGCAAAAGTCAAATTGGCTTTTTACCAAACTACATTATGACAGACCACGTATTCACCCTGCAAACCCTAACTGACAAACAAAACAAGACAAAGGCAAGTCTTCTCATGCTTTGTTGGTTTCAAAACATCTTTAGACTCAATTTGGCATGAGGACCTACTATACAAATTGACGGAAAGTGGTGTTGGGGGAAAAACATACGACATTATAAAATTAATGTACACAAACATCAAGTGCACGTTTAAAAAAGTGGCCAAAAAACCCCACACACATTTCTTTTCACAGGCCTGGGGGGTGAGACAGAAAACATAGAGGAGGGAGTCTCAGAGCAACCCCACTTTCCTTCAATGCCCTTAAATTGAAATTGAGAGAAAGAGAGCGTCAAAGAGAGAGGGAGTGAGAACTGGAGTCAGTCAGAGTCAGAAAGAGAGTTAGATACAGTATTTAAATCAGCCTGACCCAAGCGTCATGTCTGTTTCATCTTCTTGTCTGGGTCCTGGGAGGGAGGAGGGAGTCTCAGAGCAACCCCACTATCCTGTCTTTCATTGCCTTGCCTTGCCTTGCCTTGCCTTGCCTTGCCTTGCCTTGCCTTGCCTTGCCTTGCCTTGCCTTGCCTTGCCTTGCAAACCCCCCTTGTGTTATGTATACCTGTTGTATTGGGGTACTTGGGGTTTGTAGACTTGTTACGTGTTTGAGTTGTAACACTTGTGGTCCTTCTGTAGCTCAGTTGGTAGAGCATGGCGCTTGTAACGCCAGGGTAGTGGGTTCGATTCCCGGGACCACCCATACGTAGAATGTATGCACACATGACTGTAAGTCGCTTTGGATAAAAGCGTCTGCTAAATGGCATATATTATTATTATTATATTATATTACTCAAAGCTCTGATCTCATCATAAAACCTCCAAGTAGGAAAAAACTACATGATGGTTGAGAGATGAGAGTTGTGACATTTTCTGCTCTGATGGAGTGAAGGGTTTGACCCTCCTGTGGTGCATTAAGGGCGCTTTTGGCACACCTCACAAACTAGCCATCACTTCCTCCCTCCCTGCTCTCCTCCACTCCACTCTGATTACAGTTGACAATGACAAATAAAATGGAGCGTGTTGTGAAATTGCTCTTTTCCCGAAAGGCTACCCAACCCCATATCCTCTCCACCCTCCTTCTCACGGCTGGGAGCACATATTCTCTGTGACTCTGGAAAATTAAAGACAAGATGGAAACATGAATGGTTATTTTTCATTATACATTATGCAGACCGTAGATGTTCAATTAGGCTTCAACAATAAGACCCTCTAGCATTTGATATCAAGAAAATACTACACAGATCCATTTGAAATATGGATATAAGTAAGTATAAAATGAAAATGCTTTTATGTTATGGCAAAATAATTAAGCTTATAATTGTTCTAAACAAGAACAGCATTATCATAGTAATAGGAGAACATAAATAGGAATCTAATCTCATCCTATTGTGAGAAGGGAAATGTGCCTTTATGGTTGCAAGCCGTTAGGCGTATCATATTCATTTTCAACCTTCAGTTGTTTTTCCACGGCCAGTGAAATCATATCACTAAGGAGGGAAAATAAAATCATAGGATTTACAGTCCTCATGTATTGCACTTTAGCTAAGGTTCATTCATGGCCAGTTTCGACTAGGCACTGATCTAGAATCAGCTTGCCCTCCCCAAATCCTAACCTTAACCATTAGAGTAGAAAATAAAATCTGACCTTAAATCAGTGTCTTGGGGCAACTTTATTTTACTCTGGTCAGGACACAGCTACACACAGCTATTATTGGAAGGCTGTCGACCCAGGCATCTATTCCTTTTATAAACAGTTAATGTGTTTAATAGTGAGTTTGGCTGTTGTCAGGGCTCCAGGGGCAAAACATGTATATGTGTGACACAGTCCCACACAGATGGTGACATAGATGGGGCCAAGGCCGAGGGCCAAGACATGAGGGTTTGTTTCTCAATGGGGAAAATGATCTGTCTAAGAATCTGTCTTTGCCAAGTGAGATTGAATCACAACTCTAATTCACTATCTTGGAAGCACAACCTATGGACCAGTTGTGTGTAACGGGAATTTTATGGGGAAAGGGACATTGCCTATCAATAATCTTCTTGGTTGGCTCACTCTCACCCTGGCTTGCAATAGTGGTAAAAAAGCCAAATGCTTCTCATTCTCTGTTCCATCGAGTGTTCTTTCAGTGGGAAAAGAAAAACATTTTTGTGTCGTGAAAGGTGTTCTTTCGAGGCTTTACCATCGAGTCCCTCCACAGCCCTAGACATTGACCAATTAGTGATGACACCTCTTAGATGTGGATCAGGGCAACTATTGATGCTTGTGGCTATTCCAACATGATTAACATCTACAGGTTAAGGACTGAGCAGATCCATTTCGGAGACGTCATTGCTTTGGCTTTGAGTGTGTGTATGTGTCTGGGTATCAGTCGACTCAAAGAGAGAGAAAGACAATAGATTAACATTTTTGAACAAATTAATTTCTTAAAAAATTAAGGAGGAGCAAGCGAGAGGGAGAGAGAGAGATACCTAACTGTACTTAGGTAGCAAATACAGCTAGCTAGTTTAGCCTTCTCAAACATCCGGCTCAAACAGAGGGCTGCTATGTTAGCTAGCTGCCTATGACTAGCCAACACTGGAATTCTTCCAAGTCAAGGTAAGCTTTTGGTTTGACTAATTTATTTCCACTAGGGCCTGCCAGTGTAACTGCTAAACTGCTTACTGACTATACACTGTACTGCATGATTGTAGCTGGTTTACTGACGCATTAGTTTAATTAGCTATGTTGACTATAACGTTACTTTAGCTAATATGGTGACAACAATGTAGGCTGTGTGTAGTGGTTATGATATGAAGGCTTAGCTTGGAAATGTTTTGCCTGGTCACAGACAGCTGATGTGTTGTGCCTTGAAATTCACAAGTGAAAAGAAAAGGTGAGAGGAAGAGAACGCATAGATGCGAGAAGGAATACAACAAACTGTTTGCGTGTGATCAGAGGTAGGGCTGTTGCGGTGACCATATTATCGCCACACCAGCAGTCACGAGTCATAAAGACAGTCAAATTTCGGTTACCATTGAGTTACGGTAATTAGGCTTCTTTAAGCAAATATTAAGCACATTACTTATCTTTACCTCAAGAGTATAGCCTACCTGGCTGGCATGAAAAGTAACCACAGGAAAAGCGTCCTCCATTCGTTGTTTAAGTGCATAGATCACATGTTTTTCCCCCTGACGTGTTCCGAAACAGATGCATGATAATGGTCCATTCTAAATCAAAACAAATTTCACACATATATTATTTAGTATATGTAAAGACAAGATTACATCAAGAATAGTCTGATGGGTGACAATATTACTTGTGAATGATGCCCAGCTTAAGCCAAGAAACAATGTATTTTTCGTGACTTTTTCTAATCATAGTCGCACACCTCATGTAACCTAGCCCATAGGCCTATATGTTTTGATAAGGGTTGTATCACAACTAAAGTGGGCAAATTAGGCACATTAATCCGCTTTACAAGGGGTGTAGAGCCTAACTGGCATACATACATAAGCAGCGCTTGAGTTTCAAGTTTGGTGAAGATAATTTTTCCCCATAAAAATGCACCTTTATCATAAAAGCATTACATGCGTAATAGCATTTGCAGTCACTTGTGATAATGGTGCAGTCACTTTTGATAATTCTTATTTACAATGACGGCCTACTGGGGAACAGTGGGTTAACTGCCTTGTTCAGGGGCAGAACGACAGATTTTCACCCTGTCAGCACGGGGATTCGATCCAGCAACCTTTCGGTTACGTTTTTGGGATGCTAGGGGTTGTATTAATTTGGGATCTAATGCATCCCAAACCTGTCCCAGACTATGTTTGGAATATTTATTTTGTTCTTTCTGCGGTACCAGAGAGAACAGTCTATGACTTGGGTGGCTGGATTCTTTGACAATTTTTGGGCCTTCCTCTGACACCCCCTGGTATAGAGGTCCTGGATGGCAGGGAGCTCGACCTTAGTGATGTACTTGGCCAAACGCACTGAAGCGCCTTGCGGTCGAATGCCAAGCAGTTGCCATACCAAGCGGTGAAGCAGCCAGTCAAGATGCTCTCAGTGGTGCAGCTGTAGAACTTTTTGAGGATCTGAGTGCTCATGCCAAATCTTTTCAGCTTCCTGAGGGGGAAGAGGCATTGTCATGCCCTCTTCATGACTGTGTTGGTGTGTGTGTAAAAATACTTTAAAGTATTACTTCAGTAGTTTTTTGGGGTATCTGTACTTTACTTAACTATTTACATTTTTGACAACTTTTACTTTTACTTCACTACATTCCTAAAGAAAATAATGTAATTTTTATTCCATATATTTTCCCTGACACTCAAAAGTAGTCGTTACATAAAGAAGGCTTAGCTGGACAGGAAAATGGTCCAATTCACTCACTAATCAAGAGAACATCCCTGGTCATTCCTACTGCCTCGGATCTGGAGGACACATGCTTTGTTTGTAAATTACGTCATTTATACTTTTACTTTTGATACTTAAGTATATTTAAAACTAAATACTTTCATGCTTTTACTCAAGTAGTATTTTCCTGGGTGACTTTTACTTGAGTAATTTTCTATTAAGGTATCTTTACTTTCAAGTATGACAATTGGGTAGTTTTTCCACCACTGGTGTGGACCATGATAGATCCTTAGTGATGTGAACAGCGAGGAACTTGAAGCTCTCTACCTGCTACCCTACAGCCCTGTCAGAGTGGGGGCGTGCTCGGCCTCTGTTTCCTGTAGTCAATAAGCTCCTTTGTCTTGCTGACATTGAGGGAGAGGTTGTTGTCCTGGCACCACACTTCCAGGTCTCTGACCACCTCCCAGTAGGCTGTCTCATCATTGTCGGTGATCAGGCCTACCACTGTTGTGTCGTCAGCAAACATAATGATGGTGTTGGAGTCATGCGCAGCCACGCAGTAGTGGGTGAACAGGGAGTACAGGAGGGGACTAAGCAGGCACCCTTCAGGAGCCCCCGTGTTTCAGTGTTGCTTTCCTCGAAGCGAGAATAGAAGGCATTTAGCTCGTCTGGTAGGCTCATTTCACTGGGCAGCTAGCGGCTGGGTTTCCTTTGTAATCCATGATAGTTAGCAAACCCTGTCACATCCTACGAGCATCAGAGTCGGCATAGTAGGATTCGATCTTAGTCCTGTAGTGATACTTTGCCTGTTTGATGGCTCGTCGGAGGTCGTAGCGGAATTTGCTATAAGCGTTCGGTTTAGTATTTACGCCCCTTGAAAGCGGCAGCTCTAGCCTTTAGCCCAGTGCAGATGTTGCCTGTATTCCATGGTTTCTGGTTAGGATATTTACCCACTCAAATGGCACCCTATTACCTATATAGTGCACTACTTTTGATCAGAGCCCTATGAGCCCTGGTCAAAACCAGTGTAGTATGTACAGTAGGGAATAGGGTGCCATTTGGAATGCACCCTAAGAGATAATAAAAAAGTATTTGTGAATTCTCATATTTTTTTCTCATTAATATTAGATTATTCTATCATGGAATAGATTTAGAGTTACAGAATATAAATAGTTAATTCAGTGCTATTCTAGACCTGGTTTGTCTCTCCATTTCCATGGAAAATGACGGATTTCACACTTTAAATACGTCCATGGAGGACCTTCTTCTTTACACCCAATACAAAAAGTTGAATTATGTATTTATGATAGAGTAGTATTTGGTTGAACATTTTAACATACTGTAGTTGACCTACAGAACAGAACACAATGACTATAATTAAATGGTGTGAGTGAATTCGGATGCTGGTTAAAATAGATAAACGATTATCAGGGTTTAGGTTACAGTACAGTTTAGTTAATCCACATAAATAAAGAACATAATGCTCAGTACATTCTCACCCTGTCTGGGTCTGTAACAAAAGACATCGGCTGGGCCTGCAATGGCCCTGGTCAAAAGTAGGGCACGACATAGTGAATAGGGTGCCATTTTGGAACTCAGACTTCAGCTGTCCATTCCTGCCCCTCCCAACCGGCTAACGAGATATTAGACACTCGTCTATGGGCAACTCTGTGATTATTACAAGGTTATGAAATGTTCCAACTATTTATTATGACAGACTAGAGGACAGACATAGTAGTTATGCATCCCAAATGGCACTGTATATCCTATGTAGTTTACTACATTTGACCAGAGCCCTATGGGTGCCATTTGGGACACAACCATTGATTCATGTTCAGCCATGCACCAAACATTTCAGGAAGAAAATCTAATAACAGACCAAATTCAATTTAAATGCAGATTTGCGAAAGTCAGCCAGTCATGTCAGTATACCTCGTGCTCTGAGTTAGGTAAAACAAGTTGGATCTTTGTGCTTTTGAACTCAATTTATTTGCAAACATTGTGTTTTTTCTCTCTAAAGAAAATCACCTGATGAACAGGGACAATTTAATTACAGATCAAAATAAATTAATGGCCTTATATTGCACCACAACATGAAGAGAGTTCTCTGTGTGTGTGTGTGTGTGTGTGTGTGTGTGTGTGTGTGTGTGTGTGTGTGTGTGTGTGTGTGTGTGTGTGTGTGTGTGTGTGTGTGTGTGTGTGTAAATATGTGTGTATATGTGTGTGTTTCTCTGCCCTAGTGCTGGCAGTGTGAAGAAAAATCTAGATAACCACACACACACGCACACACTGGCTTAATCTGTTAAAATAGGCATGGTGAATCCTACAGTCTGAGAGCAATTTGTGATTTCTGACCATAATGTCAATCACATGCAACCACAGGTACAGCTCTTTAAAGATAAACTAGTGCATTTGCATTTCGGTTTTCATAGGCTCCACAGGAACAAGAGAGCCACTGACTGAATCACAACCGCATACTGCGAATTAGGATTTCATTCGATTTTTTTTAAACATGAAAAAAACTGGTTCAGAAAGGTTTAATCTAAATGTCTGTCATGTACTATACAGTACTGAGTAGAGTAGGCATATGTTACATATTGTATCTGAGGTGGATTGAGGTCTCAAGCTGCCATTTGTTGAGTGGATATATGGGTTCATTCCAAATGGCAACCTATTCACATTCCCAAATAGTGCACTACTCATGACAAGGGCCCACATAGGGAATAGGGTTCCATTTGGGATGCAAGGTGCCATTTGGGACGCATCCTATGTCTATGGACAGTAGTGGGAACTAAGCACCTATTGCACAACCAGTTATGCTTAGGCCTATTCTGTTTTCACCACACTCTCTGAGTGGGTGGCCAATCTATCTTTGTTTCTATATCTGTGTGTAGAGTGACTCACAAGGGTTGTGACTCAATCCTGCTGCATTTGGTGTGGGAGAGAGGAGGAGGCAGAGGAAGAGGAGGAGGAGGTGGTGGAGTACTCCACTCCAGAATGTACAGTACCTGACCCAAAATACTAATGTTTAAATGTTTGCAAAACATTATGGAATGGAATCAGAACCCCTTCCCAACCTTAACTACAGGAGGGCTTTCTTCCAAGAAGTCACAGAGATGATTTCACTGTTGTTATGGGCCTTCTGGAAGGACAATGACTGTGAGACCAGCAGCCAGAGCCTTTCAATAATCCCTGATGTTTTCTGTGCACCTGTGAACTCTACTAGTGCTAAGACACTAGGAGGTGAGCAACCACTAGCAGCCGCTATTAGATCGCTATCGGAATGTGAATGCAAAAAGAGAACATGATGCATTGCTATGGTTTCCTGCGGAGTGGGGATATTCCCCTGAACTATTGAAGAGAACCGCAATATGTCAGATATGTTGTTGTTGTTGCAACAGAGACAAGAAAATAAAAATGGCACCATTCAATCTCTCAACTTCCCTCCAGTCTCTATGTTAACATGTCTAACGTGAAAATGACTGAAAAAGGGCATGGAATGTATGAATGTATGGATAAATAATCAGATAATTGTCAGATAATAACGTAACAAAATGTGCTCATGTGACTGAACTATTAATGGAACCCGGTTGTCTGTGGGATTCAATACCAGGTTAGCCCACTGAGCTAAACAACATATACTTGGGGGGAAAAAATACACAAGATACTTCATATCCAAGCTCAAACAAGATCTCAAGTCAATATCAAACTGTGTGTGATAGTGTGACTCACACATACATGACATTCATTCATTCACTTACATAAAGGAGAACATAAAAGAAAGGACATACAGTACATAGGAATACTGTATATAAAAGAAAGACATACATAGGAATACTGTATATAAAAGAAAGACATACATAGGAATACTGTATATAAAATAAAGACATACATAGGAATACTGTATATAAAAGAAAGACATACATAGGAATACTATATATAAAAGAAAGACATACATAGGAATACTGTATATAAAAGAAAGACATACATAGGAATACTGTATATAAAAGAAAGACATACATAGGAATACTGTATATAAAAGAAAGACATACATAGGAATAATATATATAAAAGAAAGACATACATAGGAATACTGTATAAAAAAGAAAGACATACATAGGAATACTGTATATAAAAGAAAGACATACATAGGAATACTATATATAAAAGAAAGACATACATAGGAATACTATATATAAAAGAAAGACATACATAGGAATACTATATATAAAAGAAAGACATACATAGGAATACTGTATATAAAAGAAAGACATACATAGGAATACTGTATATAAAAGAAAGACATACATAGGAATACTATATATAAAAGAAAGACATACATAGGAATACTGTATATAAAAGAAAGACATACATAGGAATACTGTATATAAAAGAAAGACATACATAGGAATACTATATATAAAAGAAAGACATACATAGGAATACTGTATATAAAAGAAAGACATACATAGGAATACTGTATATAAAAGAAAGATAATACAAAGAATACTGTATATAAAGAAGAAAGACATACATAGGAATACTGTATATAAAAGAAAGACATACATAGGAATACTGTATATAAAAGAAAGACATACATAGGAATACTATATATAAAAGAAAGACATACATAGGAATACTATATATAAAAGAAAGACATACATAGGAATACTGTATATATAAAGAAAGACATACATAAAAGTATATAAAAAAAGACATACATAGGAATACTGTATATAAAAGAAAGACATACATAGGAATACTATATATATAAAAGAAAGACATACATAGGAATACTGTATATAAAAGAAAGACATACATAGGAATACTGTATATAAAAGAAAGACATACATAGGAATACTATATATAAAAGAAAGACATACATAGGAATACTATATATATAAAAGAAAGACATACATAGGAATACTGTATATAAAAGAAAGACATACATAGGAATACTGTATATAAAAGAAAGACATACATAGGAATACTATATATAAAAGAAAGACATACATAGGAATACTATATATATAAAAGAAAGACATACATAGGAATACTGTATATAAAAGAAAGACATACATAGGAATACTGTATATAAAAGAAAGACATACATAGGAATACTGTATATAAAAGAAAGACATACATAGGAATACTGTATATAAAAGAAAGACATACATAGGGATATATAAATTATTATTATTATTTTTAAATTGAACCTTTATTTAACTAGGCAATTTAACTAGGAAAAAAATATTCTTTACAATGATGGCCTACCCTGGACAAACCCGGGTGACGCTGGGCCAATTGTGCGCCGCCCTATGGGACTCTCAATCACGGCCAGGTGTGATACAGCCTGGATTCGAACCAGGGACTGTAGTGACACCTCTTGCACTGAGATGCAGTGCCTGTGCCACTCGGGAGCCCCCCCCCCAAAAAAGAAAGAACATGCAATCCAGTTGCTTATTAAACCGACACCATCTGCTCTTCAAAGCACTCTAACAACACAGTAACAACAGCATCAAACTCTCCTTTCTCTGGTTCACAGCAGGGAGCAGGTCTGACATGCAGCATTGTCAACAGCTCTAGGAATAAAACCTGACAAACATGTTACTCCCAAATGACACCCTATTCCCTATGTAGTGCACTACTTTTGACCAAGGCCTATAGAGAATATATCGGGTCTAAATATAGAGAATAGGTTGCGATTTGGGAGACGGTCGAGAAAAGAGGGCACGAGAATGCCTATTCCGCCTCAGGAGACTGAAAAGATTTGGCATGAGTCCTCAGATCCTCAATAAGTTCTACAGCTGCACCATCGAGAGTATTCTGACTGGTTGCATCACCACCTGGTATGGCAACTGCTCGGCCTCCGACCGCAAGGCACTACAGGGGGTAGTGCATACGGCCCAATAGATCACTGGGGCCAAGCTTCCTGCCATCCATGACCTATATACCAGGCGGTGTCTGAGGACGGCCCTAAAAAATGGTCTGACTCCAGCCACCCCAGTCATAGACTGTTCTCCCTGCTACTGCATGGCAAGCGGTACTGGAGCGCCATGTCTAGGTCCAAAAGGCTTCTGAACAGCTTCTACCCCCAGGCCATAAGACTCCTGAACACCTAATCAAATGGCTACCCAAACTATTTGCATTGACCCCCCCCATTTTTCTACGCTGCTGCTACTCTGTTTATTATCTATGCATAGTCACTTTATCCCTACCTACATGTACATATTACCTCAATTACATTGACTAACCTGTGCCCCGGCACATTGACTCAGTACCGGTACCCACTGTATAAAGCCTCGTTATTGTTATTTTATTGTTGCTCTTTTATTTTTTACTTTAGTTTATTTAGTAAATATTTTTCTTAACTGCATTGTTGGTTAAGGGGTTGTAAGTAAGCATTTCACGGTATTCGGCGCTTGTGACAAATAACATTTGATTTGATTTGAAACATAAACATGAGAATCCTGAGAGTTAAAAGACGAGCAGTCTCTTATTGTTATCTTTGTGGTTTATCTAATACTGCCAATGACTTTGTAATACAGTAACACTTAACATTTCGTTGTGTAATACTGTATGGCATCTGTACATGATCCCTACATGCCCAAACAAATTAGAGTGCCTGTACTGTACACCAGTCAATTTTCTGAGAGTGTATTCATTAAATGCACTGTATATCGTTTTACAATGAAGCTGTATGTGAATGTGGCTTGTGTAATCAAGGTATGCTTTTCCTCTGAGAAAGAGCGGCGTTACAATAGTGGTGTCCAATTCCTTCTCAGCGCACACACCCGCGTGTTAGCTGTAATCAATCAATTCATATCATAATACCTTGTCCCTTGAGGTGCAAATGATTGTTGTTTTAGCTGTACCGTTTCCATGGAGATTTAGGAACAGAAGGATGGGGGAGCCTCCAGATATCCCCCTCCCACGCTATCTAAAATACAACTCTTTTTCTTTAACTGACACACACTGCAACTGTAAAGCATTATTCTTCCCTCATCCTCGAAGGAGCAGAAACCAGTTTCTCTAGCCTCTCCGTAGCTCCATATAGCCCCATACTTGAGTCCTACTATTGTTTGTCAAATAAATACTAATGTTTGCTGAAACACTTCCCGTGGCACTGGCACGAATATCTACAAACCCTCGAGCTCCTATAAAAGCGCTCTGGCAGACAACAGTCGGCACCAGATTTTATTTTACAAGATGCTTTTAGAGCCGTTGGAGGCAGGAGCTACCTCCGAAATGGCAACCTATTCCCTATATAGTGCACTACTTTCAACCAGAGCCCTATGCACTATATAGGGAATAGGATTTGAGACATACTCAGGCACATCATTCTCCACAGTCTCCCAGTGCGTGGGCTTTATGCATTAAGTGGCTGTGCCTCAGCTTCCTCCAAACGTACTTACTGCTGCTATTACTTTATCAACCCTAATGGACATTATCATTCAGCCCGCTGGTAAATTCCATAGTGGATGTAATAATATAGATCGCAAAGTCTGTCTAGAGGATTGTTATCTAGTTTTCAGTGATCTCTCACATATTTGGTTTAGTTCATTGCGGTACAAATGGGTTGTGAGGTATTAAAAATGTGGTCTTGTCTGGCACAGTTGGTAGAGCATGGCTCGTGCAATGCCAATGTTCATGGGTTCGATTCCTGCTGGGGCCACCCATACTAAAATGTATGTATGCATGATTGTGAGTCGCTTGGGATAAAATTGTCTGCTAAAAAGCATATAATAACATAGGGATACAATACAAGTAATATGATATACAGTATTATATAGTGTTGAATGTAGTTCTGTGTGTATTATGCAGACATTATATGAAAGATAAAGAATCAGGTCAACACAGAAGAGGCCTGTAGATGATCATAGTTACTGTTGCCAGAATTGGTGTCATTATAAACCCCTGTACTGTAATTACAAAGTCGTTCCAGCAGGAGTAGAGGAGCAGTTTGTAGAGGCTACAGTATAATTAGAGATAACAGATTAGAGCTAAAGACTGGGGAAGCAGGCAGCGACCTCTGATTGCTGCAGAGCTTTGTGGTTCACCGTCACCGTCACTGCTGCAAACACCATTGTACTAAACACACACCAGGTCATGGCTGTTTTGTTGTTACTTCCATAGAAAATGTTGTGCAACATACAGTATTTCGAGTACGAAGGTATATTCTACACAGAGCTGCTAAATTCAGATTTCTGCTATCCCCAACCTTACAACACGGTTTTATATGAGCAATGTTCATTATTTAATGTTTCTAATCAGGCACACAATGTCAATGCTGGGGGAATTATTTCACAAAAAGCCACTTTCCAGAAAAGAACATTCACTGACAGAAGTAGGCCTACATGTTTAGTCTGTCTAAAGTCTGTTCTTCCCGCTGAAGAGTGCCAGCCCAGTTTATCTTGCCATATTTTCACGCCTTATCTAATTCCCAGCTGAGGGTTGGCAACAACACCAGATCAGACTAGAGAGAGAGAGAGAACGGGAGAGATAGAGAGAGAATTGGAGAGAGAGAGAGAGAGAGAGAGAGAGAGAGAGAGAGAGAGAGAGAGAGAGAGAGAGAGAGAGAGAGAGAGAGAGAGAGAGAGAGAGAGAACGGGGAGAGATAGAGAGAGAAATGAGAGAGAGAGAGAAATGGAGAGAGAGAGAGAGAGAGAGAGAGAGAGAGAGAGAGAGAGAGAGAGAGAGAGAGAGAGAGAGAGAGAGAGAGAGAGAGAGAGAGAGAGAGAGTGAGAGAGAGAGAGAGAGAGAGAGTGAGAGAGAGAGAGTGAGAGAGAGAGAGAGAGAGAGAGTGAGAGAGAGAGAGAGAGAACGGGAGAGAGAGAGAGAGAGAAATGGAGAGAGAGAGAGAGAGAGAGAGAGAGAGAGAGAGAGAGAGAGAGAGAGAGAGAGAGAGAGAGAGAGAGAGAGAGAGAGAGAGAGAGAGAGAGAGAACGGGAGAGATAGAGAGAGAAATAGTGAGAGAGAGCGAGAGAGAGAGAACGGGAGAGATAGAGAGAGAAATGGAGAGAGAGAGAGAGAGAGAGAGAGAGAGAGAGATAGCTCCCTCGGAACAGAGCTCCCTTCACAGCTTCACAGCTTAATTTGAAATCCAACCACCATCAGACTCACTCTCAAGACTGGCTGGTTCTAGAGGTTCTGTGGGTCTCCACAAAGTTCGGGAAGATTGCTTATAGTTATTGTGCCCCTAGCGCATGGAAAGACCTGCAGGACAGGTTGAGCCTTGACTCTTGTCTCAAAGGGTCAGTTCGGGACTCTGATGAGGAATCGTGTGAAGGAGAACTGCACTTATTTTGATTGATGTTTTTATTTGTGTGTAATTTTATTTGTTGTTTTTCAATTTGATTAGTTTTAATGTGTAACTGTAATTTGATAGTGTTGTATTGAGACTGATCACGTTGATTTATTGCTCCAGGGTAACCTTGTAAATGAGACCATGGTCTCAATGGGTTTCCCCTTTTTAAATAAAGGTTAAATAAAAATATCAAAAAATACATAAACAGCTGAGCTGAGGGAAACTGGTCTCAGGAGAAGCCCGATGGAACGTTAAGCCAGCCCTCCTCATTTCCTCTCTAAATATGCTTTTCCCTCAAGTTCAGCCTCTGTTTCAGATACGCTGCAAAATGATCATTTCATTATATAACTTATAACTCCTCAGAGAGAGTGCTGTGAGGATGGGCTATTAGTATACTCACATCAATAGGGGGTTTAGAGAAAGCAGCTTGCTATACACACTACACTTCACAGCCACAGAGCCACAGAGGCTTTATGTCTGAAATGTCACACCACCCAATGACCAACGGCCCTTCTAAATGCCTTTATGCCTTTTAGCAGTATGGTGCCACACTGTCATGTGAACTGTTTAATAGAATGTCACAACTCACACCCACATACAACCAAGGAACAGAGGGGAGTTAAAGTACTTTGTTCAATTCCCTTCATGGCAGCAACAGCAATGGAATGGATTTAGGCTGTATTTCTGTTTTGATAGAGAATGCCACCTCAGATTAGACGTAGGCCTAACTTTGCTAAAAGGACACAGAGACGATAAGATTGTTACATTAAAATCACTCAAATATGTTCACATTTCCTTTTCCCACAGAGCAAGCAAACGAAGCAGATGAAATGAAGGAGAAAAAAAATAATCTTCTCTCTCCTTCCCGTGGAGTCATCCCCCATACAGGGTTCTAGCCAGTACTAACTTTATTGAGATGCACCTGATACCCAGAAACACACACACACACACACACACACACACACACACACACACACACACACACACACACACACACACACACACACACACACACACACACACACACACACACACACACACACACACACACACACACACACACTCTGCCGCTACATCCTTGGTAACACTTTATTTTTAACAAGTCATTTCTTAGTAGCTACCTTGTAAATAGGAGGCTGCAAAAAGGGTTAACAATCACCAAATACCTCAGAGCACTGGTGTGCAACACAGGCAATATGAGCAGTTTGAGTTAGTTGAATTTGAGCAAGTTGCACTAGAAAGGATCAAGTCAAGCCATGGATAAAAGCCCTACTACTCACCCAGAAACATGATAACTGAACCATGTAGCATGTAAAGTCAATCTCCTGGACTATAGACAGCTAAGTGGAGAAATAATCCCTCAGTACTGTAAAAGCTCTGAGTAGACCTGTCCTCCTGGTGATCTGATCTGCTGCTGACTGACTGACGGCAGACTGATGAAGGAGTGACAGAGCGAGTGATGACGGAAGACGGGATGGTGGAGGAGGGAGGAAGGGAGGGATGTGTTGTGTGTAACATGAAAAGAGAGAGAGAGATCCCTGCCTGGTGGGAGCTGAGTGGAGGTGCCACAGAGAGCAGCAGAGAGAGAATGAGAAAAATAGAGGCAGCTGCAACCCCCACAACGCCTGTCGACCCAAACCGAGCAGTGGCACGGTCACAAACAGCCACAAATCTAGGTCAGGCTACCACTCATTCTGAGTGAGGAAACCACGAAAAACACCAAGCCTGAATCGAGCCGATCAAATCCTCCTCATCTCATCAGGATGGGCTCCCCCAGTCCAGGCGGTCTGAATCAATCAGTTTTACAATTCTGCCTCTGCTGGCTGCGATTCAGGATTCAGGCAGAAGGAATCAGCCCCCAGTGATTCATGGGTTTGTCAGGTGGCAGCTAGTGATCACCATCAAATAGATAGAAAGAGAGGGGGGAAAGGAGGGAGAGAGAGAAAGAGAGGGGGGAAAGGAGGGAGAGAGAGAAAGAGAGGGGGGAAAGGAGGGAGAGAGAGAAAGAGAGGGGGGAAAGGAGGGAGAGAGAAAGAGAGGGGGGAAAGGAGGGAGAGAGAGAAAGAGAGGGAGAAAAGGAGGGAGAGAGAAAGAGAAGGAGAAAAGGAGGGAGAGAGAAAGAGAGGGGGGAAATGAGTGAGAGAGGGAAAGGATGGAAGAGACGAGGAGAGAAGATGGAGGGGGAGAGAGAGACAGAAACAAGAGAGAGATCAGACACCTTGTCTGAGCTCAGTTCACATGGAGCGGTCCATAGGACAGAGGGAAACTTAACTACACGTTTGAACTTCACACACTGAGAGATTGTAACATGATACCATGTCATCAGCTGTGTTGAACTGTGAGGTAGCCCCCCTTAATAACGTAGCCCCCTCAGTTAAGTCAGGGTGAAAAACACGCATCCACTGTGGTGACTACATTATATTGTCTCTCAAGGGAACACTTACAAAGAGAATACTTAAATGACTTAAAATCACTGAAGAGCCCTGGGAGGAAGAGAGGGAAGGAGAGTGAGGGGAGGAAGGAAAGGAAAGGGATGGAGGGTGAGGAAGGGTGAAGGGAGGAAACACATTTGTGCAGGTTTTCTGTACTCACAGCTGTGCCGTGTTTCCTAAAATTAAACTGCAATTAAGATTGTGTTACCTGACAAAACACTCCTGGCTCGTGAGAAATACAAGACCCGCAACATCCAAGAATACAACAGCAGCACATGGTGTGTAAAGCCTAGAGCTTAGAATGAGGAGGGAGAAAGCGGTTGGTTTCCAAGAGTCAGGCCTGGGCTTAGCCTTACCATCAGTCACTACAGCAGACAGTAGAGGTTGGAACACTAGAAGTAAGGACAGGGCACTAGAGAAGGAGAAAGAGGACACTCCACCAAAAATAGCAGAATGCTGAAGCACACAAAATAACATTATCAAACACACTTAGACTGGTGAAGTGTTTAAAAGCCCTTTGACTGACTGATCACTCTGGATGTCTTCCCTTTCAGACACTCACTATCCTGCGCTGGCCAAGGATTCGTGGAAGAGTTGAACTGTAGTTACTCCGCCAACAACAATGGTGTCGATTTCTCTCTCATCACAAACAATATTTCTGTCTATTTCCCCAGAGGCAATTCAGAGAATGGCAATTCACTGATATGCTGCCAGTAGTAGACTCCTGATCAGTCCAAATATTGCTCACCATGGTGGGTTTGTTGCCCAGCCCACATATCTGGGTTCAAATACTATTTGAAATCTTTCAAATACTTTGTACGTTTGCTCAAGCCTGCCTCGATTGCCAGAAGGCCAACATTTTGCACTTTTCAGACAATTGCATTGGGTCCATTAAGCCAGGAAAGATCAATCAAGCACAGGTAAAGTATTTAAAATTATTTTGAATACTATAAGAAACCAGGGCTGTTTAGCCCAGTGTGTTCTCATGTCTCGGTAAAGGTCATTATGGGTTATTACTGCCATTCCCCCCAACCTGTTGACATGATTGATGTTCTGGGGACAGTGTCGCCTGCATGCTGCTACTCAGCAGCTCAAGCTTGTCCACTTCTTTGGTTACAGACTAGCAACACACACTCAGTGTGACTCTGATTTAGCCCACAGCAGTACACACACACACACACACACACACACACACACACACACACACACACACACACACACACACACACACACACACACACACACACACACACACACACACACACACACACACACACACACACACACACACACACACTAGATCTCTAGATGCACCGATGGGGAACATTGCCTTAACCTTTCTCCATTTATAACAAGATGCAAAGCTAAGCGTGGAAATGTAAATATATCTCGGGATTCCTTCCAACTGACTATAAAATGTATGCTTCCTGGCGTTGGCACACTGTCTGACATGGTGTCTTACATTCTACAGGATCTTGTCTTGAGTTTCATATGAAAGAGTAAACGCGACAGCAATAAAAGAAACTCCACACCACAACACTGACACACTTGCAGTCAAATGACCAAATTGTCCCCTCTAGTGGGCTCATGGGTGGAATGTTATTCATATTTTTCATATTTTCATAATTATTAAACATCAAATTATTTTTATACAGAAAATCTGGTGTTTTTATGTCAAACGGTTGTGTTATATTTCAATATTCTATGATGTATATAAAGTGTAATATTTGGATGCAAACTACATTTTTTATACATTTCAACTCTATATCTGATGTCTCCTTCTTTTTAAGCCCCTAACCATGTGTTTCAAAGTAGATTTGTTTAAGACTAGCAACACACACTCAGTGTGACTCTGATTTTGCCCACCGCAGTAAAAGGTTCAAAAGCACACTGCCACAGAAAATAAGTTTCATCTTGTAGACATTACTAAAGTTGTTGAAGTTAATTTAACACTAGCTGAGTGAGTGAGGGGACTTCACTTTGTTTAACTCAGTTGTCATTGTGCAGCATTGTGCAGTATACCAAACAGTAGGAACACCTTCCTAATGTTGAGTTGCAGCATTCAACAGGGATGCTGGCCCACATTGGCTTCGAATGCTTCCCACAGTTGTGTCAAGTTAGCTGGATGTGTTTTGGG
The DNA here is from genome assembly GCF_023373465.1 of Oncorhynchus keta. NCBI lineage: Eukaryota > Metazoa > Chordata > Actinopteri > Salmoniformes > Salmonidae > Oncorhynchus > Oncorhynchus keta. The sequence continues at coordinate 26,064,587 of NC_068454.1, read as the reverse complement.
TGGTGGACCATTCTTGATACACACAGGAAACTGTTGAGGGTGAAAAACCCAGCAGCGTTGCAGTTGCAGAGTTGCAAAGAAAAAGCCATATCTCAGACTGGCCAATAAAAAGAAAAGATTAAGATGGGCAAAAGAACACAGGCACTGGACAGAGGAACTCTGCCTAGAAAGGCCAGCATCCCGGAGTCACCTCTTCACTGTTATCGTTGAGACTGGTGTTTTGTGGGTACTATTTAATGAAGCTGCCAGTTGAGAACTTGTGAGGCGTCTGTTTCTCAAACTAGACACTAATGTACTTGTGTGTTATGTGTTATATTCTCCAACATTAATTTCACATTTTCACAAACTTCAAAGGGTTTCCTTTCAAATGGTATCAATAATATGCATATCCTTGTTTCAGGTCCTGAGCTACAGGCAGTTAGATTTAGGCATGTCATTTCAGGCGAAAATTGAAAAAAAGGGTCTCGTCCTTAAGAGGTTTTTAATACCTTGTAGGCTGACATATGAAGTGCACTATTTGTGACGATAGTCCTATGAGCCCTGGTCAAAAGTAGTGCACTACATAGGGAATACAGTAGGGTGTCATTTTGGACGCGCACTCCATGTTTACAAATTAAAGTCAGTCACGCATGACAGAGTTTAGAGGCAATTTGGAACTGATTAAAATATATCTGACGTGAGATTAAACAGAGGGAGCCACACTGCCTCAAGAGTCAACAGTATCACGATAACAGGCTAACAGTATTGCCTGACTACTGTGTGAAATCTCTTTCCGCATCCCAAATGGCACCCTATTATAATGCGCTGCTTTTGACCAGAGCCTATGGTCAAAAGTAGTGTACTATAAAGGGTATAGGGCACCATTTGAGACAGAGCCTTTATCTGCCACACCCATTTCCATAGGATGTAGAAACACATACAGTACTTCAGTAAGTACTTAAGACAAATGCATTTAAATGTCTATCTGTCAATAGGAAGAGTATAACAGCTTTACAGGTTATATATTTGGTCAGTCAGCACGAATGGCATCATAAATCATCATAAATCATAAATCCTCTTGAAAGGGGTTACACAACAATCACGCATTGCACTGCATGTAGGTTTATTTCAGTCAAGCATTTCACTTAAGGGTATAAAGGACTTTTAGAACGCTTTACATAAAAAGGTTTTACATAATAAAACCCTAGCCGCATTTCATAGTCAAGGTATTTTACTATACAGTATAACGGCATCTCTCCAACCACATTAGCACAGGACCCTAGTCTACACCAATCCTTTTATCATTTATTGAAGGACTAGATTGCATATTAGCCAGCCACTAAGCGAATAAATTAACCTTCTTAACAGTGTGTAGATGTGAGATGTGAACCACATTGCACTACTGATGGCTGTGTTCAATCTCCATACCTCAGTAAGACAGCAGAGCTCCAGACTCAGCCTCTTCTCCAAGAGTTGGCCCTCACAAACTTCTTCCACATGTTAGAGAGAAAAACACACAGGAATGTAGACCGTCTGTCTGTCTGTCTGTCTGTCTGTCTGTCTGTCTGTCTGTCTGTCTGTCTGTCTGTCTGCGCTCAATTTAATATTCCTTAATTTGACTGCTCTTTACTCTTTTCATAGATCTTTCATTCTCTCTCCTTCCTGCAGCCCTGTCTAACACATCTCTCTCCTTCCTTCAGCCCTGTCTAACACTTCTCTCTCCTTCCTTCAGCCCTGTCCAACACTTTTCTCCCCTTCCTTCAGCCCTGTCTAACACTTCTCTTTCCTTCCTTCAGCCCTGTCTAACACTTCTCTCTAATTCCTTCAGCCCTGTCTAACACTTCTCTCTCCTTCCTTCAGCCCTGTCTAACACTTCTCTCTCCTTCCTTTAGCCCTGTCTAACACCTCTCTCTAATTCCTTCAGCCCTGTCTAACACTTCTCTCTAATTCCTTCAGCCCTGTCTAACACTTCTCTCTCCTTCCTTTACCCCTGTCTAACACTTCTATCTAATTCATTCAGCCCTGTCTAACACTTCTCTCTCCTTCCTTTAGCCCTGTCTAACACTTCTCTCTAATTCCTTCAGCCCTGTCTAACACTTCTCTCTCCTTCCTTTAGCCCTGTCTAACACTTCTCTCTAATTCTTTCAGCCCTGTCTAACACTTCTCTCCCCTTCCTTCAGCCCTGTCTAACACTTCTCTCTCCTTCCTTTAGCCCTGTCTAACACTTCTCTCTAATTCCTTCAGCCATGTCTAACACTTCTCTCTAATTCCTTCAGCCCTGTCTAACACTTCTCTCTCCTTCCTTTAGCCCTGTCTAACACTTCTCTCTCCTTCCTTTAGCCCTGTCTAACACTTCTCTCTAATTCCTTCAGCCCTGTTTAAGACTTCTCTCTCCTTCCTTTAGCCCTGTCTAACACTTCTCTCTAATTCCTTCAGCCCTGTCTAACACTTCTCTCCCCTTCCTTCAGCCCTGTCGAACAATTCTCTCCCCTTCCTTCAGCCGTCTGACACGTCTCCCTCCTTCCCTCTCCTTCCTTCAGCCCTGTCAAACACTTCTCTCTCCTTCTCTCTTCTCTTTCCCCTTCCTTCAGCCGTCTAACACTTCTCTCTCCTTCTCTCTCCCTCCTTCAGCCCTGTCAAACACTTCTCTCTCCTTCTCTCTCTCCTTCCTTCAGCCCTGTCTAACACTTCTCTCTCTCTCCCTCAGCCCTGTCTAACACTTCTCTCTCCTTCTCTCTCTCCTTCCTTCAGCCCTGTCTAACTCATCTCTCTCTCTCCCTCAGCGCTGTTAAACACTTCTCTCTCCTTCCTTCAGCCCTATCTAACACTTCTCTCTCCTTCTCTCTCTCCCCCTCAGCCCTGTCTAACACATCTCTCTCTCTCTCTCTCCCTCAGCCCTGTCTAACACTTCTCTCTCTCCTTATCTCTCTCCTTCCTCCAGCCCTGTCTAACACTTCTCTCTCCTTATCTCTCTCCTTCCTTCAGCCCTGTTTAACACTTATCTCTCTTTCCTCCAGCCCTGTCTAACACTTCTCTCTTTGTCTCCCTGTCTCTCCCTTCCCGCAGCCCTGTCTAACACTTGTTCTAACCCTGACAATTCTCATGTTTTGAATCCGAGGGGGTTCAGTTGCTCATTGGACAACAAGCTTCTCATCTCAATCTTTGGCAGGTGACTGCCTGACTGTGTGTGAAAGAGCTCATTTTCCTTCTGGGCTGCGTCTGCTCACATTACCAGAGGGGGTATTGGCATTTGTCATGGTGATGGCCATCCGAGCCTGTCGCCAGCTGTTGATTGGGATGATCACCAGTGTCAGGTGAAGCACAACTGCTTAATCCTGCTGCAATTTCCTGCAGCATCAAGCCTGACTCGTAATACAATACACTCAAAAAGACAAACACACGTGCATGCACATGCACACGCACACACACACAAACACCAACTCCAACAACATGATGACATTGAGACGGCTGGGGGTAGTGGAGAGAGAGGGACATACAATCTCTCTGATTTGACAAGGTTTTTTATATGTATTCCTACATTACAAGTTCCTTTGGATTCAATCAATCTAAATATTAAGGGATTTATATCGACGTACAATGTGAAATATATTGTCATCCATTACACATTGTCGTCCTGACTACTGGACCTGTCCTTCAACAAAAGCCTGTCAATACAAACTCATCAGCAGGGTTCATCACTAGCAACAATATTGTAGATAGGCAGGACAGTGACCCTGCATCATCAACAATACTGTAGATGGGCAGGACAGTGACCCTGCATCATCAACAATACTGTAGATAGGCAGGACAGTGACCTTGCATCATCAACAATACTGTAGATAGACAGGACAGTGACCCTGCATCATCAACAATACTGTAGATAGGCAGGACAGTGACCCTGCATCATCAACAATACTGTAGATAGGCAGGACAGTGACCCTGCATCATCAACAATACTGTAGATAGACAGGACAGTGACCCTGCATCATCAACAATACTGTAGATAGGCAGGACAGTGACCTTGCATCATCAACAATACTGTAGATAGACAGGACAGTGACCCTGCATCATCAACAATACTGTAGATAGGCAGGACAGTGACCCTGCATCATCAACAATACTGTAGATAGGCAGGACAGTGACCCTGCATCATCAACAATACTGTAGATAGACAGGACAGTGACCCTGTATCATCAACAATACTGTAGATAGGCAGGACAGTGACCCTGTATCATCAACAATACTGTAGATAGGCAGGACAGTGACCCTGTATCATCAACAATACTGTAGATAGGCAGGACAGTGACACTGTATCATAATGACCTCCAAATAAACACTTGGAAGCAAGAAGACTTTGAGAAACTGTAAGAATCCTAACTAAATCCAGTTAGACTTAGATTTGGTGCTGCCATTCTTTAGGGATCACTGAACTGTACTGTAATCTCTTGAATTTGAGAGATGGACGGAATGACAGCAGGGCTCAGGGTTGAAGAAGCACATGAAGGGAAGTTATCCCTGTCCCAAATGCTGACAATGCCTATGTCTCAAATGGTACCCTATTCCCTATATAGTGCACTACTTTTGACCAGAACCCTATGGGCCCTAGTCAAAAGAAGCGCACTATAAAGGGAATAGGGTGCCCTTTGGAATGCAACCTATAACCATGCCCTGCATGGACATAATGTGGAGCTATGTGGCTCGTTTAACATCAATCTGTCCTGCTCAGGCTGACAAAGGGAGCCATCACTTCCCATCTGCGGCCTCTAGCTCCCTTCCTGCTGCCCTGCCACCCTGGCCCATACGCTGCCAGTTGTCCTCTATGGAGAGGGGAGCACTACTCACTCCCTTTCACACCCGATGTCAAACTAATGTCCCCATAACCATAAAACAAACAAATGCTGGGCTGGCGTCACCCACCTACAGCACTGAGGGCTCCAGAGGGACAGTGAGGGATACAGACATCCTATCCTGATCAGTCTCCACTCATCCCTAGTCAATGTCCCCATAAACCACAGACCAGACTCACCCACAGTACTAAGGGGATAGTGTCTCCATCCATCCTCCAGTCCAAAAGTGACAGCTCCGTCTCCATCTGATATGGGTGGTCTTTCTATCGTACCTTCTTTCCATGTCAAATGTTGAAGACCTCAATTTATTCCCCCAGTCCAAATGTAATACTGTAGCTCTCTCTCCATCTGATGCAGGTGGTCTGTCTGTCTACCCAAATCATGGGGACAAATCAATAACGCTTCCTTCAAACTCTTGGCAAAGAAAATATGTAAATAAATAAATAAAAAATATATATAGCTTTTAAATAAACAAATAACACCTCACAGCAGCAATCTCTAGTTTGTACAGTGAAATATATATATCCCTAGGGCTGTAACGGTACACGTCGTCATACCAAACAGTATGGTGACCTCGGTTCAATCCGCACTGTGAACCCAAATGAATACATATATATAATACTAATACTAGGCCTGTAGGCTATGCCTACGCTGCGTTGTATGCCATTGCCTTATGAGTTAATCTGAGCTAAAAAACATTACAGGCTATTCCATTGAAAAACTACAGCCTATGCGCACATTGTAATCAAAATTCTAATCTCAACTGGCGGATTTCAAACTATAATTTTGTGAGGCGCAGCTGGGAACTTTGTAGATGGTGAGTGGTGAGATCGATAAACCATAATTGGAGGATAATCCATCATTGTCTCCAGTTTGGGAACATTTTGGCATCACATCACAGTTGATTACAATGGCGACAGACAGAGAACTGTGGATAAAAAGTTAACAGTATGTTCGCCACTGCTCAACGAGAATAGCCTATGCAGAGTGGCGCGTGTAGCATGTTTATTGTTGTCGGGCAAATCAAAAGTAAAACATGATGGAATTAAAAGTTAAATGAAAAGTATATGCTACAACGAACAAGAGCCAACAGGTAGGCTGCTATTTAATAACCTGAATGGAGGAGGAGTTATTTCTAATTGTAGGACAGGAAGAAACCACATGCCGACTCAATTAGCCTAGCTAGCTGGCTAGCTAACTTAGCTAACTATCTAAGCCAACTAGTTTTCTCGGTTTGATGCAGTCAAGACAGGTACAACAGTTGAAGTGGGAAGTTTACATACACTTAGGTTGGAGTCATTAAATGTGTTTTTCAATCACTCCACAAATGTCTTGATAACAAACTATAGTTTTGGCAAGTCGGTAAGGACATCTACTTTGTGCATGACACAAAAAAATTGTGCAACAATTGTTTACAGACAGATTATTTCACTTATAATTCACTGTATCACAATTCCAGTGGGTCAGAAGTTTACATACACTAAGTTGACTGTGCCTTTAAACAGCTTGGAAAATTCCAGAAAATTATGTCATGGCTTTAGAAGCTTCTGATTGACATCATTTGAGTCAATTGGAGGTGTACCTGTGGATGTATTTCAAGGCCTACCTTCAAACTCAATGCCTCTTTGCTTGACATCATGGGAAAATCAACATAACTTAGCCAAGCCATCAGAAAAAAAATTGCAGACCTCCACAAGTCTGGTTCATCCTTGGGACTAATTTTCAAATGCCTGAAGGTACCATATTCATCTGTACAAACAATAGTACGGAAGTATAAACACCATGGGACCACGCAGCTGTCATACAGCTCAGGAAGGAGACGTGTTCTGTCTCCTAGAGATGAACGTACTTTGGTGCGAAAAGTGCAAATCAATCCCAGAAAAACAGCAAAGGACCTTGTGAAGATGCTGGAGGAAACAGGTACAAAAGTATCTATATCCACAGTAAAACGAGTCCTATATCGACATAACCTGAAAGGCCACTCAGCAAGGAAGAAGCCACTGCTCCAAAACCGCCATAAGAAAGCCAGACTACAGTTTGCAACTGCACATGGGGACAAAGATTGTACTTTTTTGGAGAAATGTCCCCTGGTCTGATGAAACAAAATTAGAACTGTTTGGCCATAATGGCCATCATTATGTTTGGAGGAAAAAGGGGGAGGCTTACAAGCCGAAGAATACCATCCCAACCGTGAAGCACGGGGTGGCAGCATCATGTTGTGGGGGTGCTTTCTGCAGGAGGGACTGGAGCACTTTACAAAACAGACAGCATCATGAGGCAGGAAAATGATGTGGATATATTGAAACAACATCTCAAGACATCAGTCAGGAAGTTAAAGCTTGGTCGCAAATGGGTCTTCTAAATGGACAATGACCCCAAGCATACTTCAGTTGTGGTAAAATGGCTTAAGGACAACAAAGTCAAGGTATTGGAGTGGCCATCACAAAGCCCTGACCTCAATCCCATAGAAAATTTGTGGGCAGAACTGAAAAAGCGTGTGCGAGCAAGGAGACCTAGAAACCTGACTCAGTTACACCAGCTCTGTCAAGAGGAATGGGACAAAATTCACCAAAATTCACCAACTTATTGTGGGAAGCTTGTGGAAGGATACCCGAAACGTTTGACCAAAGTTAAACAATTTAAAGGCAATGCTACCAAATACTAATTGAGTGTATGTAAACTTCTGACCCACTGGGAATGTGATGAAAGAAATAAAAGCATAAATAAATAATTCTCTCTATTATTATTCCGATATTTCACATTCTTAAAATAAAGTGGTGAACCTAACTGACCTAAGACAGGGAATTTTTACTATGATTAAATGTCAGAAATTGTGAAAAACTGAGTTGAAATGTATTTGGCTAAGGTGTATGTAAACTTCCGACTTCAACTGTATGTAATCATATTGGATGATAAATATCTTAGCTATGATAAGCTAGAAGTTAGTCTACTAGTGCAAGTTGATGCCTCTCCCTCCCCCCTTGCTCCTGTTTCACTAGTTCACAGGACACACACCACATGGCCCCTGCTCGTCCGGCTTTCCTTCGCACTGTATCAGCTTTGGTTAATAAAATAGCTTACAAATGGATTTTTCTGGTGCTTCCCTCACTCGGATCCGACCAAGTCTATGCGGAACGGCCTCTATATTGAAAAATGAATTTATGCATATTTGTCTGGGTGGGGAAAGCCGCAGGTCCATTTCGGTACGGGTCCAACTTTTAGACTTCTACTTGAGGCCCAACATAACAATCCCTGTCACAACAGAAAATGCCAGGAACATTGTGAATGATGTCACAGAAACTGGACTTGGGCCACAAATAGGGTGCTTTAAATGTTTTCGTATTTTGCACAATAAACAAAAATGAACTACAGTAACTGTTGGAATTAAAAATTTCCGCAATACCGTAACAGTAACCGAACCGTGACCCACTTTAATAGATTGCTTCTACTTACCACAACAATCTCTGCAGGACATCTCTCAGTGTGCTCTATGCAACAACAACCAAAACCAACACAGTCTCACCAATGAAATAGAAAATGTCACAGACATGAAATGACTCACATACACAAATGACAAGCCTTAAATTCTGAGAAAATACAAAAAATAAAGCAATTCAGGCGCAATTTTGTGTCAGAAAGAAAACAAAAAGAAATGCCAATAAAGAATGGAAGAACCAATACACACAGTATTATGTCCATGGACTCCCTGTGCTGAAAGCCACGTGTCACCCAGAGAACGCTTTTGTACCATGTGACATATTGGTAATGTTCAGAGCTGTCTGAGTGACAGTCATGACAGCCTGCGGTCTCAGGCATAGTTAAAGAGCAGAACAAAGGATCCTAGGTGCTATGACATACATATATGCAGGGTTACAGACACAGGTCCCACTCTATTATTCTATGCCATTCATAGTGATATAAGATACTTAATCTACAGAGTTTGTAAATGGAGATGCTGGACTAAAGGTGTTCCAATCCACGTAACAAAATCATTAGCATGGAAACATTTCAGATAGCATTGCAACTAGCTCTCACAGTCTCACGTCAGAATTAGACGTTTCATCCATGTTTCTCAAACATCAAATTTCAAAGTGTTTAAGGTTAAGGTTAGGCATTAACTCCTAATTTGTAAGGTTAGGGTTAAGTTTAGGCATTAAGTCCGAAATCTTAAGGTTAGGCATTAATAAATGGAACACTAGTCACTTTAATTATATTTACATATTTTGCATAACTCACCTCATATGTATATACTGTATTCTATTCTATCTATGGACGCTCTGACATTGCTTGTCCAAATATGTATATATTCTTAATAGCATTCCTTTACTTAGATTTGTGTGTATTGGGTATATGTTGTGAAATTGTTAGATATTACTTGTTCGATATTACTGCATTGTTCGGAGCTAGAAACACAAGCATTTCGCTACACCTGCAATAACATCTGCTAAACATGTGAATGTGACCAATAAATTTGATCTGGAAATGGCATCCTATTCCCTATGTAGTGCATTACTTTTGACCAGCGCCCTAAGGGAATAGGATGTCAGTTGGGACGCAGTTGGGAGTCACATATATCAGAGCTATAATAACAGATATTATATGATTTATTAAACTTACCACAATAAATGAGCTCATAGCTGACGTCAACACATGTCAACACAGGTCAAAACAGGCACCGCCTCAGTGTTGTGAAATTGTGCAGAGGCTTCTGAGTTCGCATTCTGATTTTGGAATAAACTCACGTTGGGAAGAAATGCCTTTTCCGGGTCAGTTGTATTGATGGTGCCTCTGGAGTTCAATGTGTTATTGTTCAGAGCAATGTGAGTTTGTGTCCTGTTTTGGGAACATGAGGCCGGAGCTCACACTGTTATACAAACAGTGAATATGGTATAGTAACGTGTTGAGACAACAAGATATTAGTTACACATATGGGACCTTATTTGTCAACATGAATGTCCTGTGGATGTCTGTTACTGTGCCTCCAAGAGACACCACTGTAGCGTACAAACCATCTCAGATGTGCACATTAAAAGAAGAACTGAAAAAGCCCCATTTGACTGCAGAACCATGCATTGGGTCTCAGTGGAGGATATCTTAGTAGTTTGCTGTCAGAAAATCCCAGGAAGGCTATGATGAACCAAATGAAATTGTATTTGTCATATGTACCTTACCGTGAAATGCTTACTTACAAGACCTTAACCAACAGTTTTAAGAAAATAGAGTTCAGAAAATATTTTTCTTAACTTCCGGCGCCGACAGAGATGGCCGCCTCGCTTCGCGTTCCTAGGAAACTATGCAGTTTTTTGTTTTTTTTACGTGTTATTTCTTACATTAGTACCCCAGGTCATCTTAGGTTTCATTACATACAGTCGAGAAGAACTACTGAATATAAGATCAGCGTCAACTCACCATCAGTACGACCAAGAATATGTTTTCCGCGACGCGGATCCTGTATTCTGCCTTACAAACAGGACAACGGAATGGATCGCATGCAGCGACCCAAGAAAACGACTCAGAAAAAGAGGGAAACGTAGCGGTCTTCTGGTCAGACTCAGAACAAGGGCACATTGCGCACCACTCCCCAGCATTTTCTTGCCAATGTCCAGTCTCTTGACAACAAGGTTGACGAAATCCGAGCAAGGGTAGCATTCCAGAGGGACATCAGAGACTGCAACGTTCTCTGCTTCACGGAAACATGGCTCACTGGGAAGACGCTATCCGATGCGGTGCAGCCAACGGGTTTCTCCACACACCGCGCCGACAGAAACATACATCTTTCTGGTAAGAAGAGGGGCGGGGGCGTATGCCTTATGACTAACGAGACATGGTGTGATGAAGGAAACATACAGGAACTCAAATCCTTCTGTTCACCTGATTTAGAATTCCTCACAATCAAATGTAGACCGCATTATCTTCCAAGAGAATTCTCTTCGATTATAATCACAGCCGTATATATCCCCCCCAAGCAGACACATCGATGGCTCTGAACGAACTTTATTTAACTCTTTGCAAACTGGAAACCATTTATCCGGAGGCTGCATTCATTGTAGCTGGGGATTTTAACAAAGCTAATCTGAAAACAAGACTCCCTAAATTTTATCAGCATATCGATTGCGCAACCAGGGGTGGTAAAACCTTGGATCATTGTTACTCTAACTTCCGCGACGCATATAAGGACCTGCCCCGCCCCCTTTCGGAAAAGCTGACCACGACTCCATTTTGCTGATCCCTGCCTACAGACAGAAGCTAAAACAAGAGGCTCCCACGCTGAGGTCTGTCCAACGCTGGTCAGACCAAGCTGACTCTACACTCCAAGACTGCTTCCATCACGTGGACTGGGACATGTTTCGTATTGCGTCAGATGGAAATATTGACGAATACGCTGATTCGGTGTGCGAGTTCATTAGAACGTGCGTCGAAGATGTCGTTCCCATAGCAACGATAAAAACATTCCCAAACCAGAAACCGTGGATTGATGGCAGCATTCGCGTGAAACTGAAAGCGCGAACCACTGCTTTTAATCAGGGCAAGGTGTCTGGTAACATGACCGAATACAAACAGTGCAGCTATTCCCTCCGCAAGGCTATTAAACAAGCTAAGCGTCAGTACAGAGACAAAGTGGAATCTCAATTCAATGGCTCAGACACAAGAGGCATGTGGCAGGGTCTACAGTCAATCACGGACTACAAGAAGAAACCCAGCCCAGTCACGGACCAGGATGTCTTGCTCCCAGGCAGACTAAATAACTTTTTGCCCGCTTTGAGGACAATACAGTGCCACTGACACGGCCTGCAACGAAAACATGCGGTCTCTCCTTCACTGCAGCAGAGGTGAGTAAGACATTTAAACCCTCGCAAGGCTGCAGGTCCAGACGGCATCCCCAGCCGCGCCATCAGAGCATGCGCAGACCAGCTGGCCGGTGTGTTTACGGACATATTCAATCAATCCCTATACCAGTCTGCTGTTCCCACATGCTTCAAGAGGGCCACCATTGTTCCTGTTCCCAAGAAAGCTAAGGTAACTGAGCTAAACGACTACCGCCCGTAGCACTCACTTCCGTCATCATGAAGTGCTTTGAGAGACTAGTCAAGGACCATATCACCTCCACCCTACCTGACACCCTAGACCCACTCCAATTTGCTTACCGCCCAAATAGGTCCACAGACGATGCAATCTCAACCACACTGCACACTGCCCTAACCCACCTGGACAAGAGGAATACCTATGTGAGAATGCTGTTCATCGACTACAGCTCGGCATTCAACACCATAGTGCCCTCCAAGCTCGTCATCAAGCTCGAGACCCTGGGTCTCGACCCCGCCCCTGTGCAACTGGGTACTGGACTTCCTGACAGGCCGCCCCCAGGTGGTGAGGGTAGGCAACAACATCTCCTCCCCGCTGATCCTCAACACGGGGCCCCACAAGGGTGCGTTCTGAGCCCTCTCCTGTACTCCCTGTTCACCCACGACTGCGTGGCCATGCACGCCTCCAACTCAATCATCAAGTTTGCGGACGACACAACAGTGGTAGGCTTGATTACCAACAACGACGAGACGGCCTACAGGGAGGAGGTGAGGGCCCTCGGAGTGTGGTGTCAGGAAAATAACCTCACACTCAACGTCAACAAAACTAAGGAGATGATTGTGGACTTCAGGAAACAGCAGAGGGAACACCCCTATCCACATCGATGGAACAGTAGTGGAGAGGGTAGCAAGTTTTAAGTTCCTCGGCATACACATCACAGACAAACTGAATTGGTCCACTCACACTGACAGCGTCGTGAAGAAGGCGCAGCAGCGCCTTCAACCTCAGGAGGCTGAAGAAATTCGGCTTGTCACCAAAAGCACTCACAAACTTCTACAGATGCACAATCGAGAGCATCCTGGCGGGCTGTATCACCGCCTGGTACGGCAACTGCTCCGCCCTCAACCGTAAGGCTCTCCAGAGGGTAGTGAGGTCTGCACAACGCATCACCGGGGCAAACTACCTGCCCTCCAGGACACCTACACCACCCGATGTTACAGGAAGGCCATAAAGATCATCAAGGACATCAACCACCCGAACCACTGCCTGTTCACCCCGCTATCATCCAGAAGGCGAGGTCAGTACAGGTGCATCAAAGCTGGGACCGAGAGACTGAAAAACAGCTTCTATCTCAAGGCCATCAGACTGTTAAACAGCCACCACTAACATTGAGTGGCTGCTGCCAACACACTGTCATTGACACTGACCCAACTCCAGCCACTTTAATAATGGGAATTGATGGGAAATGATGTAAATATATCACTAGCCACTTTAAACAATGCTACCTTATATAATGTTACTTACCCTACATTATTCATCTCATATGCATATGTATATACTGTACTCTACATCATCGACTGCATCCTTATGTAATACATGTATCACTAGCCACTTTAACTATGCCACTTTGTCTACATACTCATCTCATATGTATATACTGTACTCGATACCATCTACTGTATGCTGCTCTGTACCATCACTCATTCATATATCCTTATGTACATATTCCTTATCCCCTTACACTGTGTATAAGACAGTAGTTTTGGAATTGTTAGTTAGATTACTTGTTGGTTATCACTGCATTGTCGGAACTAGAAGCACAAGCATTTCGCTACACTTGCATTAACATCTGCTAACCATGTGTATGTGACAAATAAAATTTGATTTGATTTGATTTGATGTATTTACTAAATAAACTAAAATATCTTTTTTTTTAAATAACACAATGTAATAACAATAAGGAGGCTAAATATAGGACATACCGGTACATAGCGAGTAGCAGCAGTGTAAAAACAAGGGGGGTCAATGCAAATCGTCCAGGTGGCCATTTTATTCATTGTTCAGCAGTATTATGGCTTGGGGATCGGAGATGTTAAGGAGCATTTTGGACCTAGAATTGGCTCTCCTGTACTGCTTGCCGTGCGGTAGCAGAGATTTCAGTCTATGACTTCGGTGACTGGAGTCTTTGACAATTTTTGGGACCTAGTATATAGGGCCTGGGTGGTAGGAAGCTTGGCCCCAGTGATGCACTGTACTGGGCCGTACGCACTACCCTCCTTTTCCTGTAGTCCACGATCAACTCCTTCGTCTTGTTCACATTGAGGAAGAGGTTGTTGTCCTGGCACCACACTGCCAGGTCTCTGAACTCCTCCCTATAGGCTGTCCGGGAGAAACAGTATATCCTTTGAGTTAGACTCATTATAGAAAAAAATCATCTTTGTCCAGCTCGAGGTGAGTAATCGCTGTTTTGATATCCAGAAGCTATTTTTGGTCATAAGAGACGGTTGCAGCAGCTTATGGGACCTCCTATGCTTTGTTTCTGTTAACTGACGTGTGTGTAGGATTACATAGAAAAACCTTGTCAGATCAGAGAGATTTTATGTCCCTCTCCCGTCCTTACCTTTCAGTCTGCCTACAGTCTCAATGGCATAACGCTGTTGAATGTGCATGCACTGTACCACTCAAAAGTTTGGACACACCTACTCATTTAAGGGTTTTTCTTTAATTGGACTATTTTATTCACTGTAGAATAATAGTGAGGACATCAAAACTATGAAATAACACACAAGAAATGATGTAGTAAACAAACCAAACTTTATTTTAAATTTGAGATTCTTCAAAGTAGCCACCCTTTGCCTTGATGACAGCTTTGCACACTCTTGGCATTCTCTCAACCAGCTTCATGAGATAGTCACCTGGAATGCATTTCAAATTAACAGGTGTGCCATGTTAAAAGTTAATTTGTGGAATCTTTTTCCTTTTTAATGCATTTGAGCCAATCAGTTGTGTTGTGACAAGGTAGGGCTGGTATACAGGAGATTTGTTAAAAAACCAAGTCCATATTATGGCAAGAAAAGCTCAAAAAAGCAATGAAAAACGACATTCCATCATTACTTTAAGACATAAAGTCAATACGGACATTTCAAGAACTTTGGAAGTTTCTCTAAGTGCAGTCGCAAAAGCCATCAAGCACTATGATGAACCTGGCTCTCATGAGGACCGCCACAGGAAAGGAAGACCCAGAGTTGCCTCCGCTGCTGAGGATAAATTCCTTAGAGTTATTGCAGCCCAAATAAGTGTTCAAGTAACAGACACATCTCAAATCTACTGTTCAGAGGAGACTGTGTGAATCAGGCCTTCATGGTCGAATTGCTGCAAAGACACCACTACTAAAGGACACCAATAATAAGAAGATATTTGCTTGGGTCAAGAAACACAAGTGGAAATCTGTCCTTTGGTCTGATGAGTCCAATCTTAGATTTTTGATTCCAACCGCCATGTAAGACACAGAGTAGGTGAACGGAAGACCTCCGCATGTGTGGTTACCACTGTGAAGCATGGATGAGGAGGTGTGATGGTGTGGGGGTGCTTTGCTGGTGACACTGTCAGTGAATAATTTAGAATTCAAGGCACACTTAACCAGCATGGCTGCCGCAGCATTCTGCAGTGATACGCCATCCCATCTGGTTTGTGCTTAGTGGGATTATAATTTATTTTTCAACAGAACAATGACCCAAAACACACCTCCAGGCTGTGTAAGGGCTATTTGATCAAGAAGGAGAGTGATGGAGTGCTGCATCAGATGACCTGGCCTACACAATCACCTGACCTCAACACAATTGAGATGGTTTGGGATGAGACTGCAGAGTGAAGGAAAAGCAGCATATGTGGGAACTCCTTCAAGACTGTTGAAAAGCATTCCTCATGAAGCTGGTTGAGAGAATGCCAAGAGTGTGCAAAGCTGTCATCAAAGCAAAGGGTGGCTACTTTGAAGAATCTAAAATGTAAAATATATTTTTATTTGCTTAACACTTTTTTTGCTTACTGCATGATTCCATATGTGTTATTTCATAGTTTTCATGTCTCCACTATTATTCTATGATGTAGAAAATAGTAAAAATGAAGAAAAACCCTTGAATGAGTAGGTTTGTACTGTACTGTATGTGTGAACTGAGGTGGGAATCATCCAAAACATATTGACAGAAGTGTGGGCAGATAAAACTGTTCCATGTCATACCTCGTCAAAGGAAACATCGCTCCAGTGGGTCTCTATGAAACCAATAAGCAGCTGCCGTGTTTCACTGAACCAAGGAAGCCCCACAGACGGTTCTCAAAGACAATATTGATGTCCATTCATCAGAGGCATAATTTTGATATGTATCACTAGAGAATAAAACAAGATTGTGTGATGACTTGATTTTCTACACAGCTGCCTGCTTTGGCTCACATATAGTTTACTGCTTTGGAATAGTTTTCACCCTCGGATGGATCGGATGGCATGTCAACTTCACTGAGGCAAAGCATGTTTAATATATCCACTGCACAATCACACCACACACTCCCAAATCCGAGTCTGATCTGTCTTTATCCTGCAGGCAAATCCTTTTAATTTTAAGAGTTAGAGAGTTATAGAATTTGAGTAGTTCTGGGAGTATAAGAATTCCTTTTTAGGTCATTATCAATAAAAAGTCACAATACGTTGCAGGGCGTTCAATGTGGCTGCTGGTGGACTAGGAGACCCCCAGCCCTGCTAAAACCATTGACAACTACATTTAGTGTACAACACATTAGGAACACCTTAATAATATTGAGTTGTCCCCCTTTTTGCCCTCAGAAAAGCATCAATTTGTCAGGGCATGGACTATATAAGGTGTTGAAAGCGTTCCACAGGGATGCTGGCCCATGATGACTCCAATGCTTCCCACAGTTGTGACAAGTTGGCTGGATGTCCTTTGGGTGGTTGACCATTCTTGGTACACACGGGAAACTGTTGAGCATGAAAAATAAAATGCTGTCTTGCCCATTCACCCTCTGAATGGAACATATGCACAATCCATGTCTCAATTGTCTCAAGGTTTAAAAATCCTTCTTTAACCTGTCTTCTCCCCTTCATCTACACTGATTGAAGTGGATTTAACAAGTGACATCAATAAGGGATCATAGCTTTCACCTGGATTCACCTGGTCAGTCTATGTCTATGTCAAGGGATTGTTAAATACATTTTCTAATTATTTGGTTTTAATATCATCACCTCTTGAAGAGCATAGTCAGAACCACACATTTTTTATTATTCTACATTTAGCTCTATTATAAGAGTTATACAGCAAGTAACTGCATTATTTTCACGATCAGTAAACATCAAATGATGATGTATTTTCAGATACTTGAGGGCCTATTCATATGGCATGCAGCTAGCTAAGCAAACAACATGTGTAATTTAGCTTGCTTCATCCGAGATTGGGCTTTTGGAAAGAGCTTCACATCAACCTTGTCTTGGCAAAGTTGTCAGTTGGACTACTGTCATCACCACTATAAATTGCAAGCATACATAGCCATCTAGTTTATCAACTGAAACGTGGCTTGACTCTCTGTGGTCACTACATTTACATTTACATTTAAGTCATTTAGCAGACGCTCTTATCCAGAGCGACTTACAAATTGGTGCATACACCTTATGACATCCAGTGGAACAGCCACTTTACAATAGTGCATCTAAATCTTTTTAGGGGGGTGAGAAGGATTACTTACCCTATCCTAGGTATTCCTTGAAGAGGTGGGGTTTCAGGTGTCTCCGGAAGGTGGTGATTGACTCCGCTGTCCTGGCGTCGTGAGGGAGTTTGTTCCACCATTGGGGGCCAGAGCAGCGAACAGTTTTGACTGGGCTGAGCGGGAACTGTACTTCCTCAGTGGTAGGGAGGCGAGCAGGCCAGAGGTGGATGAACGCAGTGCCCTTGTTTGGGTGTAGGGCCTGATCAGAGCCTGGAGGTACTGAGGTGCCGTTCCCCTCACAGCTCCGTAGGCAAGCACCATGGTCTTGTAGCGGATGCGAGCTTCAACTGGAAGCCAGTGGAGAGAGCGGAGGAGCGGGGTGACGTGAGAGAACTTGGGAAGGTTGAACACCAGACGGGCTGCGGCGTTCTGGATGAGTTGTAGGGGTTTAATGGCACAGGCAGGGAGCCCAGCCAACAGCGAGTTGCAGTAATCATCAAGACGGGAGATGACAAGTGCCTGGAATAGGACCTGCGCCGCTTCCTGTGTGAGGCAGGGTCGTACTCTGCGGATGTTGTAGAGCATGAACCTACAGGAACGGGACACCGCCTTGATGTTAGTTGAGAACGACAGGGTGTTGTCCAGGATCACGCCAAGGTTCTTAGCGCTCTGGGAGGAGGACACAATGGAGTTGTCAACCGTGATGGCGAGATCATGGAACGGGCAGTCCTTCCCCGGGAGGAAGAAGAGCTCCGTCTTGCTGAGGTTCAGCTTGAGGTGGTGATCCGTCATCCACACTGATATGTCTGCCAGACATGCAGAGATGCGATTCGCCACCTGGTCATCAGAAGGGGGAAAGGAGAAGATTAATTGTGTGTCGTCTGCATAGCAATGATAGGAGAGACCATGTGAGGTTATGACAGAGCCAAGTGACTTGGTGTATAGCGAGAATAAGAGAGGGCCTAGAACAGAGCCCTGGGGGACACCAGTGGTGAGAGCGCGTGGTGAGGAGACAGATTCTCGCCACGCCACCTGGTAGGAGCGACCTGTCAGGTAGGACGCAATCCAAGCGTGGGCCGCGCCGGAGATGCCCAACTCGGAGAGGGTGGAGAGGAGGATCTGATGGTTCACAGTATCGAAGGCAGCCGATAGGTCTAGAAGGATGAGAGCAGAGGAGAGAGAGTTAGCTTTAGCAGTGCGGAGCGCCTCCGTGATACAGAGAAGAGCAGTCTCAGTTGAATGACTAGTCTTGAAACCTGACTGATTAGGATCAAGAAGGTCATTCTGAGAGAGATAGCGGTAGAGCTGGCCAAGGACGGCACGCTCAAGAGTTTTGGAGAGAAAAGAGAGAAGGGATACTGGTCTGTAGTTGTTGACATCGGAGGGATCGAGTGTAGGTTCTTTCAGAAGGGGTGCAACTCTCGCTCTCTTGAAGACGGAAGGGACGTAGCCAGCGGTCAGGGATGAGTTGATGAGCGAGGTGAGGTAAGGGAGAAGGTCTCCGGAAATGGTCTGGAGAAGAGAGGAGGGGATAGGGTCAAGCGGGCAGGTTGTTGGGAGGCCGGCCGTCACAAGACGCGAGATTTCATCTGGAGAGAGAGGCGAGAAAGAGGTCAGAGCATAGGGTAGGGCAGTGTGAGCAGAACCAGCGGTGTCGTTTGACTTAGCAAACGAGGATCGGATGTCGTCGACCTTCTTTTCAAAATGGTTGACGAAGTCATCTGCAGAGAGGGAGGAGGGGGGGATTCAGGAGGGAGGAGAAGGTGGCAAAGAGCTTCCTAGGGTTAGAGGCAGATGCTTGGAATTTAGAATGGTAGAAAGTGGCTTTAGCAGCAGAGACAGAGGAGGAAAATGTAGAGAGGAGGGAGTGAAAGGATGCCAGGTCCGCAGGGAGGCGAGTTTTCCTCCATTTCCGCTCGGCTGCCCGGAGCCCTGTTCTGTGAGCTCGCAATGAGTCGTCGAGCCACGGAGCGGGAGGGGAGGACCGAGCCGGCCTGGAGGATAGGGGACATAGAGAGTCAAAGGATGCAGAAAGGGAGGAGAGGAGGGTTGAGGAGGCAGAATCAGGAGATAGGTTGGAGAAGGTATGAGCAGAGGGAAGAGATGATAGGATGGAAGAGGAGAGAGTAGCGAGGGAGAGAGAGCGAAGGTTGGGACGGCGCGATACCATCCGAGTAGGGGCGGTGTGGGAAGTGTTGGATGAGAGCGAGAGGGAAAAGGATACAAGGTAGTGGTCGGAGACTTGGAGGGGAGTTGCAATGAGGTTAGTGGAAGAACAGCATCTAGTAAAGATGAGGTCAAGCGTATTGCCTGCCTTGTGAGTAGGGGGAAGGTCGCCCAGAAGAGGGTGAGCCGTCCTCAGGAAAGGAGCTTATCAAGGCATCAAGCTCATTGATGAACTCTCCAAGGGAACCTGGAGGGCGATAAATGATAAGGATGTTAAGCTTGAAAGGGCTGGTAACTGTGACAGCATGGAATTCAAAGGAGGCGATAGACAGATGGGTAAGGGGAGAAAGAGAGAAAGACCACTTGGGAGAGATGAGGATCCCGGTGCACTAAAGACCCCATGACACTTATCGTAAGGGGTGTTAACCCAGTGTTTTGGCTAAATTCCCGATCTGGCCCTCATACCATCATGTTCACCTAATCATCCCCAGCTTCCAGTTGGCTCATTCATCCCCCCTCCTCTCCCCTGTAACTATTCCCCAGGTCATTGCTGTAAATGAGTATGTGTTCTCAATCAACTTAACTGGTAAAATAAGGGTAAAAAGAAAGCAACAAAATACAACATTTGTCATATGGACGTGATCTGTTATTAGCTAGCTAGCTAGCTAGCCAATTTGACATGGTCCATCAATCAATGTAGCCTATCATGTATGTCAGCAGAAATCGTGATTAAACACTCACAATGTTGAAAAGGGGATAATGTAATGTAACTTCGCTACGTACTGTTGGTGTTACATCCACCGTTAAGGGTAGACCAAGGCGCAGCGTGATTTGGGTTCATCATATTTTATTAAAACCAGCAAAAAAACAATAAACAATACAAAAAAACGAAAAGCTTTGTCGCAAAAATACAGACAACCAAACTAAGACAAGATCCCACAACAGAAGGTGGGAAAAAGGGCTGCCTAAGTATGATCCCCAATCAGAGACAATGATAGACAGCTTCCTCTGATTGGGAACCATACTCGACCAACAAAGAAATCTAAACATAGATTTCCCACCCTAGTCACACCCTGACCTACCAAATAGAGAATTTAAAGGTCAGGGCGTGACAGTACCCCCCCAACCCAAAAGGTGCGGACTACTGGCCGCAAACCTGAACCTATAGGGGAGGGTGTGGGTGGGCATCTACCCTCGGTGGTGGCTATGGTTCGGGACGTAGCCCCCACTCCCTACGCTGATCCCTCCGTTTCTGTGGAACTGGACCGTGGATCATCGCCGGAGACTCCAGACCGTGAATCGTTGCTGGAGGAACCAAACCGTGGATCATCGCCGGAGGCTCTGAACTGGGAACCACCACTGGAGGCTCCGGACTGCAGATCGTCGCCGGAGGCTCCGGACTGGGAACCCCCGCTGGAGGCTCTGGACTGCAGCTCGTCGCTGAAGATTCTGAACTGCAGCTCATCGCTGGAGGCTCCGGACTACGGACCGTCGCTGGAGGTCCCGGACTGGGGACTGTCGCTGCAGGCTTCGGACTGAGGACCGTCGCTGCAGGCTCCGGACTGGGGACCGTCGCTGCGGGCTCCGGACTGGGGACCGTCGCTGCAGGCTCCGGAATGGGGACCGTCGCTGCAGGCTCCTTGCCATGGATCGTCACTACAAGCTCCGGGCCATGGATCATCACTGGAGGCTTCGTGCCATGGATCATCACTGGTGGCTCCGGGCCATGGATCATCACTGGAGGCTTCGTGCCATGGATCATCACTACAGGCTCCATACGTGGAGCCGGAACAGGTCTCACCGGTTTGAAGAGAATTACTGGAAGCCTGGGAGCAGCCACAACACGTCCTGATAACCGGATAACATGGTGCTTAACTGGTCCCCCTCTCCCCACGGTAAGCACGGGGAGTTGGCTCAGGTCTGAACCCTGACTCCGCCAACCTACCCGCGTGCTCCCCTCAAAAACATTTTTGGGGCTGCCTCTCGTGCTTGCTTTATTGAGCTATTTGATTCTCTATTGAAATGTACAAATTGTACAGGTATTAAACAGTCAACAGGTGTGGCTATCCTTTATGATCCTTTCGAGGCATTAATCTGAAATATATGTTTCCAAATGCATGTTATTAATGACGATCTCCAGTCTATACAGCGTACAGCTGACAGTAGGTCTACTGGAGGTAGACCTACTGGCGGGCCAATTTAGGTAGTATGTACATGTATGTATAGTTAAAGTGACTATGCATATAACATAAACAGAGAGTAGCAGCAGCGTAAAAGAGGGCTTGGTGGGGGGGAACACAATGCAAATAGTCCGGGTAACCATTTGGTTACCTGTTCAGGTGTCTTATGGCTTGGGGGTAAAACCGCTGAGAAGCCTTTTTGTCTTAGACTTGGCACTCCGGTACCGCTTGCCATGCGGAAGTAGAGAGAACAGTCTATGACTGGGGTGGCTGGGGGTCTTTGACAATTTTTAGGGCCTTCCTCTGACACCGGCTGGTGTAGAGGTCCTGGATGGCAGGCAGCTTTGCCCCAGTGATGTAATGGGTCGTACGCACTACCCTCTGAAGTTGCGGTTGGAGGCCGAGCAATTGCCGTACCAGGCAGTGATGCAACCGGTCAGGATGCTCTCGATGTTGCAGTTGTAGAATCTTTTGAGGATCTCAGGACCCATGCCAAATCTTTTTTGTTTCCTCAGGGGGAATAGGCTTTGTTGTGCGTTTGGTGTGTTTGGACCAATCTAGTTTGTTGTTGATGTGGACACCAAGGAATTTGAAGCTCTCAACCTGCTCCAGCCCCGTCGATGAGAATAGGGACGTGCTCGGTGCTCCTTTTCCTGTAGTCCACAATCATCTCCTTAGTCTTGGTTATGTTGAGGGATAGGTTGTTATTCTGGCACCACCCGGCCAGATCTCTGACGTCCTCCCTATAGGCTGTCTCGTCGTTGTCGGTTATCAGGCTGTTGTGTCTCCAGCAAACTTAATGATGGAGTTGGAGTCGTGCCTGGCCATGCAGTCGTGGGTGAACAGGGAGTACAGGAGGGGACTGAGCACGCACCCCTGGGGAGATCCAGTGTTGAGGATCAGCGTGGCAGATGTGTTGCTACCTACCCACACCACCTGGGGGCGGCCTGTCAGGAAGTCCAGGATCCAGTTGCAGGGGGAGGTTTTTCGTCCCAGGATCCTTAGCTTGGTGATGAGCTTTGAGGGTACTATGGTGTTGAACGCTGAGCTGTAGTCAATGAACAGCATTCTCACACAGGTGTTCCTTTTGGGAAAGGGCAGTGTGGAGTGCAATAGAGATCGCATCATCTGTGGATATGTTTGGGCGGTATGCAAATTGGAGTGGATCTAGGGTTTCTGGGATAATGGTGTTGATGTGAGCCATTACCAGCCTTTCAAAGCACTTCATGGCTACGGACGTGAGTGCTACGGGTCTGTAGTCATTTAAGCAGGTTGCCTTTGTGTTCTTGGGCACAGGGACTATGGTGGTCTGCTTGAAGCATGTTGGTATTACAGACTCAATCAGGGACATATTGAAAATGTCAGTGAAGACACCTGCCAGTTGGTCAGCACATGCACGGAGCACACATCCTGGTAATCCGTCTGGCCCCGCAGCCTTGTGTATGTTGACCTGTTTAAAGGTCTTACTCACGTTGGCTACAGAGAGCGTGATCACACAGTCATCCGGAACAGCTGATGCTCTCATGCATGCCTCAGTGTTGCTTGCCTCGAAGCGAGCATAGAAGTGATTTAGCTCATCTGGTAGGCTCGTGTCACTGGGCAGCTTGCGGTTGTGCTTCCCTTTGTAGTCTGTAATAGTTTGCAAGCCCTGCCACATCCAACGAGCGTCAAAGCCGATGTATTATGATTCAATCTTAGCCCTGTATTGACACTTTGCCTGTTTGATGGTTCGTCGCAGGGCATAGCGGGATTTCTTGTAAGCTTAGCTCAGTGCGAATGTTGCCTGTAATCCATGGCTTCTAGTTGGGCTATGTATGTACAGTCACTATGGGGACGACGTCCTCAATGCACTTATTGATAAAGCCAGTGACTGATGTGGTGTATTCCTCAATGTCATCGGAAGAATCCCGGAACATGCTCCAGTCTGTGATAGCAAAGCAGTCCTGTAGTTTAGCATCTGCCTCATCTCACCATTGTTTTATAGACCGAGTCACTGGTGCTTCCTGCTTTCATTTTTGCTTGTAAGCAGGAATCAGGAGGATAGAGTTGTGGACGGATTTACTAAATGGAGGGCGAGGGAGAGCTTTGTACACGTCTCTGTGTGTGGAGTACAGGTGATCTAGAATTTTTTTCCCTCTGGTTGCACATTTAATATGTTGGTAGAGATTTGGTAGAACTGATTTAAGTTTCCCTGCATTAAAGTCTCCGGCCACTAGGAGCGGCACCTCTGGGTGAGTGGTTTCCTGTTTGCTTATTTCCTTATACAGCTGACTGAGTGCGGTCTTAGTGCCAGCATCTGTCTGTGGTGGTAAATAAACAGCCACGAAAAGTATAGCTGAGAACTCTCTAGGCAAGTAGTGTGGCCTGCAGTTTATCACAATATACTCAACTACAGGCGAACAAAATCTAGAGACTTCCTTAGATTTCGTACACCAGCTGTTGTTTACAAATATGTTCAGACCCCCCTCGTCTTACTGGAGTGTGCTGTTCTATCCTGCCGGTGCAGCGTGTATCCCGCTAGCTGAATATCCATATCGTTATTCAGCCACGATTCCGAGAAGCATAGAATATTACAGTTGTTGATGTCCCGTTGGTGTGATCATACCTCATCTAGTTTAATGTCCAATGAGTAATATTGATGGTAACGGCATCGTTCCTAGTTGTCTTCTGTGGGTCCGGACGAGGCATCCGGCTCTTCGTCCTCTGCGCCACTGCCTTTTGTGAATAGTTGTCTGCCCTGTGGATGTCTGCCCTGTGGGGTGTTTGGAGAATATCGTTTGAGTCCTGCTTGCTGCTGTTGTTGTTGTTGTTGAAGAAATCTTTGACAACAGACACCATCATATTCGTTTTTTCCTGAATTAACTTTGCAATGTGCCGTCTTTTCACATACTGTATCACACTTGTTTTTTCTACATCGTATATTTCTACATTCTATATCTGACGAAGGACAAGAGACCGACACGTAAGATTTAATACAAATCAGTGATACTACCAAGAGCAGTGTGCGGGTTTCTCTTTTTTTAATCTAATTGTTCCCATGCACCTGCAACAAGATATCTCAGATACGTGAGTGCCTTTTAGAATTTTTAATACTATAAGCAAGTGAAATGATACGATAACAAACTGCAATGAAAGCAGTGTGACCTCCCTTGCTGCCGAGTCCCATTTCAATCTACTCGCTGTCATTCCGTCCAGTGTAAATTCAATTTGTATCAACACTTGTCTTTATAAACGACTACTGTCATCTCCGTTTGAATCAATACCATTTCCCTATTTCCTTTGCTGTGATAGTGCTGTCTGCCAGCGGTGACAACATCAATGCAGCTGCCCTGAACCTGTGAACGAATCAGAGTAAATCCACAGGGAGTGTGTTGGTGTGTGTATGTGTTGGTGTGTGTATGTGTTGGTGTGTGTATGTGTTGGTGTGTGTATGTGTTGGTGTGTGTATCTGTTGGTGTGCGTATCTGTTGGTGTGCGTATGTGTTGGTGTGTGTATGTGTATGTGTATGTGTATGTGTATGTGTATGTGTATGTGTATGTGTTGGTGTGTGTATGTGTTGGTGTGTGTATGTGTATGTGTATGTGTATGTGTTGGTGTGTGTATGTGTATGTGTATGTGTATGTGTATGTGTTGGTGTGTGTATGTGTATGTGTATGTGTATGTGTTGGTGTGTGTATGTGTATGTGTATGTGTATGTGTATGTGTATGTGTATGTGTATGTGTGTGTGTGTATGTGTGTGTATGTGTTGGTGTGTGTATGTGTATGTGTTGGTGTGTGTATGTGTTGTGTGTGTATGTGTTGGTGTGTGTATGTGTTGGTGTGTGTATGTGTTGGTTGTGTATGTGTATGTGTTGGTGTGTGTATGTGTATGTGTTGGTGTGTGTATGTGTTGGTGTGTGTATGTGTATGTGTTGGTGTGTGTATGTGTATGTGTTGGTATGTGTATGTGTATGTGTATGTGTATGTGTATGTGTTGGTGTGTGTATGTGTATGTGTATGTGTATGTGTTGGTGTGTGTATGTGTATGTGTATGTGTATGTGTGTATGTGTGTGTATGTGTATGTGTTGTGTGTATGTGTTGGTGTGTATGTGTATGTGTTGTGTGTGTATGTGTTGGTGTGTGTATGTGTATGTGTATGTGTTGGTGTGTGTATGTGTATGTGTTGGTGTGTGTATGTGTATGTGTTGGTGTGTGTATGTGTTGGTGTGTGTATGTGTATGTGTTGGTGTGTGTATGTGTATGTGTTGGTATGTGTATGTGTGTGTATGTGTTGTGTGTATGTGTATGTGTTGGTGTGTGTATGTGTATGTGTTGTGTGTGTATGTGTTGGTATGTGTATGTGTATGTGTTGTGTGTGTATGTGTATGTGTTGTATGTGTATGTGTATGTGTATGTGTTGGTATGTGTATGTGTATGTGTTGTATGTGTATGTGTATGTGTATGTGTATGTGTATGTGTATGTGTATGTGTGCGTGTGCGTGTGCGTGTGCGTGCGAGTGTGTACGTGTGCGTGTGCGTGTGTGTGCGTGTGTGTGCGTGTGTGTGTGTGTGTGTGTGTGTGTGCGTGCGTATATCCATAGGGAGTGTAACTGGAAATCCTGGACAATGGCGGTCATGGCTAAAGGGACCATTTCATATCACTCTCCCAAAGCCATCTGAGGACAGGAATTCAAAGTTACAGTGTCAGCATCTGTTCCACAAGCAAAATACAGTAACATTTTATTTTTTAAATGCTTATGACCTGCTTAGGAATGCAGATGCAGTGTGTATGGATTATAACTGTGTTACAAAGTCTTTATACGCTTCAAATAGAGTTAAGAATCCGATTATTTTGGGGGTTTTAAACAACTAATTGACCTACACTACCGGTCAAAAGTTTTAGAACACCTACTCATTCAATGGTTTTTCTTTATTTTTACTATTTTCTACATTGTAGAATAATAGTAAAGAAATGAAAACTATGAAATAACACATATGGAATCAAAAGTGTTAAACAAATCAAAATATATTTTATATTTGAGATTCTTCAAAAAGCCACCCTTAGCATTGATGACAGCATTACACACTCCTGGCATTCTCTCAACAAGCTTCACCTGGAATACTTGTTCAACAGTCTTGAAGGAGTTCCCACATATGCTGAGCACTTTGGCTGCTTTTCCTTCACTCTGCGGTCCGACTCGTCCCAAAACATCTCAATTTGGTTGAAGACAGAGGAATTATGGCCAACAGAAAATACACAGCATGCTGTAATAATACCAGGCAGGAGGACAGAGGAATTATGGCCAACAGAAAATACACAGCATGCTGTAATAATACCAGGCAGGAGGACAGAGGAATTATGGCCAACAGAAAATACACAGCATGCTGTAATAATACCAGGCAGGGGGACAGAGGAATTATGGCCAACAGAAAATACACAGCATGCTGTAATAATACCAGGCAGGGGACAGAGGAATTATGGCCAACAGAAAATACACAGCATGCTGTAATAATACCAGGCAGGGGAACAGAGGAATTATGGCCAACAGAAAATACACAGCATGCTGTAATAATAGCAGGCAGGGGGACAGAGGGATTGCTGACATGTGCTGATGTGGTCTGAAGGTGAACTAGACATGGTAGAGCCGTGAGAGATTATAAACGGCCAGTCTAAATCACAAATGGCACTATATTCTCCCTATGTCCCTGGTCAAAAGTAGTGTATTAGGTAGGGAATAGGGTGCATTTGATTCTCAGTCTAAAAGGGAGCCAGGCATCCTGCCTCTCACAGTAAAATGTGACTTACACCTCCTCTAGCGGGATCTGTATCGATCGCACAGTGTAGTTAAACTCCAAAAGCATCACCACAAAACACTGCATCATGCACTGTCCCTCCCCCAACCACACACACTGTCCCTCCCCCCACTACACACACTGTCCCTCCCCCACTACACACACTGTACCTCCCCCACTACACACACTGTCCCTCGCCCCACTACACACACTGGCCCTCCCCCACCACACACATTGTCCCTCCCTCACTACACACACTGTCCCTCCCCCACCACACACACTGTCCCTCCCCCACCACACACACTGTCCCTCTCCCCACTACACACACTGTCCCTCCCCACCACACACACTGTCCCTCCCCCACTACACACACTGTCCCTCCCCCAACCACACACACTGTCCCCTCCCCCACTACACACACTGTCCCTCCCACACTACACACACTGTCCCTCCCCTCACTACACACACTGTCCCTCCCCCACCACACACACTGTCCCTCTCCCCACTACACACACTGTCCCTCCCCCACTACACACACTGTCCCTCCCCCACCACACACACTGTCCCTCTCCCCACTACACACACTGTCCCTCCCCCACTACACACACTGTCCCTCCCCCCACTACACACACTGTACCTCCCCCACTACACACACTGTCCCTCCCCCCACCATACACATTGGCCCTCCCCCACTACACACACTGTCCCTCCCCCACCCCACTGTCCCTCCCCCCCACTACACGCACTGTCTCTCCCCCACCACACACACTGTCCCTCCCCCATCACACACACTTTCCCTCCCCCCACCACACACACTGTGCCTCCCCCCACCACACACACTGTCCCTCCCCCACCACACACACTGTCCCTCCCCTACCACACATAGTGTCCCTTCCCCCACTACACACACTGTCCCTCCCCCACCACACACACTGTCCCTCTCCCCACCACACACACTGTCCCTCCCCACCACACACACTGTCCCTCTCCCCACACTGTCCCTCCCCACCACACACACTGTCCCTCCCCCACTACACACACTGTCCCTCCCCACCACACACACTGTCCCTCCCTCCCCATAGTGTCCCTTCCCCCACTACACACACTGTCCCTTCCCCCCCCACTGTCCCTCCCCCACCACACACACTGTCCCTCTCCCCACTACACACACTGTCCCTCCCCACCACACACACTGTCCCTCCCCCCACTACACACACTGTCCCTCCCCCACTACACACACTGTCCCTCCCCCCACTACACACACTGTCCCTCCCCCTACTACACACACTGTCCCTCCCCCAAACACACACACTGTCCCCATCCCCATCAATAACAGAGTACATAAAAAGAGCCATTGTATGGAATTAGGTGCGAGCAATAAATTGAGAGCTTTTCCCATCATTGACAATGATCCCAGTGCATTAATGCAGGGATGCCCTTGGTGTTCCAGTTCAGTGGCCTGGCCCACTCTCTGGGGCGTCATTACACCGTTTTATCTCAAAGGGACACCTTGACTGGGCCGATACTGCATCAACCTCCCCATCAGTATTCCAAATGGGACCATATTCCCTATATAGTGCACTACTTTTGAGCATGGCTCATAGGGATCTGGTCAAAAGTAGTGCATTATATAGGCAATAGAGTGCCGTTTGGGGAACAACCCCTGACAGGAGAAATGTCTTATCTTTGCAGTGAACCCTACACTGACCATTACCAGAGAAAGAGAGAGCATGTGCTGGTACAAACCTAATTCCATGCTTTCAAAGCAAATCGTGGAAAGGGGCTACAGGGGACAAGGGCAGCGGTGTGTGTGTGTGTGATGGGGGCAGTATAAAGCTGGACCTCAAAGGGTAATGACCAAAAGACACACACACACACACACACACACACACACACACACACACACACACACACACACACACACACACACACACACACACACACACACACACACACACACACACACACACTACAGCTACATAATATTTGTGTCAAGTTTGGTCAACCCACAATACCTGAATATGAACACAGATCTAAAGGACTTGATTGCATGCAATACGAGAAAATGCTAAATGCAAACAATTGGCCCACATTTCTATTATTCTATTAATCTATTCAGCGTTCATAATGAGCGTCATACACACGGCTTCCACCATCAATGCTTCCCTGATGATAAGAGAAACCATTGCAAGCTCTGAAGCTGTGAATCCACATCCCCATAGTGAATTAACTAAATAATTCCACCCCCTGGTAGCCCCTAAATTCGTCAAAATAACCTCAGATTTCCGGCAAAGACACGCATAAAAAAATACTACCCCTCGATACCCATACAAACCCCCCTCCTTCCATAGCCAGGAGCTTACAGTCCCAAAGAGTGTGTTCACAGCATAGCTATGGAGTGAACCAGTGTGTTTGTGTGGTGGGTGCTTATATTTGTCCTATTTTACACATGTACAAGTGTGTATTATACGCATGTGTGCATTGTAAATGTGTTTTTTTGCATATCCCACTCCCACTGAGACACCCTCAGAGAGTGGGGTCACGGCCAGGGATCAGCCATTATCAACAGTAACCCAGTAGCAAGTGCCTTGCTAGGGTTGACAGATGATTTACCTTTGCTCAAGGGCACATTGACATGGTGCGTTTGTGTGTGATGATTTACATGGAGGACCAGTGCTGGATCACACAATCCAGGATAACCCACAACCCAGGATAACCCAGGATACACAACCCAGGATACACAATCCAGGATACACAACCCAGGATAACCCAGGATACACAACCCAGGATACACAACCCAGGATACACAACCCAGGATAAGCCAGGATACACAACCCAGGATACACAACCCAGGATACACATAATGGGTTTGCTATGTCCCACGCGGACACACGCAAGTTTGCACACGCACAAAGCGGGTCTACTCTGCATCCCCCGCGGTCACAGACAGACAGAGACAGACAACTCTCTGTCCCCTATAGGCTATGTCTGCTATGTCCCCCGCAGACACAAGCAAGTGTGCACCCGCGCACACACATACAGCAGGTCTACTCTGCGTCCCCCACAGTCATAGACAGACAGACACAGACAGACAGCTCTGTCCCCTATGGACAGCTCCCTGCCTCTCCCTCTCCCCATCTAGCCAGCTGTTTTCAGAACCCAGAACCTGGGACACAACGTGTCAAATCTTCTCCTTCTCCCTGCAAGACTAAACTGTAAGACATTGTTAAGCTACCGATACAAGAGAGAACGATAAGAATGGATGGAATGTTTCATCCTCATTAGTCTTCTTTGACAAGTTTTTGTGCCAAGAAGGGGAAACAAAAAGTATCAAGCGTGGACACTTAAAATCCAACCAACAAAATGTCTGGGGTTCAACATACTGTTAAATCTCTACATGCATCATATTATACATGTAAGATATAATGTTTTATATTTACAAGGCATAAGCTAAAAACACAAACTACAATCATAGTACTAGTCGTAATCTGCAACACACATAAGCCACATATACCGTATAGTAAAAACCCTTACCTCTGCTGAGGAAGCTGGTCCACATTTTCACTAAAAGCAACCTCTTCTATTTGCAGACTGTTTGATAGAGATAATAAATAAATAAACGCCAGAGAAGGAGAATCCCGGAGGAGAGAAAGAGCGTGTAACGTGGAGCTCTGTGTGTGCAGAGTGTAGTGCCAGTTGTGCGCCTCAGACTCAGGCTCTTATCCTCTATGTGACAATGGACTTTAAGATGAATGCAGCACCTTCACAGTTCCCCAGACACTGCCTCATCCCCCCTATCAGTGGAAAGCCCTGACACTCCGGCAGCATGCTAGTTAAAGCAGCAGACAGACGGAAGAAGCACCCATTTGTGAGGAGAAGGAGGAAGGGGAGGAGAAGAGGAGGAAGATGAGAAAGAGGAGGAATTGGAGGAGGAGGAGGAGGAAAAGGAAGTAGGGAAGAGAGAAGAGGAGTGAAAAAATAATGCGAGCATGAGTGGGTGATTTCACTTGTAGTTCTTGATGTTCATTGTAATGAAGCGAACCACAGGGTCTGACTCACTCAATCTTTTTCTATTCTTTGCTCTCTCATTTATTTTCTCCCTCTTTCTCTCTCTCTCTCTCTTTTGTTTTCTTTCACTCTCTTTCTTCTCTCATGCATAAACTCAGCTAAACCAAACCAGTCGAATGTACTTTGATAAATGGCTCTGCAGCTTCTCCTCTCAACTTTGTGAATATGAATTCACACAAAATACAACACAATACTGTCACAGTGTCAGCCAGCAGCTAATAATGTTTTCCATTTCAGCTCTAAACAGGTGAGACCAGGGGACTTGCCTAAATGGCAACTTATTCCATATATAGTGCACTACTTTTTACCAGGACCTGTAGGGTTTGGTCAAAAGTATAGTGCACTATGTAGGGAACAGGTTGCCATTTGGGCAAGTCCCCTGGTCTCACCTGTTTAGAGCAGTCAAGCTAAACGGACAAGTTGTACAAAATTAAAATGGCACACAATGGAAACAGTGAAATAACCAAAGGAATGAATTCTTATTAGTAGTTAGGCTAGAGGCTGAAGTGAATCACTGACAGGGCTATATATATGGAGCAAACAGAGGCCTGCCAACAGGGGTGACAAAATGAATTGAGAAGTGGCTTGCACAAAGTGACACTTGTGACTAAGAGGGACATTGCTGCTGATCACAGAAGTGTGAGTTAGTGTGTGTGTGTGTGTGTGTGGGTGTGTGTGTGTGTGTGTGTGTGTGTGTGTGTGTGTGTGTGTGCGTGCGTGTTTGCGCGTGCATGCGTGCGTGCGTGTTTGTGCGTGCGTGCATGTTTGTGCGTGCGTGAAGGTGTGGCAGGCACCTGCTCATTCAGCATTTATTTAAATGACGTTTAAGAGAGGCTTTTCAGGAACATGTATGCTGTCATCAGATATATCATCGTAATATATGTGTCCTACATAGCACATATTAAAACAAAGGTCTGAAATAAATCTGTTAATCAATGTCAGTGCAGTAATGATGATGCGAGTTGAAAGGAAACTAAGTATGATGATAGACAAGAGTAAAAGAAACAGGGAGTCATGAAGCTTTCAACATGATTTTGTTCCAATCGTTCTCTCTGCAGTGAATATAAGGGAGATAAGGAAATTCTATCTTTGTTCCAGCCACTGAGCTAACAACTTTTTTGTTGGTGTAGTGTCTGATAACATGGTTCACCAGTTAGGAGTGGCCAACATGGTCACATACAGTAATATCCTTCAGTAAAGACTTGTCAATAGGCTACAATATCAAACTCTTTTGTGTCAAAAACCATTATCTCAAAGAGCTATTTAAACTACATTCCTATACAGTACTGTATCAATTAATTGCATAAAACTACATGAAATCTACTTTCAAAACTAGGTTAGCACACTACTAGCTTCGACCCCAGCCGTACTAAGTCACCCCTCTGATTTGTGAACGAGAATACAAAGTGATGTCTGGGCTTGCACCACGAGACTAGCAAACAACTGAATAAAAGACAACTGTTTGTTTGTTGTGTGTGAGGATATACAGATGTTTAAATGGACAGATGGGTGGATGGAGGTGGGAACAAGGGGGCACAGGCACAACCACAGACTGTCTGGGGACTGGGTAAGAAGGAGTGTCTGTGGGTTGTCTGTGGGTTGTCTGTTTGTCTTGGCATGGCCGCTGCAAATAAATCAATTCTGTGGAGAGAGAGAGAGTCAGGCCCAGATCAGTAAAGTGTGCCATTCCCAGAGTATGTGCCAACCAGGCCCCCAGTGTCCGGTCTGGAGCGTGAAGGCACGAACTCTGTTGGTTGGCTGCTACCTAGCAACCTAGTGGTGCCAAAACAAAATCAGACTGACATTTTAGGCACTAAATTTAGTTTATTATGATCAAGTTCAACCCCCACAGTGAAGTAGTTTAAAGTTCGCTACAAGTCAAGATATTTAATTAAGTAGTATTCCATTCTGACTAATACATTTGTCGTCACACAGGACCACGTGCTGGCACAGACCAATCACAGGCTGGTAGGCTACGAGGAGGCTTTCCCATACTCTATGTATGTCAACCTAAGGGGGTGTGATGTGCAATCCAGATGAGAACGTGGAGTCAACGAGCCTGTCAAGTGAAGACAGATGGCCTGACCAATGTCTATGGGGCTGACAGAGGATGATACAATGGAGATGGAGGATGGTCATGGAGATGGAGGATTGCACTCATACTATCTTTGAAATATCAAGTTAGTATGCAATTATAATTGAGTACAGGCCTCCCGGGTGACGCAGTGGTTAAGGGCGCTGTACTGCAGCGCCAGCTGTGCCACCAGAGACTCTGGGTTCGCGCCCAGGCTCTGTCGTAACCGGCCTAGCGTCTTCCGGGTTATGGAGGGCTTGGCCGGTAGGGATATCCTTGTCTCATCGCATACCAGCGACTCCTGTGCACGGTGTTTCCTCTGACACATTGGTGCGGCTGGCTTCCCGGGTTGGATGCGCGCTGTGTTAAGAAGCAGTGCGGCTTGGTTGGGTTGTGTATCGGAGGACGCATGACTTTCAACCTTCGTCTCTCCTGAGCCCGTACGGGAGTTGTAGCGATGAGACAAGATAGTAGCTACTAAACAATTGGACACCACGAAATTGGGGAGAAAAAGGGGTAAAATTCAACAACAAAAATAAACAAAACAAAATGGAATACATTTTGAATCTCAAACTACAGTTCATCATGTCTGAGGCAGTGTTTTATGATAACAAAATTATGCAGTTGCACATTTTTTTTATTTAACTAGGCAAGTCAGTTAAGAACAAATTCTTATTTACCATGACAGCCTAGGAATAGCAGGTTAACTGCCTTGTTCAGGGGCAGAATAACAGATCTTTACCTTGTCAGCTAGGGGATTTGTTCTTGCCACCTCTTGGTTACTGGCCCACCTTTGGGTTACTGGCCCTTTTTTCTCATGGGGTAATCCAATCTAGCCTAACCGAGTTGTGACCGGTTGTTGTGATGGTAGCGCCATTCACTTTTTATTATCAGGTGGATGGATCATTGTCATATTATATGATATATAGACTAGATAGGGTACTCGCGCACACTTAACATGGCATCAATTTGAGTTTGATTTTTACAAAGAGAGTCGCCATGACGATATGTTCTGTATTTATCTGTACTAATTATCACTCCAGAGATTGTAATCTTCATTTTTTTCTCGATAAGTCAGTTGTAATTCTGATTATCATAGTTAATATTTGCTCTCCGTTTTGTTTTCCAAATGTTGACCTGGCTGGGTTCTAAGTAATGCTGAGCTTTCAAATGAACCTTCTGTTGCAAAGGTTTAACAGTAGGCTAACATCAGGTTATTGCATGATAATTCAGGTTTTGATCATACCTGATCGACTTAGCTAACTTCTTTCGGTCGTCTTCGTTTTCATGACAAGCAGGAATAAGAGTGTGGCGCTGGTTAGCAGAGAGAACAATAAAGAGAGACATGCAGAATTCCCCTCCATGAAGATCCTCTTCTCCTGTAGCATTCAACGCATGCATTGGAGGAATGTGAAGATCAACAAGGCACGGATCTGGGTCAACAACGTGATGACAGTCTTTGTCGGGCGATTGGGGGAGCAGCAATACAGCACACGGACATTAAACACAGTCACTGAGGGCAATTTCTGAAGGATGGGGTTCATCTTTCTGAATATCATACACCTGGGACTGAAAAGATACGGCTGACCTCCTCTGGCCCACTTCTCAGCTGTAACACACATGCTCTCTCTCTTGCACACAAACTCTCCCACACGAACCCCCCACACACACACACACAGACAGAGAGAGAGAATGGAATCTTTTTGTTGTTGTTGTGTATACCGGTAGTATTTATTAGGATTGTGGTTATTTTTTTAGGACAAGGCAGTTAGATACCTCTGTGAAATATGTTTTATTGTGACCTTTCATTACAGACAGGATATTGTAATAAATACTATTGAATGATGCATATGCCAGTGTTCTTCGTCTCAATCTTATTTCATCCAATTTAACCTGGTTATAGCAAGGAGGTTTAAATGTAACTTATAGTCCTGGTCTAGTGCATCTAGTAGCCTATTTGCTTTCAAACGTTTTTACTGCATAACTAGATCAAATGAAACTGACATGACTGCATTAAGTTAGCTGAGCAGACAAAATGTTCTATTAGGCTACTAGACAAAACTGGACCAGATCTCTATTAGATTGCCAGACATTATACGAAAAAGATGGTAAAAAATTGTATCCAATTTATCTGAACAGCAACAAATTGCAGGAAATAGTCAATGGAGTTATAAATGAAAAGGGATTAAGTACATAAGACTATACAGTATACTATAACTTTAGGGGATGCATAAAGAGATAGTATCATTAAGGGAGAACCGATACACAAATAAACTAAAAACCTGAGACTATATAGGATATAGCTAAATGTTTTTATTAATTGTAACGCAGGTGACATCTGTTGAACAATGTAACTCATACCACATACGATGTGATTAATCGATATGAAACAGGATAAACACAACCAAAGGCTTGCGCGCTCCTGACAGAGAACCAATGCTTCAGGATTTAGCAGCAATGGGTTGACTCTCAGGCAGAATGAAAACGACTTAATTGACCATGATCCTTTGCTACTTACGGCCACTTTCACCATGATCCTAGCGATTTTTGAGTGCCATTCAGCATCATTCAGCAATATGGCGCGTGTCACGCCCTGACCTTAGAGAGCCTTGTTTATTCTCTATTTGGTTAGGTCAGGGTGTGACTTGGGTGGGCAAATCTATGTTTCTATTTCTTTGTTGGCCTAGTATGGTTCCCAATCAGAGGCAGCTGTTTATTGTTGTCTCTGATTGGGGATCATACTTAAGCAGCCCTTTTTCCCACCTTAAATTGTGGGATCATGTTTTTGCATAGTTGCTGTCTAGCGCTGCAGAACGTTACGTTCGGTTTTGTAATTTGTTGTTTTGTTCGGTGTTCAGTATTAAATAACACAAACACATTCCACACTGCACTTTGGTCTCATTAATTGAACGACGGACGTAACAGCTTCAAATTCAAATACATCCGGCTTAATGCGCCATCGGGAGTTTTCCATAGGTATACGTACATTTCATTTTTCTTATTTTATTTAACCTTTATTTAACTAGGCAAGTCAGTAAAGAACAAATTCATATTTACAATGACGGCCTACCAAAAAGCTAAATAAATAACATATAAATATAGGACAAACACACATCACGACAAGAGAGACAACACTACATAAAGAGAGACCTAAAGACAACAACACAGCAATGCAGTAAAACATGACAACACAGCAAGGTAGCAACACAACATGACAACATGGTAGCAACACAACATGGTAGCAGCACAAAACATGGAAAAAATATTATTGGGCACAGACAACAGCACAAAGGGCAAGAAGGTAGAGACAACAATACATCACACAAAGCAGCCACAACTGTCAGTAAGAGTGTCCATGATTGAGTCTTTAAATGAAGAGATTGAGATATCCAGTTTGAGTGTTTGTTGCAGCTCTTTCCAATTGCTAGCTGCAGCGAACTGAAAAGACGAGTGACCCAGGGATGTGTGTGCTTTGGGGACCTTTAACAGAACATGACTGGCAGAATGGGTGTTGTTGGCGCCCCCGGGTTGTGCCGTGGCGTAGATCTTTGTGGGCTATACTTGGCCTCGTCTCAGGATAGTAAGTTGGTGGTTGAAGATATCCATCTAGTGGTGTGGGGGCTGTGCTTTGGCAAAGTGGGTGGGGTTATATCCTTCCTGTTTGGCCCTGTCCGGGGGTGTCATCGGATGGGGCCACGGTGTCTCCTGACCCGTCCTGTCTCAGACCAGTATTTATGCTGCAGTAGTTTACGTGTCGGGGGACTAGGGTCAGTTTGTTATATCTGGAGTACTTCTCCTGTCCTATTCGGTGTCCTGTGTGAATTTAAGTGTGCTCTCTCTAATTGTCTCTTTCTCTCTTTCTTTCTCTCTCTCGGAGGACCTGAGCCCTAGGACCATGCCTCAGGACTACCTGACATGATGACTCCTTGCTGTCCCCAGTCCACCTGGCCGTGCTGCTGCTCCAGTTTCAACTGTTCTGCCTTATTATTATTGGACCATGCTGGTCATTTATGAACATTTGAACATCTTGGCCATGTTCTGTTATAATCTCCACCCAGCACAGCCAGAAGAGGACTGGCCACCCCACATAGCCTGGTTCCTCTCTAGGATTTTTCCTAGGTTTTGGCCTTTCTAGGGAGTTTTTCCTAGCCACCGTGCTTCTACACCTGCATTGCTTGCTGTTTGGGGTTTTAGGCTGGGTTTCTGTACAGCACTTTGAGATATCAGCTGATGTACGAAGGGCTATATAAATACATTTGATTTCATTTGATTTCATTTGTATGTGGAGGATGAGGGCTGCAGTAGATATCTCAGATACGGGGGAGTGAGGCTTATCTATAAATTATATATCTATAAATTATGTCTCCGTATTCTAGCATGGGTAGGATGGTCATCTGAATCAGGGTTAGTTTGGCAGCTGGGGTGAAAGAGGAGCGATTACGATAGAGGAAACCAGGTCTTGATTTAACTTTAGCCTGCAGCTTTGATATGTGCTGAGAGAAGGACAGTGCACCATCTATCCATACTCCCGAGTACTTGTATGAGGTGACTACCTCAAGCTCTAAACCCTCAGAGGTAGTAATCACACCTATGGGGAGAGGGACATTCTTCTTACTAAACCACATGACCTTTGTTTTAGAGGTGTTCAGAACAAGGTTAAGGGTAGAGAAAGCTTGTTTAACACTAAGAAAGCTTTGTTGTAGAGCATTTAACACAAAATCCGGGGAGGGGCCAGCTGAGTATAAGACGGTATCATCTGCATATAAATGGATGAGAGCTCTTCCTACTGCCTGAGCTATGTTGTTGATGTAAATTGAGAAGAGCATTGGGCCTAGGATTGAGCCTTGGGGTACTCCCTTGATGACAGGCAGTGGCTGAGACAGCAGATTTTCTGACTTTATACACTGCACTCTTTGAGTGAGGTAGTTAGCAAACCAGGCCAAAGACCCCTCAGAGACACCAATATTCCTTAGCCGACCCATAAGAATGGAATGGTCTACCGTATCAAAATCTTTGGCCAAGTCAATAAAAATAGCAGCACAGCATTGCTTAGAATCAAGGGCAATGGTGACACATCCATAACCTGAGTGGAAACCAGAGTGCATACCAGAGAGAATACTATAGACATCAAGAAAGCCAGTCAGTTGATTATGACAAGTTTTTCCAAAACTTTTGATAAACAGGCCAAAATAGATGGATGACGGTATTAGTAAATCAACAAAATGTTGAATTTCCCCCCTCTCTAATGTGTGTTATGGTAATATCCTACTACAAATTGTGTGCAATGGTAATATGTTACAACAAAGTAAGGTTTTATACATTGGCATACTGTGTGAATGTGAATATGTACATAACACATAATGTGAAGCACATGGAGGGTGCATAGGCCTTAAGCAGTAATGAGTACTGTACATAAAAACATACTTATTTTTTTACAATGGTGCGGAGAGAGAAATACAGTATTGTTATTTTTCCAAACATTAAAAAACCCTAAAAAGATTTTATTCAAATGAATATTTAATCCAAGGACATATACAACTGAATTCCCAGAAAGCCTCAACCAGTTCAGTACACTCTAGTCAGTGTGTGTCTACATAGTAACCCAAGACTTACATTCTAAACAGTATGAAATACCAGTCTGCTGAGGCAACCCATGGTAAGGTGTGCTGGCTGCCTTAAATACAAATAGTCTGGCAGAAGGCCACCCTGCCAACACGCTAGTAGTGAGATGTCCTTACTCTTTCAACCGTGACAGAGTTGTTCACCCACGATATGTAGACAAGTGACCTGACCCAAGCAGTACTGTCCTGGCCCGGCCTGTCACTGCCCTGTCATACTATACCCTGTCTTTCCTGCTCTGGCATGTCCTTAGCATGTGTTGCCAGTCTCTGTAGCATCAAGGTTAGAGAGGTGGTCCAGTAACTGGAGGGTTGCCCTGCCCTGACCTGTCCTTAGTGTGTGTTTGCCTACCCGTTCCTTTCTTTAGCATGCTGTCGTGTATTAGCCTATAAAAAATACATGGTTAATTACAGCATTACATTATAATGTTAATAGTAATATTAGTATGCGTAGGTTGCCGTAGCATAGTCAAGGTCAAAGTACATTATGGGAACGCACATGTGAATTCATTCTGTA
Organism: Oncorhynchus keta; assembly: GCF_023373465.1. Classification (NCBI taxonomy): domain Eukaryota; kingdom Metazoa; phylum Chordata; class Actinopteri; order Salmoniformes; family Salmonidae; genus Oncorhynchus; species Oncorhynchus keta. The sequence goes on along the minus strand of NC_068454.1, from coordinate 26,024,850 downwards.
TTAATCTTTTCATATGTGGGAGCAGTGAGACTAGCTGTGAATTGACAGAGGGGTTGCGTTTTATATTGAAAGTCAACTGTGTTTATTTTGCTTCAATAGAGTGATCAGGGACTTGCAACTATAGTTTTCCTTCACAAAAAATACATTAGTCCAACACATTTGGCAGAAGATTGCTTAATTTTCATCAGATGACAACAGAAGTGCAATGCTATTTGGCTGGCAGCCACACAAGTAAATGAGCTTACAATGAAAAAGCAAGGTATTTTTTGCAAAAACCATGATTGGCCTTCTTATTACTAATGTTTATCATAGAAATAATGTAGTCAGCTACATTTCCAAATGTTTTGCTTAAAGTTAGTCTTGAATTTTACCTGAGAAAAAAGTAGGTTGGCTACACCGAGAAAAGTTGCTAAACATCAGTCAGAGCACTGTCTGCTGACAGAATGCCCGTTCACTCATCAGTCAGAGCACTGTCTGCTGACAGAATGCCCATTCACTCATCAGTCAGAGCACTGTCTGCTGACAGAATGCCCATTCACTCATCAGTCTACTGTCTGCTGACAGAATGCCCATTCACTCATCAGTCTACTGTCTGCTGACAGAATGCCCATTCACTCATCAGTCTACTGTCTGCTGACAGAATGCCCATTCACTCATCTCACTGTCTGCTGACAGAAGTTCACTCATCTCAGAGCACTGTCTGCTGACAGAATGCCCGTTCACTCATCAGTCAGAGCACTGTCTGCTGACAGAATGTCCATTCACTCATCAGTCAGAGCACTGTCTGCTGACAGAATGCCCGTTCACTCATCAGTCAGAGCACTGTCTGCTGACAGAATGCCCGTTCACTCATCAGTCAGAGCACTGTCTGCTGACAGAATGCCCGTTCACTCATCAGTCAGAGCACTGTCTGCTGACAGAATGCCCATTCACTCATCAGTCAGAGCACTGTCTGCTGACAGAATGCCCATTCACTCATCAGTCTACTGTCTGCTGACAGAATGCCCATTCACTCATCAGTCAGAACTGTCTGCTGACAGAATGCCCGTTCACTCATCAGTCAGAGCACTGTCTGCTGACAGAATGCCCGAGTCAGAGCACTGTCTGCTGACCCATTCACTCATCAGTCAGAGCACTGTCTGCTGACAGAATGTTCACTCATCAGTCAGAGCACTGTCTGCTGACAGAATGCCCGTTCACTCATCAGTCAGAGCACTGTCTGCTGACAGAAGTTCACTCATCAGTCAGAGCACTGTCTGCTGACAGAATGCCCATTCACTCATCAGTCAGAACTGTCTGCTGACCCATTCACTCATCAGTCTACTGTCTGCTGACAGAACCGTTCACTCATCAGTCAGAGCACTGTCTGCTGACAGAATGTCCATTCACTCATCAGTCTACTGTCTGCTGACAGAATGCCCGTTCACTCATCAGTCAGAGCACTGTCTGCTGACAGAATGCCCATTCACTCATCAGTCAGAGCACTGTCTGCTGACAGAATGTCCGTTCACTCATCAGTCAGAGCACTGTCTGCTGACAGAATGTCCATTCACTCATCAGTCAGAGCACTGTCTGCTGACAGAATGTCCATTCACTCATCAGTCAGAGCACTGTCTGCTGACAGAATGTCCGTTCACTCATCAGTCAGAGCACTGTCTGCTGACAGAATGTCCATTCACTCATCAGTCAGAGCACTGTCTGCTGACAGAATGTCCGTTCACTCATCAGTCAGAGCACTGTCTGCTGACAGAATGTCCGTTCACTCAGTCAGAGCACTGTCTGCTGACAGAATGTCCATTCACTCATCAGTCTACTGTCTGCTGACAGAATGCCCGTTCACTCATCAGTCAGAGCACTGTCTGCTGACAGAATGCCCATTCACTCATCAGTCAGAGCACTGTCTGCTGACAGAATGCCCGTTCACTCATCAGTCAGAGCACTGTCTGCTGACAGAATGTCCATTCACTCATCAGTCAGAGCACTGTCTGCTGACAGAATGTCCATTCACTCATCAGTCAGAACTGTCTGCTGACAGAATGTCCGTTCACTCATCAGTCACTGTCTGCTGACAGAAGTTCACTCATCAGTCAGAGCACTGTCTGCTGACAGAATGCCCATTCACTCATCAGTCAGAGCACTGTCTGCTGACAGAATGTCCATTCACTCATCAGTCAGAGCACTGTCTGCTGACAGAATGTCCGTTCACTCATCAGTCTACTGTCTGCTGACAGAATGTCCATTCACTCATCAGTCTACTGTCTGCTGACAGAATGCCCGTTCACTCATCAGTCAGAGCACTGTCTGCTGACAGAATGCCCATTCACTCATCAGTCAGAGCACTGTCTGCTGACAGAATGCCCGTTCACTCATTAGTCAGAGCACTGTCTGCTGACAGAATGCCCGTTCACTCATCAGTCAGAGCACTGTCTGCTGACAGAATGTCCATTCACATCAGTCTACTGTGCTGACAGAATGCCCGTTCACTCATCAGTCAGAGCACTGTCTGCTGACAGAATGCCCATTCACTCATCAGTCAGAGCACTGTCTGCTGACAGAATGCCCGTTCACTCATCAGTCAGAGCACTGTCTGCTGACAGAATGTCCATTCACTCAGTCAGTCAGAATGCATCAGTCAGAGCACTGTCTGCTGACAGAATGTCCGTTCACTCATCAGTCAGAGCACTGTCTGCTGACAGAATGCCCGTTCACTCATCAGTCAGAGCACTGTCTGCTGACAGAATGCCCATTCACTCATCAGTCTACTGTCTGCTGACAGAATGCCCATTCACTCATCAGTCTACTGTCTGCTGACAGAATGCCCATTCACTCATCAGTCAGAGCACTGTCTGCTGACAGAATGCCCGTTCACTCATCAGTCAGAGCACTGTCTGCTGACAGAATGCCCGTTCACTCATCAGTCAGAGCACTGTCTGCTGACAGAATGCCCATTCACTCATCAGTCAGAGCACTGTCTGCTGACAGAATGCCCGTTCACTCATCAGTCAGAGCACTGTCTGCTGACAGAATGTTCACTCATCAGTCAGAGCACTGTCTGCTGACAGAATGCCCGTTCACTCATTAGTCAGAGCACTGTCTGCTGACAGAATGTCCATTCACTCATCAGAACTGTCTGCTGACAGAATGCCCGTTCACTCATCAGTCAGAGCACTGTCTGCTGACAGAATGCCCGTTCACTCATCAGTCAGAGCACTGTCTGCTGACAGAATGCCCATTCACTCATCAGTCAGAGCACTGTCTGTGACAGAATGTCCATTCACTCAGTCTCTGCTGACAGAATGCCCGTTCACTCATCAGTCAGAGCACTGTCTGCTGACAGAATGTCCATTCACTCATCAGTCTACTGTCTGCTGACAGAATGCCCGTTCACTCATCAGTCACTGTCTGTGACAGAATGCCCATTCACTCATCAGTCAGAGCACTGTCTGCTGACAGAATGCCCGTTCACTCATCAGTCAGAGCACTGTCTGCTGACAGAATGTCCATTCACTCATCAGTCAGAGCACTGTCTGCTGACAGAATGTCCATTCACTCATCAGTCAGAGCACTGTCTGCTGACAGAATGTCCGTTCACTCATCAGTCAGAGCACTGTCTGCTGACAGAATGTCCATTCACTCATCAGTCAGAGCACTGTCTGCTGACAGAAGTTCAATCAGTCTACTGTCTGCTGACAGAATGCCCGTTCACTCAGTCAGAGCACTGTCTGCTGACAGAATGTCCATTCACTCATCAGTCTACTGTCTGCTGACAGAATGCCCGTTCACTCATCAGTCAGAGCACTGTCTGCTGACAGAATGCCCATTCACTCACAGTCAGAGCACTGTCTGCTGACAGAATGCCCGTTCACTCATCAGTCAGAGCACTGTCTGCTGACAGAATGTCCATTCACTCATCAGTCAGAGCACTGTCTGCTGACAGAATGTCCATTCACTCATCAGTCAGAGCACTGTCTGCTGACAGAATGTCCGTTCACTCATCAGTCTACTGTCTGCTGACAGAATGCCCGTTCACTCATCAGTCAGAGCACTGTCTGCTGACAGAATGCCCATTCACTCATCAGTCAGAGCACTGTCTGCTGACAGAATGCCCATTCACTCATCAGTCAGAGCACTGTCTGCTGACAGAATGTCCGTTCACTCATCAGTCTACTGTCTGCTGACAGAATGCCCATTCACTCATCAGTCTACTGTCTGCTGACAGAATGCCCGTTCACTCATCAGTCAGAGCACTGTCTGCTGACAGAATGCCCATTCACTCATCAGTCAGAGCACTGTCTGCTGACAGAATGCCCGTTCACTCATCAGTCAGAGCACTGTCTGCTGACAGAATGCCCGTTCACTCATCAGTCAGAGCACTGTCTGCTGACAGAATGTCCATTCACTCATCAGTCTACTGTCTGCTGACAGAATGCCCGTTCACTCATCAGTCAGAGCACTGTCTGCTGACAGAATGCCCATTCACTCATCAGTCAGAGCACTGTCTGCTGACAGAATGCCCGTTCACTCATCAGTCAGAGCACTGTCTGCTGACAGAATGTCCATTCACTCATCAGTCAGAGCACTGTCTGCTGACAGAATGTCCATTCACTCATCAGTCTACTGTCTGCTGACAGAATGCCCGTTCACTCATCAGTCAGAGCACTGTCTGCTGACAGAATGTCCGTTCACTCATCAGTCAGAGCACTGTCTGCTGACAGAATGTCCGTTCACTCATCAGTCAGAGCACTGTCTGCTGACAGAATGCCCGTTCACTCATCAGTCTACTGTCTGCTGACAGAATGCCCATTCACTCATCAGTCTACTGTCTGCTGACAGAATGCCCATTCACTCATTCCAGTGGAGAAGTGCTAAAGAAGCACAAAATGAGATTGATACCGAGCAGAAATTACATTAGATCTGCTTTTACAAAACGCAGAAAGAGAATCCTTACGTGTTTTCTATTATTATGCGTTAACGCGACCCATAAGTTTAACTGTCTAGGTATCTAATTAAGTTACTGAATGAATAATGTGATGGGGCATCATATTGTTTAAGCTTTCTACCATGTTTGGGTTGTCAAAGCCCTTGGATAAGTTATCTGTACAGCTGCCACTTCCTTCTTTTGATATCCTTACGCTTTTTCTCCTCTCTGTTCTTGGCCCATCTGCTCCTCCCCCATCTTCTCGGAGCAGAGCAGGCAGGCCTGTTGCCCTAGCAACTCCAGACTCCACACAGACACAGCTGCCTCAGTGCCAGTACTGTTCTTCCTTCAGACAAGCATGCATCAAAACATTTTTCACTTCACACAATGGCTCGTTGGCATTCGCTTGTAAATGTCCAAACTCACCATAAATGACATTTGGTAGCTCCTACCTATAATTTGATGAGCTGGATTGCACTCATTAGCTAGCAGCCTTCATTTAATCTTTATATAACTAGGCAAGTCAATTAAGAACAAATTCTTATTTTCAATGACGGCCTAGGAACAGTCAGTTAACTGCCTTGTTCAGGGGCAGAACAATAGATTTGTACTTTGTCAGGTCAGAGATTCGATCTTGCAATCTTTCGGTTACTAATCCAATGCTCTAACCACGAGGCTACCTGTCTCCCCATGGAGATTCACTATTACTTGTGCTAATTGTTCTAGCATCCTGGTAACAGACGCCCAATAATATTTTCTGCGCCCCCTTTTGTACTAAGCCGGTAATACTGTAAATCCTGGGATGAGAGAAGGATGGTATGACAATATGAAAATCTGGAAACCGCCAAACCCTATTTACAGTATACGTATTTAGTGGGAATCATTTGTTACTGAATCTCAGACTAAAAGGGGGATGATGTAGTGTATTAGCCTATAATAATAACAAAAATATAAATGCAACATGCAACAATTTCAAAGATTTTATGGAGTTACAGTTCATGTAAGGAAATCAGCAATTGAAATACATTCATTAGGCTCTAATCTATGGATTTCACATGACTGGGAATACAGATATTCATTCATCTGTTGGTCACAAAAAAGGAAGGGGCGTGGGTCAGAGAATGAGTCAGTATCTGGTGTGACCACCATTTGCCTCATGCTGCACAATACATCTCCTTCGCATAGAGGCTGTTGATTGTGGCCTGTGGAATGTTGTCACCCTTCTCTTCAATGTCTGTGCGAAGTTGCTGGATATTGGCAAGAACTGGAACACGTTGTGGTACACGTCAATCCAGAGCATCCTAAACATGCTCAATGGGTGACATGTCTGATGAGTATGCAGGCCACGGAAGATCTGGGACATTTTCAGCTTCCAAGGAATTGTTTACAGATCCTTGCGAGACGGGGCTTTGCATTGTCATGCTGAAACATGAGGTGATGGCTGCTGAATGAATGGCACGACAATGGGCCTCAGGATCTCATCATGGTATCTCTGCACATTCAAAAGGGCATCGATAAAATGCAATTGTGTTCGTTGTCCGTAGCTTATGCCTGCCCATACCATAACCCCACCACCACCATGGGGCACTCTGTTCACAACGGTGACATCAGCAAACCGCTCACCCACACAAAGCCATGCGGTTGTGAGGCCAGTTGGACGTACTGCCAAATTCTCTAAGACAATGTTGAAGGCGGAGTATGGTAGAGAAATGAACATTTGATTCTCTAGCAACAGCTCTGGAGGACATTCCTGCAGTCGGCATGCCAATTGTGTGCTCCCTCAAAGCTTGAGACATCTGTGGCATTGTGTTGTTTGACAAAACTGCACACTTTAGAGTGGCCTTTTATTCTCCCCAGCACAAGGAGCAACTGTGTAATGATCATACCGTTTAATCAGCTTCTTGATATGCCACACTTGTCAGGTGGATTTGTGCACACAATTTGAGAGAAATTAGCTTTTAGTGCATATGGAACATTTCTGGGATCTTTTATTTCAGCTCATGAAACATGGGACCAACACTTCACTTTAGAGAGGTGGATCCTTAACTGAAGGTTTGACCCGCCTTAATTGCCCTAGCCCTATCATTCCCTACTCTGACCTGCCTTAATTGCCCTGGCCCTATGATATCCTACTCTGACCTTAGAGTTAACTGCTGCCCTGGTGTAACATGCCTGACCTGACCTGGTCATGTCCTTAGAGTGTGTAGCAAGACTACCAGCAGACCGCATGACTCACCTAAATGACTTAGTAATATAATCTGGTTGACTGGTGATGTGACCTGTGATCAGGGCCTAGGGTAATGAAAGTGCTAGAAGCTGGGTGGAAAAACAGGACAGAGCAGAGTTTTGGGTTTAGTATCCACAGACAGACACGGCACTGAAAGTTGTCCTTCTACTAGTCTGGCTCATGACAGCGAGCTGAGTGAAGAGACGGAGAAGACAGATATGCCACTAAGATCACACTTTTATCCAAAGCCACCTACAGTACAGTGAGTTCTTAGGGAATCAATTCCTACCAACCGAGCCACAGGGACCATAGAGTTTAGTAAATCCACTGAAGGTTGCCCCATCCCTGCAGGAATATAACCACAACCGTGGCATTGCAGGGTGCTGGGTTGACAGGTTTGGTCGAGTATCTACTAACTGACGTTGTCCTATTCCGAGCCAGCTCATCAGAAAACTCACTGAGGAACTTAACGACCTGGTGCCTGGTTGGTTGACAGACACACAACGTTTGATGTTGTTTAAATACCAAATCTCCCGTGCAGAGCTGCTCTCACATGAAAAATGTGATCTCTTATTTGCATAATTTATATTGCACAAACAGGAGTTGTTTCTGTGAGGGAGAAAAGTAAATAGAACATTTCTGGACATAATTGGACAATAGGAGAGGTGTTGTTGGTATCACCATCTGTTTGCAGAAAGTTGTAATGGTGCGGAACACACACAGACATGTATATGTGCAGGTGTAAAGGACGTCACGCTGCTTGCTTAGCGAGTACCACTTCCGATTTGGCCCATACCTGGCGCAAATTCTCTGTCTCACAAACACACGTGACCATCCTCCTCAACCGTGAAAGCAGAGCGCACCACCTCAAAAGCTAGCTAATGAGGCGACCAAAGCAGGACACTTAAGGCTGAGGAGTAAGTTTCACACATCCCCATGTGCTATGCACGCGTGCACACACACACACACACACACACACACACACACAAAGTATGTTCTCCCAGGCAGCCACAGTCAAATATGCAAAATGGTGTCAGGGTAAGAGGCACCACCACTTTATAAATCAGAGACTGTCTGGCTATTCATCATTTACTACTTTCAACAGATGCCATTACATTTTGATTTAGAAGACTTGAGCGTCGCTTTGAAAATTCCAGGTGTGTAATCTGCATTTTACTTTGTAGCAATTACACAGCACTTTACCTTTTGAAAAACAATCCCACTGAATGTACATTTTAACAGATGAATTCCAGGATGGTTAAACTAAATAAACAGGCAGTTAATCTAAATAATGCGATTGTGATGGGTTTTCCAGTCCACTCATCATCAGCAACATTCTGCTTCGCTTTGTGACTCTCTGATTTCTGTTATGTTTGTTGGTGTGCTTGTTTGTTGTATCCTGCAATTCAGCAATTCAGCTTTAAACTGCCAATGTATACATAATACAACTAAACAAAGCTACATCACCCACGGCTGGGATGTTGTGAGGACGGTTTGCCAACAACTCCCTGATAACTTAATTCAAACAAATATCATTTTAGACCGACCTGCCAAATATGAATACATAACAGGATGTCATGTGGCCCCTGGCTCAAACAGAAAACATTACTCACTCAGAGTAAATAACAAACTTCCCCGAGAAAGATGATGCTAAACATATTCTGGCCTAAAACAACCCTGAATGAATATGAGTGACTGCACAGAGAAGTTAATCGAATTTGGTTAACTACAATGAACTTGAGCGCAGTTGCTGTAATCGCATGAACAACATTTTGAGAGAAAAATATTTTTTGAAGATGTGAATACTGCCATCTAGTGGAATGCTTGTTTAAGGTTTGTTTCACGGACCCCGAATCCAAAATGAACCCCAGCCCTCATCCAACTATTCCATCTGGCCTAGCAGAGGGCAAGATGGGGCAACCATTATATTGTTAACACCTATGCGATCCTATCAAATCTACACAAGTTCCTAGGCAGTAGGGGCTAGCAGTTGGTTTGGGGAGTGAGGGCACTAGGATAAAAGCTCCACTCTCGTTTATGCAATTGAATATGAGTGAACAACAAGTCCATGTCTAAGGGAAAGGTAAAGGGGTACATACTGTGATTAAGTTATCAAAAGGCAGTTGTGATGATGAGTGAGAAGAGACCCATCTACATGAAGCCATGAAGCCTTGCTGTGGAGGCTGCCGAGTTGACCCAGTTAGTTGAAATGTGAGACACTGTGATACACAGAGAAACTGTAGAAGAGGCGAGGGCATCATCAGTTCCTCCAAACCAGAGACGGTGTATGCGTGTGAGTGTGTGCCTGTGTGCATGCATGCGTGTGTGTGAGTGTGTGTATCATCAGTCCCTCCACACCAACACCATAGGCCTGTTTCCAGTCCACCAGCTGTAATTACATACGTCTGGCTCAGACTAACCAAATAATGTCATGACTCTTTAAAGTTTCAGTGAAACAACAGACACTCCTGATGTGTTTAAAAATGTAGCTGAGGCTCAACTGCCGCCTAACTGCCATGTGATCGTCACATCCAGCTCGTCACTCATCACATCCAGCTCGATAAAAGGACATCCACTCTGATCTAACTAAAAAAGAACAGCTGTGTGTCGACTGACAAGGAGTCAAAATCTCCTATTTTTACTCAGACAAATCATGCGCATTAGTCTATCATGTGCTCCGTTAGTGATGATGCTAATAATGATCACCGTCTTCTGGTAGATGGAAAGGCTTTCCCAAAGTAGCCTACCTATCAGAATGATATCATGATTATTTGCATCCATCCCGTTGCGATTTGTGCAGCAAGCTCTGCAATTACATCTGTGCTACAGAAACACTGCTAACCAAACAAGTCTCTTCCTGGTGCACACGTGAATTACATGCTATATACACCCAAAAATGAGCTTTTCTTAGATTTTTCCCAGACCTTAAAAGTAGTCTCCTGGTGTGGTTTAAGAATTGTTGTGGACTTAGAACATCACATTTAGTTGTTTTTCTATTTAAAAAGTGTGATTTTGAGAGGTAGGGAAGAAACAGAAAACTGGAGAAAAATAAAATAAACTGGTAAAACGTTTACAGATTTTATAGGGCCCTACATAACATTCCATTATGTCCCATTCATTAACCCCCCTGCCACACACTTCACACTATGATCCCTTGCTACACACACAGATGTTACTGTGACCGGTATTCAATACATTAACCCCCCCCTACACACACAGATGTTATTGTGACCGGTATTCACTACATTAAACCCCCCTACACACACAGATGTTATTGTGACTGGTATTCACTACATTAAACCCCCCCTACACACACAGATGTTATTGTGACCGGTATTCACTACATTAAACCCCCCCTACACACTCAGATGTTATTGTGACCGCTATTCACTACATTAACCCCCCCTACACACACAGATGTTATTGTGACCGGTATTCACTACATTAACCCCCCCTACACACTCAGATGTTATTGTGACCGGTATTCACTACATTAACCCCCTACACACAGAGATGTTATTGTGACCGGTATTCACTACATTAAACCCCCCTTACACACTCAGATGCTATTGTGACCGGTATTCACTACATTAAACCCCCTACACACACAGATGTTATTGTGACCGGTATTCGCTACATTAACCCCCTACACACACAGATGTTATTGTGACCGGTATTCACTACATTAAACCCCCTACATACTCAGATGTTATTGTGACCGGTATTCACTACATTAAACCCCCCCTACACACACAGATGTTATTGTGACCGGTATTCACTACATTAACCCCCCTACACACACAGATGTTATTGTGACCGGTATTCACTACATTAAACGCCCCCTACACACACAGATGTTATTGTGACCGGTATTCACTACATTAACCCCCCTACACACACAGATGTTATTGTGACCGGTATTCACTACATTAACCCCCTACACACACAGATGTTATTGTGACCGGTATTCACTACATTAACCCCCCTACACACTCAGATGTTATTGTGACCGGTATTCACTACATTAACCCCCTACACACTCAGATGTTATTGTGACCGGTATTCACTACATTAACTGGCTGCTGTACTGTAGCATGAAAAGCTTTCTCGCATGAGCTGCCTGTGAGGCCTGCAGCACTTTTCACTCTAATTGCTATTTATTGAGAGTATGTGGGGCACCAGCACAGAGAGTTTATGTTGCTGCTGCTGTGGGGTGTGTATGTGTGCGTGTGTGTGTTTGCATGCGTGCATGCGTGCCTGTATGTAGAGGGGGGTGGGGTATTACAGCAGGAAGGACCCAGGCCATGTGACGCCTAACCCCCCACACCTCGATCTCCCAGGGGCACCAGCTGTCATGGCTGGGACAGTCCACAGACCTTGTCTCACATACACACACACACACACCACTATGATGGAAGCACAGATAAGCTCCCCTGGTAGGGAAAGTACACACTCAATCCTTCCTCTACTACTCTAAGCACCACTGTCACTATCACTGACACTGTGACCCACTCCATCACTCTGTCCTGTCAGCCTGGGAGGATATAGAGGAGATAACGTGTTTGACTCCATCTATACATCTGTAAATCAATCCGAATTCAACCTCAAGGCATGTACATCATTCAAGAATCATACTCACTGCATTGTAAACCATTCAACTACAGTGTGTTAAATGTCTGAACACCAGCTGTCAACATGTTTTTCATGGCCATATTGCATAAACTTGGATTATTAACCAAACTTCAGATAAAATGTCACTATCACTATATTACAACTCAGGCATTTAAAACAACATAGTTGTTATTTACCAATGAATTTGCTTTGTCTGTTCAAGTCTTGCAAATTGCAATGCAATTTAAGTTCCACACATTCTTTAAGCCAGTCTGGACAGACTATCTTTATCCTCTGCCTACGGAGCATTTGTGTCACGAATCCCGCCGAAGATGGTGCCTCTTCCTGTTCGGGAGGCGCTCAGCGGTCGTCGTCGCCAGCCTATTAGCTGCCATCGATTCCCTTTCCTTTTGTTTCTGTTAGTTGGGTCTGTTAGTTGGGTTTTGTTTGTAGGTTATTTAAGGGCACTAGGCCCGCTGGTTATTGTGCAGGCTTGTTCTCTGTTTTTTGGTGTTGGTTGATTATTGTGATCTCTATTTTTCCGGAGAGTTTTAGTCCTGTTTATTTGGACGGGTTGTTTCATGCGCCCTTGTGTTTTGCATGTCCGTTTTTCCGCTGTCATTGGAATAAAAGATCCACGTACGGAACTACCTGCTCTCTGCGCTTGACTCCTCCACCCACCATTCATAGAAGTCATAACAATTTGTTTTGCTCCAGTCTGACCAGAACAGAATCAAGTCAACAGAACATTTCTACAGCCTGGCACTAAACAGTTAAGATGATTGTATTTAAACAAGGAGTAAAAAACCTGGGCATCGCACTAATCACTAAGCTCTTATCACCAAGCACTAAGCACTAATCACTAATCACTAAGCTCTAATCACCAAGCACTAATCACTAATCACTAATCACTAAGCTCTAAAGAGGGTAGCAAGTTTTAAGTTCCTCGGCATACACATCACAGACAAACTGAATTGGTCCACTCACACTGACAGCGTCGTGAAGAAGGCGCAGCAGCGCCTCTTCAACCTCAGGAGGCTGAAGAAATTCGGCTTGTCACCAAAAGCACTCACAAACTTCTACAGATGCACAATCGAGAGCATCCTGGCGGGCTGTATCACCGCCTGGTACGGCAACTGCTCCGCCCTCAACCGTAAGGCTCTCCAGAGGGTAGTGAGGTCTGCACAACGCATCACCGGGGGCAATCTACCTGCCCTCCAGGACACCTACACCACCCGATGTTACAGGAAGGCCATAAAGATCATCAAGGACATCAACCACCCGAACCACTGCCTGTTCACCCCGCTATCATCCAGAAGGCGAGGTCAGTACAGGTGCATCAAAGCTGGGACCGAGAGACTGAAAAACAGCTTCTATCTCAAGGCCATCAGACTGTTAAACAGCCACCACTAACATTGAGTGGCAGCTGCCAACACACTGTCATTGACACTGACCCAACTCCAGCCACTTTAATAATGGGAATTGATGGGAAATTATGTAAATATATCACTAGCCACTTTAAACAATGCTACCTTATATAATGTTACTTACCCTACATTATTCATCTCATATGCATACGTATATACTGTACTCTACATCATCGACTGCATCCTTATGTAATACATGTATCACTAGCCACTTTAACTATGCCACTTTGTTTACTTTGTCTACATACTCATCTCATATGTATATACTGTACTCGATACCATCTACTGTATGCTGCTCTGTACCATCACTCATTCATATATCATTATGTACATATTCCTTATCCCCTTACACTGTGTATAAGACAGTAGTTTTGGAATTGTTAGTTAGATTACTTGTTGGTTATCACTGCATTGTCGGAACTAGAAGCACAAGCATTTCGCTACACTCGCATTAACATCTGCTAACCATGTGTATGTGACAAATAAAATTTGATTTGATTTGATTTGATTGAATCACTAAGCTCTAATCACTAATCACTAATCACCAAGCACTAATCACTAAGCACTAAGCACTAATCACCAAGCACTAATCACTTATCACTAAGCTCTAATCACTAATCACCAAGCACTAATCACTATTCACTAATCACTAATCACTAATCACCAAGCACTATTCACTAATCACCAAGCACTAATCACCAAGCACTAATCACTAATCACCAAGCACTAATCACTAAGCACTGTTTCATGAAATGAGCGTGTTCCTATCTTATATGAAATCCTCTGTTTTAACAACTACAAACAACTTATGCAAAAGCAAACGTCACCCATAGGTCAACACAGAGAATTTGGCCCCCAGTCAAATAATATGTAAAATCAAAAGGATATGAAAATCCTTAGGCCACTACTGGTGAGAGTGTGGAGGCAAAGATTACAGCATTAGTAAACAGAGCAGTGCTACTGAAAACAACACACATACACACACTGACTGCCATGGCAAAGGACTAAAGTATTTCATAATAGACACCTCAAACTCCCAGCAAACGGACTGATTTATTTCCCTCTATCGCCAGCCACTGTAGACATAGAAAGCTTAACATTAATATTCATTTTCCCAACTAATATAATATAAAAGGGCCTCTGAGCAAAGTTTGTTAAACCGAGCAGTGAAAGAAAACAACAAAATGGCTGAGAGGGATGACGAAGCCATGTGTGCATCCCAAACGGCACCCTACTATGTATTTAGTGCACTACTAACCAGGGCCCATAGGCACTAGATAGGGAATAGGGTGCCATTTGGGACATAGATATGTCTCTGAGTCAAATGCTGCAAACTAACTCAGCATGCATCACCATCACCTCTAGTCTGTTTATGCCTCTAGAAGAGAGAGTACTACCGTCCAAGCCCTGCTATTTCTACAGAGTTATCTGTGGGTGTAGGAGAGTGCTCCCTCTCCCTGGGTGAGCCAGGGTTAGTCACTACAGACCTCTTAGTCAGGTCTTCCTTCAAGGGGGTCTCTCGTCTGACCTTAATGGGACTCCCTGGTTACAGGCGTCAATTGTGTTGGTAAACAGCTGAGGGATTGGGCTCGAGAAATGTAACCAAACAAATATTTTTAAAACATTGACAGAAATTCACTGCAGGCCTACCTGTACTGCTGCTGGTGGTGCTTCTACTGAAGCTCAGCGTAGAGGTGGGTAGAGACCCAGTAGCTGGTGCCGGAGCCTCCCCATTGTTCATCTGTTTGACCCTCTTCAGGTGGGATCTCCCGTTGTAGTGCACCTGGGCCTGAGCCTGGGAGTTCAGCTGGATGTTACACACCTCACACATCGAGTAGAACAGCTTCTTCTTCTCCTGCTGCTGTAGGTCCATGTTTATCTGACCCTGGCCGTTGGTGGTAGGCTCCATCCCTGTGAGCTGATTCAGCTCCAAACAGCCTCCGAACGGAAAGGCCATCCGGCCATGCTCTATGAAGTGGGCCGGACTGAGCGGTGTCTTCATACCTGCAGAAAACAATGACAACAGTGGATTAGAATGACAGACTTTGCTACTGGAAAGCAAGCATGGTGCAGGCACGCACACTTGCCCGCACACACATGGACAGACGGACGGACACACACACTCACTCACGTACAAAACACACATACACAGCCATGGCAAATACTCACATCCTCCTTGTAACATCACTCTCCAATTAAACATAAATAAATTGATGTTTAGGCTACATTCTACAGATTGTAAAATACAGTGCTGAATCAGGGTCTCCCTCTCCTGTGGAAGCAACAGACAACTGTGACTGTGTTAGAGGAGCAGTAGACACTAAGCGGGTGTCTGATTCTGAATCTCTATTCTTTCCTGTTGTAGAGCTAGAACTCAGCTCCACCTCTGATAGTGTAGCTATACTGTCTGACAGTCTGGTGCCACAGCATCATTCAGCCTCTCTACCTGTGGAGCCGGGATGGGGCCGGGGCGAGGCTGCTGTCCAGACCTGGGTTCAAATAGTATATGAAATCATTCAAATATTTGATCTGCACTTGATTGAGCTTGACTGACACGATGGAACCAATGGAATAGTCTACAGACTGCAATCTCTGCCTATCTGGCACTCCAAGCCAGGCTCAAAGAAACACTGAAAGTATTCGAGAGATTTTGAATACTATGTGAATACAGCTTTGCTGGTAAGTGACCTCCTGTGCCCATCTGTTTCCCTCGCGCTGTGTGTGTGTGTATGTGTGCCCTCACAGAGGAAGCAGAGGGGGATAGAGCCCAATTCACATGTCCACTGCCCATGGGTGTTATACAACCCTCAATTGCAGCACAGACACGGGACGGGACATACGACAGAGCGGGCAGTCTCTCAATCCCCAGACACGACAAAACAACCCATCAGCTTAGATCCACATTTGAAGCTAAATATTTCAAATGGTGAATTCTGTATATATCCCCATCCAATCCAGACACAGCAACACACAGCATACATTTACTTCTATCAGCATTCAAAGCTGAAATATTTCAACTAGGTGAAGTGAATTTTATCCCCATACAGTTTTACATTTGTCATGGTTGATTAATGAGTTGCAACTCTGGACATCGCAGCGGTACTACAGCTCCGGAGTGCTGACATAGGCAACGAGAGGATGAAAAATGTCTTGCTGTATTGAACTGGGAATTACTGTATACCTAAAACCCACAAAATATCCCTTTGTAAGCGCAAAGAAAATAATTTACGTTCACATTAATACTGCATTTTCAGCAGCAAATCTTTGCAAATATAAACATACTATACTTCCTGTATGGTATCTGGCCAGGCACAAGGGTAATCTGTATCCATGGATATGATGTCTGGATGAAAAGGAAAAGCAGCAGAAGCTTCTGATTGACCGGAACTTCCCCTTGCAGTAGCTTCCTGAGTATGATACTGTATGGGTACGTCCAAAATAGCACCCTATTCCCTATTGGTCAAAAGTAATGCACTATATTGGATATAGGGTGCCATTTGGGACACAGCCTGTGTCTGTGAGGCTGTAATGAATAGGAAGGCTGTATTATGAGGGTGAAGTATTCGTGCAGTGTGGCCATGTTACGTGTCCCTCTCACTGGACAGTAAGATAATCCGTCTTACACACATGCACGCACGCACGCACACGCACACGCACACGCACACACACACACACACACACACACACAATCCCTCTGACACAGACTGGGTAATCTCTATGGGCAGCTGCAGGCCTCTAATACTGACAGATAAACTTCCTTCACAAACTTCCTCAGGGCTCAGTGCTGTGGCCATTCAGCTTAATTTATTACCAACCCCTTCCCTCAGCATACTTTTCATTTTACACCACAGCAAGGTAAGCAAGGCAGGGCACAGCGGAAATGATCACCATTCAATAGGTTGTGTAAATATCCCAAACTTTCTCTGTAAAAGCAAAGTTGGTGTATTCAGTGGTTGGCCTAGTTAGATGAAGTAAGGAGAACACACTGAGAAGGAAGGGATGCTGCAGCGCTTTGTTGGGGCTGACTCTGTGGAAAGATATTGTGTGTGTGTGTGTGTGTGTGTGTGTGTGTGTGTGTGTGTGTGTGTGTGTGTGTGTGTGTGTGTGTGTGTGTGTGTGTGTGTGTGTGTGTGTGTGTGTGTGTGTGTGTGTGTGTGTGCCCCCCCCTAACAGATGAGATTACCAGAGAGAGCAGTGTTCCCTGCTGCAGGGTCGAGGAAAGAGACAGATCTGACTGAGTGTGAGGTCCTACATGGTCATTCCATCAGACAGAGAGACAGGGGGCCACGGAGCTAGGAGACCAAGGAGGGCAAGGAAGACAGGGAGCTGGGGGAGCTAAAAGGGGACAGGGGGCCAGACGGAGGTAGGGGACCAAGGAGGGCCAGGAAGACAGAGAGCTGCGAGAGCTAAAGGGGGACAGGGGGCTAGACGAAGTTAAGGGACCAAGGAGGGCCAGGAAGAAAGGGAGTTGGGGGAGCTAAAGGGGGACATGGGGCCAGACGGAGCTAGGGGCCCAAGAGTACCAGGAAGACAGGGAGCTGAGGGAGCTAAAGGGGGACAGGGGGCCAGACGGAGCTAGGGGCCCAAGAGTACCAGGAAGACAGGGAGCTGGGGGAGCTAAAGGGGGACAGGGGGCCAGACGGAGCTAGGGGACGACGGAGGGCCAGGAAGACAGTGGAACCGGACCGTGGATCGTAGCCAGAGGAACCAGACCGTGGATCGTTGCCAGAGGAACCAGACCGTGGATCGTCGCCGGAGGAACCGGGCCGTGGATCGTCACCGGAGGCTCCAGACTGGGAACCCTCGCAGGTGGCTCTGGACTGGGATCCACCGCTGGAGGCTCTAGGCTGGGAACCACCACTGGAGGTTCTAGGCTGCAGACCATCGCTGAAGGCTCTGGACTGCAGACCGTCACTGGAAACTCTGGACTGCCAACCATCGCTGGAAGCTCTGGACTGTGGACCGTTGCTGGAGGCTCTGGACTGCAGACCGTCGCTGGAGGCTCTGGACTGCAGACCGTCGCTGGAGGCTCTGGACTGCAGACCGTCGCTGGAGGCTCTGGACTGCAGACCGTCGCTGGAGGCTCTGGACTGTAGACCGTCGCTGGAGGCTCTGGCCCATGAATCATCACTGGAGACTCCGGGCCATGGATCATCACTGGAGGCTCCGGGCCATGGAACATCACTGGAGGCTCTGGGCCATGGATCATCACTGGTGACACACACCTCAGTACGAGCGCGAGGAGCAGGCACAGGACGTACTGGACTGGGGAGGCGCACTGGAGGCCTGATGCGTGGGGCCGGTACAGGTGGCACCGGGCTGGTGACACGCACCTCAGGGCAAGTGTGGGGAGGTAGCACAGGACGTACTGGGCAGTGGAGGTGTATATTAGGGCGAGTGCGGGGAGGAGACACAGAACATACCGGACTGGGGAGGCGCACTGGAGGCCCGATGCGTGGGACTGGCACAGATTGCACCGGACTGGTGACCTGCTCTTCCAAATGCCTACATTGCTGCATACTCCTCGCAAACTCCATTCTCCGGTATCCCTCCTCGCACTGTTCTATTGAATCCCAGGCGGCTCTAGCACTCTCACTGGGTTGACCGACCACCTCTCTACCTCCTCCCAGATTGTCTCTAGTTCACCCCTCGGCACCGCCGTCCACCCCGTGTGTCCACCCCATGTGTCCACCCCGTGTGTCCACCCCGTGTGCTGTCCTTTGGGCTGTCTTTTTGGCCGGCCGCAGTTGTCGCTGTTGCTCCTTCGCTGCCTCCGCCTGCTTCCACAGCAGGCTTCTGTCTTCTGCCATGATTTCGTCCCACGTCCAGGATGTCCTCCACTCCTCCTGGGCACGCTGCTTGGTCCGTGGGTGGTGGGATCTTCTGTCACGTTCGTTGAAATTAGCGGACCAATGCGCTTTGTGCATAGAGTTCCACATGTTATTAAAATGAAACTCACCAACAAAAGCAATAAACAGCAAACAATACGTATCGACTGGAGTGCTCACAGGCACTACACAAAAACAAGATCCCACAAACTAAGGTGGGAAAAAATGCTGCCTAAGTATGATCCCCAATCAAAGACAAGGATAGATAGCTGCCTCTGATTGGGAACCATACGCGGCCAACAAAGAAAAAGAAAAACTAGAATGCTCACCCAAATCACACCCCGACCTAACCAAATAGAGAAATAAAAAGCCTCTCTAGCAACTAGGAAATGGGCCCACGACAACTTCAAATTGTACTTCACTCCCTGAGTATTTTGAGTTATTGGTATGGCATTGCATTGGTATTATAACAATCCTTACGACATCAACTACCATGTCATAATCTTTATACTTCCTCTTTGAACCAAGTAAAGATGTTCAGCCTGATAATGCATCCATTTAAAATCGTAAGGGGGTTCAGAAAAATAATACATCATATAAGAGCATGCCCGTTTGTCAAAAGTCATAATTCAGCAGGCTACAAATAATGTAGTATACAAGAGAAGTATCTGAGGTGGAGTCAATCATTAATCAACCCAACACTGTCTCTGCGTCCCAAATTGTACCCTATTCCTTACATAGTGCAGTACTTTTGATCAGGGACATATGGGCCTTCGCCAAAATCAATGCACTACGTAGGGAATAGGGTATAATTCGGGACATGTCCTGTCTGTAGCATTAAGGGAGGCCTACTGTACTATCAGTGTTGCATTCCTTCCCCACTCTCCCCACACTCTTTTGTCCAGGTTGCATCTCTAGAGCTCCATGGCAGATAGAGTGCTCTGCTCTTACTCTTCCCTGCTCCCATTCTCCCCTGAAGCTCTGAAGGTCCTACAGTACACAATACACAATACAGAGGGAAAGCCATCACTATGGCCTAAAGCACTGTAGGCCTAATGCACTGTGTAGGACTCTCAGCTATGTCCTACAGCACAGGGGAAACCCTTAGCTGTGTTGGCCCTAATGCACTGTCGGCCTAATACTAATGGAAGTGGAAACAGGCAAGTGAGTAATCCTGGACGTTTCCAGGCCCAGCCAGTGGTGGAGGTCCTGCCTCCACAGTGCACACACCAACAGCATAACACTATACTGATCTGGCCTCCACACTGCACACACCAACAGCATAACACTATATTGATCTGGCCTCCACAGTGCACACACCAACAAGATAACACTATACCGATCTGGCCTATACTACACACACAAACAACATAACACTATACTGATCTGGCCTCCACAGTGCACACACCAACAAGATAACACTATACTGATCTGGCCTCCACACTGCACACACCAACAGCATAACACTATATTGATCTGGCCTCCACAGTGCACACACCAACAAGATAACACTATACTGATCTGGCCTATACTACACACACCAACAGCATAACACTATACTGATCTGGCCTCCACACTGCACACACCAACAAGATAACACTATACTGATCTGGCCTATACTACACACACCAACAGCATAACATACTAATATAGTGGTCCTTCTGTAGCTCAGTTGGTAGACATGCGCTGTAACGCCAGGGTAGTGGGTTCCCGGGACCACCCACGTAGAATGTATGCACACATGACTGTAACATAAATGGCATATATTATATAAATATATATTATTATATTATATATTATATTATATTATAACACTATACTGATCTGGCCTCCACACTGCACACACCAACAACATAACACTATACTGATCTGGCCTCCACAGTGCACACACCAACAACATAACACTATACTGATCTGGCCTCCACAGTGCACACACCAACAACATAACACTATACTGATCTGGCCTCCACAGTGCACACACCAACAACATAACACTATACCGATCTGGCCTCCACTACACACACCAACAGCATAACACTATACTGATCTGGCCTCCACTACACACACCAACAGCATAACACTATACGATCTGGCCTCCACAATGCACACACCAACAACATAACACTATACTGATCTGGCCTCCACTACACACACCAACAACATAACACTATACTGATCTGGCCTCCACTACACACACCAACAACATAACACTATACCGATCTGGCCTCCACAATGCACACACCAACAACATAACACTATACTGATCTGGCCTCCACTACACACACCAACAACATAACACTATACTGATCTGGCCTCCACTACACACACCAACAACATAACACTATACTGATCTGGCCTCCACAATGCACACACCAACAACATAACACTATACTGATCTGGCCTCCACAATGCACACACAAACAACATAACACTATACTGACCTGGCCTCCACTACACACACCAACAACATAACACTATATTGATCTGGCCTCCACAGTGCACACACCAACAACATAACACTATACTGATCTGGCCTCCACTACACACACCAACAACATAACACTATACTGATCTGGCCTCCACTACACACACCAACAACATAACACTATACTGATCTGGCCTCCACAATGCACACACCAACAACATAACACTATACTGATCTGGCCTCCACTACACACACCAACAACATAACACTATACTGATCTGGCCTCCACTACACACACCAACAACATAACACTATACTGATCTGGCCTCCACAATGCACACACCAACAACATAACACTATACTGATCTGGCCTCCACAATGCACACACCAACAACATAACACTATACTGATCTGGCCTCCACAATGCACACACAAACAACATAACACTATACTGACCTGGCCTCCACTACACACACCAACAACATAACACTATACTGATCTGGCCTCCACAATACACACACCAACAACATAACACTATACTGATCTGGCCTCCACTACACACACCAACAACATAACACTATACTGATCTGGCCTCCACTACACACACCAACAGCATAACACTATACTGATCTGGCCTCCACTACACACACCAACAGCATAACACTATACTGATCTGGCCTCCACTACACACACCAACAGCATAACACTATATTGATCTGGCCTCCACTACACACACCAACAGCATAACACTATACTGACCTGGCCTCCACACTGCACACACCAACAACATAACACTATACTGACCTGGCCTCCACTACACACACCAACAACATAACACTATACTGACCTGGCCTCCACTACACACACCAACAGCATAACACTATACTGATCTGGCCTCCACTACACACACCAACAACATAACACTATACTGACCTGGCCTCCACACTGCACACACCAACAACATAACACTATACTGACCTGGCCTCCACTACACACACCAACAACATAACACTATACTGACCTGGCCTCCACACTGTACACACACCAACAGCATAACACTATATTGATCTGGCCTCCACAGTGCACACACCAACAAGATAACACTATACCGATCTGGCCTATACTACACACACAAACAACATAACACTATACTGATCTGGCCTCCACTACACACACCAACAAGATAACACTATACCGATCTGGCCTATACTACACACACAAACAACATAACACTATACTGATCTGGCCTCCACACTGCACACACCAACAACATAACACTATACCGATCTGGCCTATACTACACACACAAACAACATAACACTATACTGATCTGGCCTCCACTACACACACAAACAACATAACACTATACTGACCTGGCCTCCACTACACACACCAACAACATAACACTATACTGATCTGGCCTACTACACACACCAACAGCATAACACTATACCGATCTGGCCTATACTACACACACCAACAACATAACACTATACTGACCTGGCCTCCACTACACACACCAACAACATAACACTATACTGATCTGGCCTCCACAGTGCACACACCAACAACATAACACTATACCGATCTGGCCTCCATACTACACACACCAACAGCATAACACTATACTGACCTGGCCTCCACACTGCACACACCAACAACATAACACTATACCGATCTGGCCTATACTACACACACAAACAACATAACACTATACTGATCTGGCCTCCACTACACACACAAACAACATAACACTATACTGACCTGGCCTCCACTACACACACCAACAGCATAACACTATATTGATCTGGCCTCCACAGTGCACACACCAACAAGATAACACTATACCGATCTGGCCTATACTACACACACAAACAACATAACACTATACTGATCTGGCCTCCACTACACACACCAACAACATAACACTATACCGATCTGGCCTATACTACACACACCAACAACATAACACTATACTGATCTGGCCTCCACTACACACACCAACAACATAACACTATACTGACCTGGCCTCCACTACACACACCAACAACATAACACTATACTGATCTGGCCTCCACTACACACACCAACAACATAACACTATACTGATCTGGCCTCCACTACACACACCAACAACATAACACTATACTGATCTGGCCTCCACTACACACACCAACAACATAACACTATACTGACCTGGCCTCCACAATGCACACACCAACAACATAACACTATACTGATCTGGCCTCCACTACACACACCAACAACATAACACTATACTGACCTGGCCTCCACAATGCACACACCAACAACATAACACTATACTGACCTGGCCTCCACAATGCACACACCAACAACATAACACTATACTGATCTGGCCTCCACTACACACACCAACAACATAACACTATACTGATCTGGCCTCCACTACACACACCAACAACATAACACTATACTGACCTGGCCTCCACAATGCACACACCAACAACATAACACTATACTGACCTGGCCTCCACTACACACACCAACAACATAACACTATACTGACCTGGCCTCCACTACACACACCAACAACATAACACTATACTGACCTGGCCTCCACTACACACACAAACAACATAACACTATACTGATCTGGCCTCCACTACACACACCAACAACATAACACTATACTGACCTGGCCTCCACTACACACACCAACAACATAACACTATACTGATCTGGCCTCCACAATACACACACCAACAACATAACACTATACTGACCTGGCCTCCACTACACACACCAACAACATAACACTATACTGACCTGGCCTCCACTACACACACCAACAACATAACACTATACTGATCTGGCCTCCACTACACACACCAACAACATAACACTATACTGACCTGGCCTCCACTACACACACCAACAACATAACACTATACTGACCTGGCCTCCACTACACACACCAACAACATAACACTATACTGACCTGGCCTCCACTACACACACCAACAACATAACACTATACTGATCTGGCCTCCACTACACACACCAACAACATAACACTATACTGACCTGGCCTCCACAATGCACACACCAACAACATAACACTATACTGATCTGGCCTCCACACTACACACACCAACAACATAACACTATACTGATCTGGCCTCCACTACACACACCAACAACATAACACTATACTGACCTGGCCTCCACAATGCACACACCAACAACATAACAATATACTGACCTGGCCTCCACTACACACACCAACAACATAACACTATACTGATCTGGCCTATACTACACACACCAACAACATAACACTATACTGATCTGGCCTCCACAATGCACACACCAACAACATAACACTATACTGATCTGGCCTCCACTACACACACCAACAACATAACACTATACTGATCTGGCCTCCACAATGCACACACAAACAACATAACACTATACTGACCTGGCCTCCACTACACACACAAACAACATAACACTATACTGATCTGGCCTCCACAATGCACACACCAACAACATAACACTATACTGATCTGGCCTCCACTACACACACCAACAACATAACACTATACTGATCTGGCCTCCACTACACACACCAACAACATAACACTATACTGATCTGGCCTCCACTACACACACCAACAACATAACACTATACTGATCTGGCCTCCACAATGCACACACCAACAACATAACACTATACTGATCTGGCCTCCACAATGCACACACAAACAACATAACACTATACTGATCTGGCCTCCACAATGCACACACAAACAACATAACACTATACTGATCTGGCCTCCACAATGCACACACCAACAACATAACACTATGCTGATCTGGCCTCCACAATGCACACACCAACAACATAACACTATACTGATCTGGCCTCCACAATGCACACACAAACAACATAACACTATACTGATCTGGCCTCCACAATGCACACACCAACAACATAACACTATACTGATCTGGCCTCCACAATGCACACACCAACAACATAACACTATACTGATCTGGCCTCCACAATGCACACACAAACAACATAACACTATACTGATCTGGCCTCCACAATGCACACACAAACAACATAACACTATACTGATCTGGCCTCCACAATGCACACACAAACAACATAACACTATACTGATCTGGCCTCCACAATGCACACACCAACAACATAACACTATACTGACCTGGCCTCCACTACACACACCAACAACATAACACTATACTGATCTGGCCTCCACAGTGCACACACCAACAACATAACACTATACTGATCTGGCCTCCACTACACACACCAACAACATAACACTATACTGATCTGGCCTCCACTACACACACCAACAACATAACACTATACCGATCTGGCCTCCACTACACACACCAACAACATAACACTATACTGACCTGGCCTCCACAATGCACACACCAACAACATAACACTATACTGATCTGGCCTCCACTACACACACCAACAACATAATACTATACTGACCTGGCCTCCACTGCACACACCAACAAGATAACACTATACCGATCTGGCCTATACTACACACACAAACAACATAACACTATACTGATCTGGCCTCCACAATGCACACACCAACAACATAACACTATACTGATCTGGCCTCCACTACACACACCAACAACATAACACTATACTGATCTGGCCTCCACTACACACACCAACAACATAACACTATACTGACCTGGCCTCCACTACACACACCAACAACATAACACTATACTGACCTGGCCTCCACTACACACACCAACAACATAACACTATACTGATCTGGCCTCCACTACACACACCAACAACATAACACTATACTGACCTGGCCTCCACTACACACACCAACAACATAACACTATACTGACCTGGCCTCCACTACACACACCAACAACATAACACTATACTGACCTGGCCTCCACTACACACACCAACAACATAACACTATACTGAGCTGGCCTCCACTACACACACCAACAACATAACACTATACTGACCTGGCCTCCACAGTGCACACACCAAGAACATAACACTATACTGATCTGGTCTCCACACTGCACACACCAACAACATAACACTATACTGATCTGGCCTCCACTACACACACCAACAACATAACACTATACTGACCTGGCCTCCACTACACACACCAACAACATAACAATATACTGACCTGGCCTCCACTACACACACCAACAACATAACACTATACTGATCTGGCCTATACTACACACACCAACAACATAACACTATACTGATCTGGCCTCCACAATGCACACACCAACAACATAACACTATACTGATCTGGCCTCCACAATACACACACCAACAACATAACACTATACTGATCTGGCCTCCACAATGCACACACAAACAACATAACACTATACTGACCTGGCCTCCACTACACACACAAACAACATAACACTATACTGACCTGGCCTCCACTACACACACCAACAACATAACACTATACTGACCTGGCCTCCACTACACACACCAACAACATAACACTATACTGATCTGGCCTATACTACACACACCAACAACATAACACTATACTGACCTGGCCTCCACTACACACACCAACAACATAACACTATACTGATCTGGCCTCCACAATGCACACACCAACAACATAACACTATACTGATCTGGCCTCCACAATGCACACACCAACAACATAACACTATACTGATCTGGCCTCCACAATGCACACACAAACAACATAACACTATACTGATCTGGCCTCCACAATGCACACACCAACAACATAACACTATGCTGATCTGGCCTCCACAATGCACACACCAACAACATAACACTATACTGATCTGGCCTCCACAATGCACACACAAACAACATAACACTATACTGATCTGGCCTCCACAATGCACACACCAACAACATAACACTATGCTGATCTGGCCTCCACAATGCACACACCAACAACATAACACTATACTGATCTGGCCTCCACAATGCACACACAAACAACATAACACTATACTGATCTGGCCTCCACAATGCACACACAAACAACATAACACTATACTGATCTGGCCTCCACAATGCACACACAAACAACATAACACTATACTGATCTGGCCTCCACAATGCACACACAAACAACATAACACTATACTGATCTGGCCTCCACAATGCACACACAAACAACATAACACTATACTGATCTGGCCTCCACAATGCACACACAAACAACATAACACTATTACTGATCTGTTTGAATGGAATTTATAAGTCTCTTTGACATACCACTGACATGAAATGGGGGAGAATTATCTTTCAAAGAAGTATAATAACAACAGGCAAAAAAAATGGAGATGTTATGCCGAGTTACAGTACATCACGCCACTCTGCAGCTAGTTCCTAGAAATACACTATTTGACAGAATCTCTCTCTCTCTCTATCTCAATGTTTATCTGAGGGTGTGTGGCAGATGACACACACATGTGTTCTGAAAGATGCGGAGAAGAGAACTCAGAACACACACATTCGGGAAATTATCAATAGCTTAGATCAACTTCAATCCTGACTGTTTGTTTTCCTCTTACATTTACATTTAAGTCATTTAGCAGACGTTCACCCCAGAGATCCCCCAGAAGCCCTCAGAGAGACTCTCTAGTGTCTGAGTCACAGCTGGTGTCAGATGTACTCTTCAATAAGAGATCTGAGATGTGGACACATGGCAGGTTCTTAAAGGGCCACTACACACACAAAAACACACACATAAACACACGCAAACTCAAACATAGCAGGTCTTACAGGTACATCCTGTCAGCTTAGAGAACAAAGCAGGTGCAAAGCCCCAAAACAAAACCCAGCACTACAGATAAAGAGAAGATTTCCAAGCAATCTATCTGTCATTCATTTGCCTTGAGGGCTGCTTTCCAATATGATCTAGAATGGTTCCTAAAGGGGGTTTCTAGAGAGGAGGTTTCCTATCCCATTGTAATGCCTAGTGGGGAGGTTTCCTATCCTATTGTAATGCCTAGCAAGTGGGTTTCCTATCCCATTGTAATGCCTAGCGAGTGGGTTTCCTATCCCATTGTAATGCCTAGTGAGGGGGTTTCCTATCCCATTATCATGTCGAGCGAGGGGTTTTCCTATCCCATTATAATGTCTAGCGAGGTGGTTTAGTATTCCATTATAATGACTAGCGAGGGGGTTTCCTATCCCATTGTAATGCCAAGTGAGGGGGTTCCTATTCCATTGTAATGTCTAGCGGGGGGTTTCAATCGCATTATAATGTCGAGTGAGGGGTTTCCTATCCCATTTTAATAGCTTGCGAGGGGGTATCCTATCCCATTATAATGTCTAGCGAGGGGGTTTCCTATTCCATTATTAAGCCTAGCGAGGGCGTTTCCTATCCCATTATCATGTCTAGCGAGGGGGTTTCCTATCCCATTATAATGCCTAACGAGGGGTTTTCCTATCCCATTGGAATGTCTAGTGAGGGGGTTTCCTATCCCATTGTAATGCCTAGCGAGGGGTTTTCCTATCCCATTATCATGTCGAGCGAGGGGTTTTCCTATCCCATTATAATGTCTAGCGAGGGGTTTAATATCCCCTAGAATGACTGGCGAGGGGGTTACCTATCAATTTACAATGTCTAGCGAGGGGGTTTCCTATCCCATTGGAATGTCTAGTGAGGGGGTTTCCTATCCCATTGTAATGTCTAGCGAGTGGGTTTCCTATCCCATTGGAATGTCTAGTGAGGGGGTTTCCTATCCCATTGTAATGTCCAGAGAGTGGGGTTCCTATCCCATTGTAATGTCTAGTGAGGGGGTTTCCTATCCCATTGTAATGTCCAGAGAGTGGGTTTCCTATCCCATTGGAATGTCTAGTGAGGGGGTTTCCTATCCCAATGTAATGCCTAGCGAGGGGTTTTCCTATCCCATTGGAATGTCTAGTGAGGGGGTTTCCTATCCCATTGGAGTGTCGAGTGAGGGGGTTTCCTATCCCATTGTAATGTCTAGTGAGGGTTTTTCCTATCCCATTGGAATGTCTAGTGAGGGTTTTTCCTATCCCATTGGAATGTCTAGTGAGGGGGTTTCCTATCCCATCGTAATGCCAAGCGAGTGGGTTTCCTATCCCATTGGAATGTCTAGTGAGGGGGTTTCCTATCCCATTGTAATGTCTAGCGAGGGGGTTTCCTATCCCATTGTAATGCCTAGCGAGGGGGTTTCCTATCCCATTGTAATGCCTAGCGAGGGGGTTTCCTATCCCATTGTAATGCCTAGCGAGGGGTTTCCAATCCCATTGTAATGCCTAGTGAGGGGTTTCCTATCCTATTGTAATGCCTAGCGAGGGGGTTTCCTATCCCATTGTAATGCCTAGCGAGGGGGTTTCCTATCCCATTGTAATGCCTGGTGAGGGGGTTTCCTATCCCATTGTAATGCCTAGCGAGGGGTTTCCTATCCCATTGTAATGCCTCGCGAGGGGGTTTCCTATCCCATTGTAATGCCTAGCGAGGGGTTTCCTATCCCATTGTAATGCCTAGCGAGGGGTTCCTATCCCATTGTAATGCCTAGCGAGTGGGTTTCCTATCCCTTTGTAATGTCTAGTGAGGGGTTTCCTATCCCATTGTAATGCCTAGCGAGGGGTTTCCTATCCCATTGTAATGCCTAGCGAGGGGTTTCCTATCCCATTGTAATGCCTAGCGAGGGGTTTCCTATCCCATTGTAATGCCTAGCGAGGGGGTTTCCTATCCCATTGTAATGCCTCGCGAGGGGGTTTCCTATCCCATTGTAATGCCTAGCGAGGGGTTTCCTATCCCATTGTAATGCCTAGCGAGGGGTTTCCTATCCCATTGTAATGCCTAGCGAGGGTTTCCTATCCCATTGTAATGCCTAGCGAGTGGGTTTCCTATCCCTTTGTAATGTCTAGTGAGGGGTTTCCTATCCCATTGTAATGCCTAGCGAGGGGTTTCCTATCCCATTGTAATGCCTAGCGAGGGGGTTTCCTATCCCATTGTAATGCCTAGCGAGGGGTTTCCTATCCCATTGTAATGCCTAGCGAGGGGGTTTCCTATCCCATTGGAATGTCTAGTGAGGGGTTTCCTATCCCATTGTAATGTCTTGTGAGGGGGTTTCCTATCCCATTGTAATGCCTAGCGAGGGGTTTCCTATCCCATTGTAATGCCTAGCGAGGGGGTTTCCTATCCCATTGTAATGTCTAGTGAGGGGGTTTCCTATCCCATTGTAATGTCTAGTGAGGGGGTTTCCTATCCCATTGGAATGTCTAATGAGGGGGTTTCCTTTCCCATTGGAATGTCTAGTGAGGGGTTTCCTATCCCATTGTAATGCCTAGCGAGGGGGTTTCCTATCCCATTGTAATGTCTAGTGAGGGGTTTCCTATCCCATTGTAATGCCTAGCGAGGGGGTTTCCTATCCCATTGTAATGCCTAGCGAGGGGTTTCCTATCCCATTGTAATGTCTAGCGAGGGGTTTCCTATCCCATTGTAATGCCTAGCGAGGGGTTTCCTATCCCATTGTAATGCCTAGCGAGGGGGTTTCCTATCCCATTGTAATGTCTCGCGAGGGGCTTTCCTATCCCATTGTAATGCCAAGCGAGGGGTTTCCTATCCCATTGTAATGTCTAGCGAGGGGGTTTCCTATCCCATTGTAATGCCTAGCGAGGGGTTTCCTATCCCATTGTAATGCCTAGCGAGTGGGTTTCCTATCCCTTTGTAATGTCTAGTGAGGGGTTTCCTATCCCATTGTAATGCCTAGCGAGGGGTTTCCTATCCCATTGTAATGCCTAGCGAGGGGTTTCCTATCCCATTGTAATGCCTAGCGAGGGTGTTTCCTATCCCATTGGAATGTCTAGTGAGGGGTTTCCTATCCCATTGTAATGTCTTGTGAGGGGTTTCCTATCCCATTGTAATGCCTAGTGAGGGGGTTTCCTATCCCATTGTAATGTCTAGTGAGGGGGTTTCCTATCCCATTGTAATGTCTAGTGAGGGGGTTTCCTATCCCATTGGAATGTCTAGTGAGGGGGTTTCCTATCCCATTGTAATGCCTAGCGAG
This sequence comes from Oncorhynchus keta, assembly GCF_023373465.1. NCBI lineage: Eukaryota > Metazoa > Chordata > Actinopteri > Salmoniformes > Salmonidae > Oncorhynchus > Oncorhynchus keta. The sequence continues at coordinate 25,993,316 of NC_068454.1, read as the reverse complement.
GGGGTTTCCTATCCCATTGTAATGTCTAGCGAGGGGGTTTCCTATCCCATTGTAATGCCTAGCGAGGGGGTTTCCTATCCCATTGTAATGCCTAGCGAGGGGGTTTCCTATCCCATTGTAATGCCTAGCGAGGGGGTTTCCTATCCCATTGTAATGCCTAGCGAGGGGGTTTCCTATCCCATTGTAATGCCTAGCGAGGGGGTTTCCTATCCCATTGTAATGCCTAGCGAGGGGGTTTCCTATCCCATTGTAATGCCTAGCGAGTGGGTTTCCTATCCCTTTGTAATGTCTAGTGAGGGGGTTTCCTATCCCATTGTAATGCCTAGCGAGGGGGTTTCCTATCCCATTGTAATGTCTTGTGAGGGGTTTCCTATCCCATTGTAATGCCTAGCGAGGGGTTTCCTATCCCATTGTAATGTCTAGTGAGGGGGTTTCCTATCCCATTGTAATGTCTAGTGAGGGGGTTTCCTATCCCATTGGAATGTCTAGTGAGGGGGTTTCCTATCCCATTGGAATGTCTAGTGAGGGGTTTCCTATCCCATTGTAATGCCTAGCGAGGGGGTTTCCTATCCCATTGTAATGTCTATTAAGGGGGTTTCCTATCCCATTGTAATGCCTAGCGAGGGGTTTCCTATCCCATTGTAATGCCTAGCGAGGGGGTTTCCTATCCCATTGTAATGTCTAGCGAGGGGTTTCCTATCCCATTGTAATGCCTAGCGAGGGGTTTCCTATCCCATTGTAATGCCTAGCGAGGGGTTTCCTATCCCATTGTAATGTCTAGCGAGGGGGTTTCCTATCCCATTGTAATGCCTAGCGAGGGGGTTTCCTATCCCATTGTAATGCCTAGCGAGGGGGTTTCCTATCCCATTGTAATGTCTCGCGAGGGGTTTCCTATCCCATTGTAATGTCTAGCGAGTGGGTTTCCTATCCCATTGTAATGTCTAGCGAGGGGTTTCCTATCCCATTGTAATGCCTAGCGAGGGGTTTCCTATCCCATTGTAATGCCTAGCGAGTGGGTTTCCTATCCCTTTGTAATGTCCAGTGAGGGGGTTTCCTATCCCATTGTAATGCCTAGAGAGGGGGTTTCCTATCCCATTGTAATGTCTTGTGAGGGGTTTCCTATCCCATTGTAATGCCTAGCGAGGGGTTTCCTATCCCATTGTAATGTCTAGTGAGGGGTTTCCTATCCCATTGTAATGTCTAGTGAGGGGGTTTCCTATCCCATTGGAATGTCTAGTGAGGGGTTTCCTATCCCATTGGAATGTCTAGTGAGGGGGTTTCCTATCCCATTGTAATGCCTAGCGAGGGGTTTCCTATCCCATTGTAATGTCTATTAAGGGGGTTTCCTATCCCATTGTAATGCCTAGCGAGGGGTTTCCTATCCCATTGTAATGTCTAGTGAGGGGTTTCCTATCCCATTGTAATGCCTAGCGAGGGGGTTTCCTATCCCATTGTAATGCCTAGCGAGGGGTTTCCTATCCCATTGTAATGTCTAGCGAGGGGTTTCCTATCCCATTGTAATGCCTAGCGAGGGGTTTCCTATCCCATTGTAATGCCTAGCGAGGGGTTTCCTATCCCATTGTAATGTCTAGCGAGGGGTTTCCTATCCCATTGTAATGCCTAGCGAGGGGGTTTCCTATCCCATTGTAATGCCTAGCGAGGGGGTTTCCTATCCCATTGTAATGTCTCGCGAGGGGTTTCCTATCCCATTGTAATGTCTAGCGAGGGGGTTTCCTATCCCATTGTAATGTCTAGCGAGGGGGTTTCCTATCCCATTGTAATGCCTAGCGAGGGGGTTTCCTATCCCATTGTAATGCCTAGCGAGGGGGTTTCCTATCCCATTGTAATGCCTAGCGAGGGGGTTTCCTATCCCATTGTAATGCCTAGTGAGGGGGTTTCCTATCCCATTGTAATGTCTTGTGAGGGGGTTTCCTATCCCATTGTAATGCCTAGCGAGGGGGTTTCCTATCCCATTGTAATGTCTAGTGAGGGGTTTCCTATCCCATTGTAATGTCTAGTGAGGGGTTTCCTATCCCATTGTAATGTCTAGTGAGGGGGTTTCCTATCCCATTGGAATGTCTAGTGAGGGGTTTCCTATCCCATTGGAATGTCTAGTGAGGGGTTTCCTATCCCATTGTAATGCCTAGCGAGGGGTTTCCTATCCCATTGTAATGTCTATTAAGGGGTTTCCTATCCCATTGTAATGCCTAGCGAGGGGTTTCCTATCCCATTGTAATGCCTAGCGAGGGGGTTTCCTATCCCATTGTAATGTCTAGCGAGGGGTTTCCTATCCCATTGTAATGCCTAGCGAGGGGGTTTCCTATCCCATTGGAATGTCTAGTGAGGGGGTTTCCTATCCCATTGGAATGTCTAGAGAGGGGTTTCCTATCCCATTGTAATGCCTAGCGAGGGGGTTTCCTATCCCATTGTAATGTCTAGCGAGGGGGTTTCCTATCCCATTGTAATGCCTAGCGAGGGGTTTCCTATCCCATTGTAATGCCTAGCGAGGGGTTTCCTATCCCATTGTAATGTCTCGCGAGGGGGTTTCCTATCCCATTGTAATGCCTAGCGAGGGGTTTCCTATCCCATTGTAATGTCTAGCGAGGGGGTTTCCTATCCCATTGTAATGCCTAGCGAGGGGTTTCCTATCCCATTGTAATGCCTAGCGAGTGGGTTTCCTATCCCTTTGTAATGTCTAGTGAGGGGTTTCCTATCCCATTGTAATGCCTAGCGAGGGGGTTCCTATCCCATTGTAATGCCTAGCGAGGGGTTTCCTATCCCATTGTAATGCCTAGCGAGGGGTTTCCTATCCCATTGTAATGCCTAGCGAGGGGTTTCCTATCCCATTGTAATGCCTAGCGAGGGGTTTCCTATCCCATTGTAATGCCTAGCGAGGGGGTTTCCTATCCCATTGTAATGCCTAGCGAGGGGGTTTCCTATCCCATTGTAATGCCTAGCGAGGGGGTTTCCTATCCCATTGTAATGCCTAGCGAGGGGGTTTCCTATCCCATTGTAATGCCTAGCGAGGGGGTTTCCTATCCCATTGTAATGCCTAGCGAGGGGGTTTCCTATCCCATTGTAATGCCTAGCGAGGGGGTTAAACTTTTGATCTGACTGCTTGTTTTCGTCTAGTTGCTGATTCAAATCAAATCAAAGTGTATTGGTAGTGTACACAGAGTTGCAGATGTTATTGCAGATGCAGAGAAATGCTTGTGATTCTAGCTCCAACAGCAACACAAAACAACACATGCATAATCCAAAAAGTAAAAAGAAAGAAATGACAAAATATCAGAATAAGCAATGTCAGAATATACACTGAGTATACAAAACAGTAAGACCTTTCCATAACATAGACAGACCAGGTGAAAGCTATGATCCCTTATTGATGTCACTTGTTAAATCCACTTCAATCAGTGTAGGTAGATGAAGGGGAGGAGACATGTCAAAGAAGCCTTGAGAGAATTGAGACATGGATTCTGTATGAGTGCCATTGAGAGGGTGAATGGGCAAGACAAAATATTTAAGTGCCTCTGAATGGGTTATGGCAGTAGGTGCCAGACGCACCAGTTTGTGTAAAGAACTGCAATGCCGCTGGGTTTTTCATGATCAACAGTTTCCCATGTGTATCAAGAATGGTCAACCACCCAGAGAACATCCAGCCAACTTGACACAACTGTGATAGTCATTAGAGTCAACTTGGGCCAAGCATCCCTGTGTCACACTTTAGACACCTTGTAGAGTCCCTGTAGTAGTTATATATGATGAGCCATGACTTGAATACAGTATATACATACAGTTGACATCGGAGGTTTACATACACCTTAGCCAAATACATTTAAACTCAGTTTCACAATTCCTGACATTTAATCCAAGTAAAAATCTTAGGTCAGTTAGGATCACCACTTAATTTTTAAAATGTCATTTTTAAAATGTAAAATGTCCTTAAGCCATTTTGCCACAACTTAGGAAGTATGCTTGGAGTCATTGTCCATTTGGAAGAACGATTTGCGACCAATCTATAACTTCCTGATTGATGTCTTGAGATGTTGTTTCAATATAATAATGTAAACATTATTAAAGTGACCAGTGTTCAATGACTGTATGTACTGCATGTAGGGCAAAGCAGTTTCTAAGGTGCAGGGCAGGGTTCTAGGTGGAGGTCGGCTACTGATGACTGTTTAACAGACTGATGGCCTGGAGATAAACATCCCTCTCTTACATATCCCATGTAATGCATGCCTCAAATCCAATTTGAGACTTCATTCCGGCGTTTGGTTTCAAAGATTCAGGCTTTCGTGTTTCCACCTATGAACATCGGACCAACATTTTTTTTTAATATGGAATACATTAACTGTCTGAAAAGGTACATGACTTCCTAAACTACACAATTATGTCATTTCAAATCAAAATCAAATCAAATCCAATTTTATTTATATAGCCCTTCGTACATCAGCTGATATCTCAAAGTGCTGTACAGAAACCCAGCCTAAAACCCCAAACAGCAAGCAATGCAGGTGTAGAAGCACGAGCTTTACCTTGGTGTGTTTTATGAAAACTATTCTGAATTTGAGGAAGACAGAAATACTCTCTCCTCCCCTCCCTTCATTAAATTCTTTGAAGAGAGGAAGTCCATCCACTGGCTAGGCTGGTACAGCCTGGATTGAGTCCACAGTTACATCACTGCTTATGACATAATGATTTACGCACTAAGCTTGTTTCTGCCTAATATAATCTTATATAATCAGCTAAATGCATGAGATCACTAGGCATTGAACATCAACCCGTGTTTGGTCGTACAGTGCATTGTTTCAGACAAAGTTATCCTCTCATCTATGCATGGCAGAGTCAGGCTTTCTAAACCCCTGTTCAGATTTCCTTCAGGACTCAGGTTTAGTGTAGGAAGGCATTTGATCACAGGTTACAAGCTGTTAAAAGCTGTTTGGTCTAGAATCAGAGGTTAATACAATGTGAACAGAGCTCAATGACCTGTGGTGGATTTGTAGTCTGGTCTAGTCTGAGTTAGTCTGACATTAACACACTGGATAAATATCCCACAGAGCCAGATTACATGTCAAAGGTTTCACATGAATTCTAATGGAACAAATGTTTTATGTAACCACATTTGGAGCCATACGGGATGATTCCAATGTTTAAGCTAGAATATCAAACTCTCTGTCTCCCACAGTGTTTCCTTGCTTGATTTATAATGGCCCGCTGTGGGTTCCTCTGTAGCACCCAGTAGCACTGGATTTGCCACCGCGTGTCATGACATACACACATAATGACATATGTGTGCAATGAGTTCCATTTCATAGTCACACAGACATTCACCTTGAACAAAGTCATCCATCCTGTGAATAAGTATCAATATATAATGGTACTATGAGCTATTTACTGGTTGTCTAGAACGATGACGCCACACTTTGTTGCCAGGTTCTGTGTACTAGTCACAGTGACATAAAAGTTTAGAGTGAGTAAGAGAAAGAGAGAGAGAAACGGAGGGAGAGAGAAAGTGAGAGGCCTGCCTGTAAGCTGTGAGGACCATATGGCTTAGTGCTAGGCAATAAAGCCACAGAGGTTAAGGGGCAGCTTATTAACATGAGAGGCACATAACCATAACCCACCACAGACAGGAGTGGAATGTGACACTATTACTAAGAACAGAAAGAGGAACAACATTAAGATAGGTTGTTTGGCCTAAGAAAGAGAAAGCACTCTCATTAAGAGTAGAGAAAGTGACTCTCCAGTCATGTTCAAACTTTTCTCTTCCTTCCTGACAACTTCAGGCTGTTCGCCCAAGCAGCTGACTAACCTAACCAAGAGGGCAAAGCATTTCCATTTGCTTTCTGACAGGTTGGAAATCAGACTTGTTTCTCTGAATTATTTTCCTCCCCCTGAGAACACCTGAAAGTCATAGTGCCCAGTAGGCCCAGTAATTGCCTGGGCAGCCCTGCCTGCCTGTCTGTCAGAGTAGCATTCTAGATAGACAAGTCTGTCAGAGTAGCATTCTAGAGGACGACAAGGACCAAGTCAGGCGATCCGAGTTAACATCATGGATGGCTGTGTCCCATAACATGCTCTGATCACACTGCATGTCTCAAATGGGACACATTCCTCCTGGTGGCAGGATGGTGGTGGTGGCAGGGTGGGGGTGCCAAGGTTGTGGTGGTAGGGTAGTGGAGGTGGCAGATTGGTAGTGGCAGTGTGGTGGTGGTGTTGGAAGGGTGTTGGTGGCAACTTGGGGGGTGACATGGTGGTGGTGGCAGCGTGGTGGTGGGGTTGATGGTGGTGGCAGGGTTGTGGTGGTAGTGGTAGGGTGGTGATGGTAGTGTGGGGGGTGGTGGTGGCATGGTGGTGGTGGTGGCAGGGTGGTGGTGGGGGTGGGGGTGGAAACCATATTTCTATGGAAAAAAATTGGTCAGTCAGTTGTGCTCCAAACACAAAGGCACATGGAACAAAAGAAGAGACCAGTGCACAGTATGCTGCAAACCAGTTACCCATCTAGGACAATACAGTGAATACAAATTATCCTACCACTACTGATATTACTATAGATTAGAGAACAGACTACTGCTCAGGGAACAGAGCAGCTCTCAGATGGTAACAGACCAGCTCTCAGCAGGTGCCTGGAGAAGCATGCGTCAGGGCTACTGAATCAGGGACATGCCAAGAACAAGCCACTAGGAGCGTGTGCCATGTGCTGTGCATGTTTTGGCAAAACATTATAAGCTTGGGTTGACCTTTTATAATGAACTGGCTGGCTTCCACCAACGATGCAGGTGTAAGGAAGCCAATTTACTGAGAACTACAATGGCTTTAAAAAAAGATGACAACACAGTCAGGATAGCAGCAAAATAACAAAAGGTTAAGGACACTATTCAAGTGCTGCCTTGTCCTGAGTCCTGCCACAATTTATTTACAGAGATGAAGGAGCAGGACGAACACTGTGTGGAAAGTGTGAGTGAATGAACAGAGTTACAGGAGATTAAACAGACAGCAAACAACTGAATGTGTACACCACCACCAAACGCAAATACTAGAAAAAGCTAAATTTCAAATACTGGGAGGAAATGTGGGAGAATACCAGGAATGTACATAATCAGTTATCACACATAAATATCAATGGTATGCTGTGTCAGAGAATGAAATAGAACAGTGTATTATCTATCTCTACGGTATGTGCTGTGTTTTCTCAGTGTCACAACAGTAGGGTCAGAAGTGGGGAAACCGATCACTCACAGTCTGTGACATAATGTAATACACTACACTCATATTTTGTGTACTGAAGAGACCCACTGGATTAGAGATGATGAAAGGTCACAAGCGATTTACTATCACGGTAGCGAGCTACATCGTTACACCACGGAATGTAGGGAAATTATTTTCAATATCATAACCGTGCTTTAGAGATGTTGAGCCGGACAGCTGTTACACATTCAGGATTATGATTATTTAACCTCACAATTATCTCTGGGTTAGTAATCCTAATCTGGCCTGGACCAATCAACTCACAGCCTTTACCAAGCCTGGTTGTTAACCTACAAGCTGGGCCCTTTGTGCTAGAATTTAAACATCCCTGCAATCAGATTACGTCTAATATAACTGACTTGCATCCTCACTCACTGGATAGATTATCCCTAAGAACCAGACAGGTTACAAGTGTTGTTCAGTGAGATCTGTGTAGTATTGTATGGCAGAGCTGGTTGTGATGTAAGTGTGAGGTCAGTTGGGGGATGAGGTAGGTTTCGCCCTAGCACTACACAGTGGATTGAAGTAATCAAAGCTTGATGATGACTTGGTCATTTGACGTGCGCCCAGGGGTCCCCAGAAGTGAGTTTGGGTAACCCTGCTGTAGCTATAGACTTCTAGCCACTACATTTGTGACTGCCCTGCTGCCACACTTTGCACTGCACTTTGATTCAAAGTAGACAAATAGAATGAAAAAGGGAAAATAAAGCCCCATAAAATATTAAGCCACAACATTGAGAGTAAAAAATTAAACAGAATATCCCAGGCTAGTCATATACAACAGAAATAAAGGCTATTCTGGCTGTAGTGATTTCAGATGTGATTTATGTGTGATTGTGTGATTTCTGTCAGGCCCAGAGAGGATAATGACAACATTTGCAAAGAGGAAGGAGGTGCAGTGCGCCATTCACCATTACTACAATTCCCATTTATATAGTGGAACCATAAAAATTCAACAGCAATGCACTTCGGCTAATGGACATCTTCATGATCCCTGTAATATTACTCCCAGACAGAAACACCTACCTGAGGCTGAGGGTAGAGAAGGAGGGCAGGCTAGGGGAATTAGAATGATACCATTATGCTACCCTCTGTAGCCGACTAGCTATACGGGACAATCGATGCCTCCCAATTGCACCCTATTCCCTTCATAGAGCACTACTTTGACCAGGGCCATCTGCACTATATAGGGAATAGGGTGTCATTTGAGACACAGCCTACAGTATGTTAAACTCTATTTAAAACCCTCTGTGGTACACTTGCCATAAGGGAGTATGTTTAATGTACAAAATGGAATGTTTCTATAAAAAGGCCTTTTCTATTGACCCAGTGCAGATTCCCACATGCATTCCTATGTGGAATCTGTCTGGCACTCACATCTCTCTCTCTCTCTCTCTCTCTCTCTCTCTCTCTCTCTCTCTCTCTCTCTCTCTCTCTCTCTCTCTCTCTCTCTCTCTCTCTCTCTCTCTCCATACAAATTATTCTACATGTAACTTAATACCTACTTTGGCAGAAACCCCCCTCTTTAATGCATTTGAACTTTGAGCCTTGCTGATTTTCACTCCTCTCTTGCACAGGTTTTACAGAGTGAATCCATTATATTTACATTTACATACTAGTCACTTAGCAGACGCTCTTATCCATAGCGACTTACAATTGGGGCATTCATCTTAAGATAGCTGGGTGAGAAAGCAACACATCACAATCGTATCAAGTCAATTTCCCCTCAACAAAGTATTTAACAGCAAAGTAATTTAAGATACTCTTCAAAGAGGTATGGTTTCAGGCGTAGGGGTGGGAGGGACAAGAGACCAGAGGTGGCAGAATGGAGTGCTCAGGTTCGGGTGTATGGTTTAAGCTAAAAAGCGTCTGCTAAATGGCATATATATTAAGCATAGCCTGAATGTAAGAAGGGGCATTTCCCCTTGTTCTCAAACTGGGGTAAGCGCAATGCCTGTCGGGGGTACGCCAAATAAAAATGTGATCCACATTTAAACAGTATTTAAACAACATTTTCAAACAGTACATTTATATTTTCCAATGGGGCTATACATTTGGGTGAGGTTTTTTCTCACCTGAGTAGCCTCGTTTCACAGCTAAAAATAAAACTAAACCATCTAGTTTTCAGTGAAATAACAACATAATGTCAAATACATATGGCTGGGACAGTGCTGGGGGAAAATGCCCAAAAAAACTATACAGACAATGTCTTCATCAAACGACACATCAGTGACATGGCAGGAGATGTTTCGAAACAATTACTGCTTCGCATACAAGCCAGTGAATTATATGATTTACAGCTGGATGAGTCAACAGATGTGTGGGACCTGGCACAGCTCCTGGTATATGTCTGTTATGTTTATGGGGGGTCAATTAAGGAAGACATCCTCTTCTGCAAACCACTGGAAACCAGGACAACATGAGAGGATATGTTTAAAGTACTGGACAGCTTTGTTACATCAAATGGACTTTGGTGTTTAAGATGTGTTGATATCTGTACTGATGCCGCAAAAGCCATGACAGGGTGTAATGGCCGTTGTTGGTGGAAGAAGGTGTGGACCAATGCGCAGCGTGGTAAGTGTCCATATTTTTTTAAAATAAATTGTACACTGAACAAAAAGAACAAAGTGAACGAACGAAACCGAAACAATTCTGTCTGGTGCAGAATACAAACACTCAACAGAAAATAATCACCCACAACTCAAGGGTGAAAACAGGCTGCCTAAATATGGTTCTCAATCAGGGACAACGATTGACAGCTGCCTCTGATTGAGAACCATACCAGGCCAAAGACAGAAATACCAAATCATAGAAAAAACGAACATAGACAACCCACCTGACTCACGCCCTGACCATACTAAAACAAAGACATAACAAAAACTAAGGTCAGAACGTGACACAGGGAGACATAGTGGCATGGTAACGCGTGTGAAAGCCGTTGCTCCCGACGCCACTTGGGTGCACTGCAGCATCCACAGAGAGGCTCTTGCTGTCAAGGGAATGGCTGACAGTTTGAAAAACATTTTGGACACTACAGTGAAAATGGTTAACTTTGTTAAAGCAAGGCCCCTGAACTCTTGTGTATTTTTTGCATTATGCAATGATATGGGAAGTGACCATGTAACACTTTTACAACATACAGAAGTACGCTGGTTCACGAGGGGCAAAGTCTTGACACATTTTTGAACTTGTCTGACCGCTTGCATGTTGACGAGTTTCTCACACAACTTGCCTATCTGGGTGATGTTTATTCTCACCTGAATTATCTGAATCTAGGATTATAGGGACTCTCCACAACTATATTCAATGTGGCGGACAACATTTAGACTATGATTAAGAAGTTGGAGCTCATCTCTGTCTGCATTAACAAGGACAACACAAAGGTCTTTCCATCAATGTATGTTTTTTTTGTGTGCAAATGAACTCAAGCTTACGTACAATGTTGAATGTGATATTGCGAAGCACCTGAGTGAGCTGGGTGTGCAATTACGTGGGTACTTTCCCAAAACAAATGACACAAACAACTGGATTCGTTATCCCTTTCATGACCTGCCTCCAGTCCACTTACTGATAACTGAACAAGAGAGCCTCATCGAAATTGCAACCAGCTGTTCTGTGAAAATTTAATTGAATCAGAAGCCACTGCCAGATTTCTGGATAGGGCTGCGCTTAGAGTTTCTTACCTTGGCAAACCGCACTGTTAAGACACCGATGCCCATTGCAACCAGGTACCTATGTGAGAGTGGATTCCCGGCCCTCACTAGCATGAAAACTAAATACAGGCAAAGACTGTGTGTGGAAAATGATTTAAGACTGAGACTCTCTCCAATACAACCTAACATTGCAGAGTTACAGTTGAAGTCAGAACTTTACACCTTAGCCAAATACATTTAAACAATTCCTGACATTTAATCCTAGTAGAAATTCCCCCGTCTTAGGTCAGTTACGATCACCACTTTATTTTAAGAATGTGAGGCCTCCTTGCTTGCACACACTTTTTCAGTTCTGCCCACAAATGTTCTATAGGATTGAGGTCAGGGCTTTGTGATGGCCACTCCAACACCTTGACTTTGTTAATCTTAAGCCATTTTTCCACAACTTTGGAAGAATGCTTGGGGACATTGTCCATTTGGAAGACCCATTTGTAACCAAGTTTTAACTTCCTGACTGATGTCTTGAGATGTTGCTTTAATATATCCACATAATTATCCTGCCTCATGATCCCATCTATTTTGTGAAGTGCACCTGTCCCTCCTGCAGGAAAGTACCCCCACAACATGATACTGCCACCCCGTGCTTCACGGTTGGGATGGCGTTCTTCGGCTTGCAAGCCTCCCCCTTTTTCCTCCAAACATTATGGTGGCATAACAATGGTCATTATGGCCATCTTAGTTTCATCAGACCAGAGGACATTTCTCCAAAATGTACGATCTTTGTCCACATGTGCAGTTGCAAACCGTAGTCTGGCTTTTTATGGCGGTTTTGGAGCAGTGGCTTCTTCATTGCTGAGCGGCCTTTCAGGTTATGTCGATATAGGACTAATTTTACTGTGGATATAAATAATTTTATACCTGTTTCCTCCAGCATCTTCACAAGGTCCTTTGCTGTTTTCTGGGATTGATTTGCTCTTTTCGCACCAAACGCGTCTCCTTCCTGAGCAGTGTGACGGCTGCGTGGTCCCATGGTGTTTATACTTGCATACTATTGTTTGTACAGATGGACCTGGTACCTTCAGGCATTTGCAAATACCAGACTTGTGGAGGTCTACAATTTGTTTTCTGAGGTCTTGGCTGATTTCTTTTGATTTTCGAATGTCAAGCAAAGAGGAACTGAGTTTGAAGGTAGGCCTTGAAATACATCCACAGGTACACCTCCAATTGACTCAAATGATAGCCTATTAGAAGCTTCTAAAGCCATGACATAATTTTCTGGAATTTTCCAAGTTTTTTAAAGGCACAGTCAACTTACCGTATGTAAACTCCTGACCTACTGGAATTGTGATACAGTGAATTATACATGGAATAATATGTCTTTAAACAATTGTTGGAAATTTACTTGTGTCATGCACAAAGTAGATGTCCTAACCGACTTGCCAAAACTATAGTTTGTTCACAAGAAATGTGTGGAGTGGTTGAAAAACGAGTTTTACATCCGACTTCAACTGTATGTGCATCCTTCCAAGCACACCCTTCTCATTAACCCGTGGTGAGTTATTCACAACTGTTGATTAACAAATAAGGGTCTATATATAAGATGGCTAAATAAAGAGCAAAATCATTGATGATTATTATGTTATGATTTGTGCCCTGGTCCTAAGAGCTCTTTGTCACTTCCCATGAGCCGGATTGTGCCAAATACTCATTCTTATGTTTAATAAATGTATTGTATAGTGTGTGTGTGTGGCAGGCTTACAAGGGTGGCAAAAAACAACATTTGAGAGTGCGCTGACCCTGGTGCTAGAGGGGGTATGAATGTTTGAAGGGGTACGGGACTATAAAAGTTTGGGATGGATGAGAACAGAGGAGAGTCAGCTTTCACATAGCGGAGAGCCTCTATAACACAGAGGAGAGGGGTCTCAGTTGAGTGAGCCGCCTTGACTGGTTAGGGTGAGGTGGAATTATTGTAATCAAAAGGAGAGACTTTTAGATTTGTTCAAAACAATCTAACTATTATTTAATTACTGCAGTAATGGATCTGGTCGGTAATTACCCGTGGAGGTGATCACTGAGAACGCAACGTGCTAGTTTGAGCCACAGCATTTTATATCAAAGTCCATCATCCTTCAGTCTACATGATAAACAACAGATTTAAGGAATGGGTCACAAGGTTAGTATGAAAGATACTTATAATTCACAGCAGACAGTATGTCACTGTGCTGAAACCAGCATCTGTCCCTGGAGTCATCTCTCCCTGGTACCTTATAGAACAGAAACATTAACTCATGATCTGGAATGCGGTATCACCCTAAGACATCGGAAATCTTCTCGAGGCCCATACTCAGTAGAATACACACAGATGAGAGTTCTAACAACCCCTTATTCTGTTGCATAAAACAACCATTTGATGCAATAACAGCATTATAACATAATCTTGTAATTTCCACCATAAGGGTCAAAAAGATTGTTCTGAAAGAGCTAATGTGAGTTGGTGAGAGAGAGCACGCTCAAGTGTTTTGGAAAGAAAGGAAACCGGTCTGTAGTTTTTGACATCAGAGTGGCTGAGTGCTGGTTTCTTTGAGGAGGGGAGTGACTCTGGCCATCTTGACGTCAGAACGGATGCAGACATCGGTCAGGGATAAGTTGATGAGGGAGGTGAGTAATGGGAGGTAGTCTCCAGAGATGGTCTGGAGAAGGGAGGAGGGGAATGGGTCAAGTGGGCAGGTTGTTGGGTGAACATCACTAGTCGTAGGATTTCATCTGGAGAGAGAGGGGAGAAAGAGGTCAAGGTGTAGGGTAGTTCTGTGGGAGTGGAATCAGTGGGCTCGGTAGGCTACAGGTGAATGAGGAGCGGATGTCGTCAACCTTTTTTTCAAAGTGGTTGACAAAGTCATCCGCAGAGAGGGAGGAAGGAGCAGGTGGAAGGAGGAGGGAGGAAGGAGCAGGTGGAAGAAGGAGGAGGGAGGAAGGAGCAGGTGGAAGAAGGAGGAGGGAGGAGAACGCGGAGAAGAGTTTCTCAGGGTTGGAAACAGAAGCTTGACATTTGGATTGATAGAAATTGACTTTAGCAGCAGATAGAGAGGAAGAGAAGGTTTCGAGGAGAGAGTGGAACGATTCATGAATTTTCTTTCATTTGTGCTCAGCTGCCTGCAGCCCTGTTCTGTTAGCATGCAGTGCATCCACAAGATTTCTGTGATTTTTGCAATGATTCGCACTTTTGTAACTGATATGATGACTCAATCACTCTTACTGAAATCCATACAAAAAGAAACGGCTGCTGCTACAACTAGGGTAATCTTAATTGAGTGGAAAATAATTAAGGACTCACTGAAATTCTAAAATCAAATGTGAGAAAAAAAGACAACAGTCTACTGTATGTATGAGGCATTTTTTTACCCAGTCACTGTCAGTCAGGAAGTCTGCTTTGAATAAGTGTGACAGTGCAGTTGTAGCCTTTGGCAATTTCAACTGAAGTGAAACATGATTAAGTACATTTTGAAATTCTATAATCTTATGTGAAAAAAGACAACAGCTTCATTGTCAGTGGTAACTAACATTCAACCGATCATCTCACTGAAACTTTTACTTCTAGAAATCCCTAAATAATTTATCACATATATATTTAACCAGAGTCACCTCTGCATGAGTACGCTAAAACACTAAAGGTTTCACTCCACTCTAACCCCACTAGAAGAGCTGTTTTTCCTTTTAAACAACATTGACCTCAAAGAGAGTAATGGGTCCAGAGGAAGATATCAGGGCTCATAACAATATATCAGTAAGGGCCTAAAAGAAGACAGACCAACTGAAAGGTTCAACCAAGGTCACAGATAGATTAATGAAAACATACAAAGCATATATTCCTTAAATAAATAAATAAATGTAGAAGCAGATAACCTGACGTTGAATCAGTACAGTTAAACTCACTCCTACATCAGTGTGTTTATGTGTGTGTGTTTTGGTTTTACTATCCTTGTGTGGACATTTTGCCAGCTATTTCACGCTTAGGGGTTAGGTTTAGGGTCAGGGTTAGAATTAGGGTTATGGGTAAGGGATTAGGTTTTGAGTTAGGAGTTAGGGTAAGGTTTATGGGTTTGGGGTTAAGGTTTGGGAAAAACAATTTTTTTCTTAACCTGCGCCCAAGAAAGTGAAGGTAACCTGCCTAAATTATTACTGCCCCGTAGCACTCACGTTGGTAGCCATGAAGTGCTACGAAAGGCTGGTCATGACTCACATCAACACCATCATGCCAGAAACCCTAGACCCACTCCAATTTGCATACCGCCCAAAACAGATCCTTAAATGACACAATCCCAATCGCACTCCACACTGCACTTTCCCTCCCAGACAAAAGGAACACCAATGTGAAAATGCTGTTCATTGACAACAGCTCAGCGTTCAACACCATAATACCAACAACGCTCATCATTAAGCTAAGGACCCTAGGACTGAACACCTCACTCTGCAACTGGATCCTGGACTTCCTGACAGGCCGCCTCCAGGTGGTATGGGTAGGCAACAACACGCTGATCCTCAACACTGGGGTCCCTCAGGGTTGTGTGCTTAGTCCCCTCCTGTACTCCCTGTTCACCCATGACTGCATGGCCAAGCATGACTCCAACACCATCATTAAGTTTGCTGACGACACAACAGTGGCACAGACAACGATGAGACAGTCTATTGGGAGGAGGTCAGAGACCCGGCAGTGTGGTTCCGGGACAACAACCTCTCCCTCAATGTGAGCAAGACAAAGGAGCTGATCGTGGACTATAGGAAAAGGAGGTCCGAACAGCCCCCCATTAACATCAACAGGGCTGAAGTGGAGAGGGTCGAGAGTTTCAAGTTCCTTGGTATCCACATCACCAATGAACTATCATGGTCCAAATACACCAAGTCAGTTGTGAAGAGGGCACAACCACACCTTTTCCCCCTCCGGAGACTGAAAAGATTTGGCATGGGTCCACAGATCCTCATAAAGTTCTACAGCTGCACCATCGAGAGCATCTTGACTTGTTGCATCACCGACTGGTATGGCAACTGCTCGGCATATGATTGTAAAGCACAACAGAGGGTAGTGCGTACGGCCCAGTACCTCACTGGGGCCAAGCTTCCTGACATCCAGGACCTACAGTACCAGGCAAAAGTTTGGACACACCTACTCATTCAAGGGTTTTCTTTATTTCCACTATTTTAATAATAAGAATAATAGAATATTATTCTAATATTAATAGAATATTAGAATAATAGAGAAGACATCAAAACTCTGAAATAACACATGGAATCAAGTTGTAACCAAAAAAAGTGTTAAACAAAAATATATTCTTCAAAGTAGCCACCCTTGATGACAGCGCTGCACACACTTGGCATTCTCTCAACCAACTTCATGAGGTAGTCACCTGGAAAGCATTTCAGGTGCACCTTGGGGCGGCAGGGTAGCCTAGTGGTTAGAGCGTTGGACTAGTAACTAGAAGGTTGCATGTTCAAACCCCCGAGCTGACAAGGTACAAATCTGTCATTCCGCCCCTGAACAGTTAACCCACTGTTCCTAGGCTGTCATTGAAAATAAGAATTTGTTCTTCACTAGTTAAAAAATAAAAAGTAAATTTGTGGAATTGAAAGACACCAATAAGGACACTAATAAGAAGAAGAGACTTGATTGGGCCAAGAAACACAAGCAATGGATTGTCGGTTGGAAATCTGGTCTGATGAGTCCAATTGTGAGATTTTTGACGCAGTAGGTGAACGGATGATCTCCACATGTTCCCACCATAAAGCATGGAGGAGGAGGTTTGATGGTGTGGGGGTGCTTTGGTGGTGACACTGTCAATGATTTATTTAGAATTCAAGGCACACTTAACCAGCATGGCTGCCACAGCATTCTGCAGCGATACGCCATCCCATCTGGTTTGCATTTAGTGGGACTATCCAACCCATCTCCAGGCTATGTAAGGGCGATTTGACCAAGAAGGAAAGTGATGGAGTGCTGCATCAGATGACCTGGCATCCCCAATCACTCACCCTCAACCCAATTGAGATGGTTTGGGATGAGTTGCAGAGTGAAGGAGTGATGAGGACCACAGAGTGAAGGAAAAGCAGCCAACAAGTGCTCAGCATATGTGGGAACTGTTGGAAAAGCATTCCAGCTGAAGCTGGTTGAGAGAATGCCAAGAGTGTGCAAAGCTGTCATCAAGGCAAAGGGTGGCTATTTTGAGGAATCTAAAATCAAAAATATATTTTGATTTGTTAACACTTTCTTTGGTTACTACATGATTCCATATGTGTTATTTCATAGTTTTGATGTCTACACTATTATTCTACAATGTAGAAAATAGTAAAAAATAAAGAAAACCCTTGAATGAGTAGTTAACTAGGCAGTGTCAGAGGAAGGCCCAAAAAATGGTCAAAGACTCCAGTCACCCAAGTCATAGACTGTTCTCTATGCTACCGCACGGCAAGCGGTATTGGAGTGCCAAGTCTCGGACCAAAAACAGCTTCGACCCCCAAGCCATAAGACTGCTGAACAATTAATCAAATGGCCACCCAGACTATTTACATGGTAGTCAACTAAAGAGTCTAATAGTATAGTGTGCTGATCTAGGATCAGTGTTGTCTCTTAAATCATAATGAATACGAGTGGGGACCTGATCCTAAATCAGCATTCCTACTCTGAGACGAGCTGACAAGGTAAAAATCTGTCGTTTTGCCCCTGAACAAACCACTGTTCTCAGGCCAACATTGAAAATAAGAATTTGTTCTTAACTGATTTGCCTAGTTTAATAAAGGCAACAAAAAAAAGAATAGTCAGGTGTGGTTCAGCTAATAATAGCATAGTCCTAGCAACACCAGAGATGTGGGTTCAATTCCAGCTTGTGTCACATACAGTATATAAAAAAATATATGCACTCACAGAACTGTAAGTTGCAAGTCAGCTAAATGGTATATAAAAGTTTGCAGCATGGATTTTGCACATACAATCTCTATTGGTTGTTCTCTGACAGACTGTGTTCTCTCTCTCTTTCTTCTTCTCCTGATATATAACCTAACGTCCTAGTCCTGTCAGGAACAACACAATATGATTCATTACCCCTTTAGAAAGAAATCAGAGTCTTCCTCCCCTTCCTCTCCGCTACCTTCCATCCTGCTAATTACTAAAACTAGCTGACCTTCCCTCCATCTCTTCATCCCTCCACCCAAATGGCACCATATTCATTATATAGGGATATATTAGGAAGGGAATAGGTGGCTATTTGGGACACAGACCCAGTCTCCTGGGCACGGTGCGGTCAGTTATCATTTGCGCTGTAGAGATGTGGAGGCAATGTATTACTTTCTGCCCCATTCCTGCCCACTTTAGGAGAGGCAGCCCCTGGGCTCAGCTCCACCAAAAGAAGAAATAGGCCTACATGCGGAATGTGAATATATTTGCTGCATTCACAGAAAGAAAGATAGAGAGATAGAGACATAGAGAGAATGAAAGAGAGAGAAAGAGAGAGAGGTGTGAATTGGCATATTTCATATATATAAGAATTCATTGATTTAGCTAATTCTACTTTGTTAACAGTTTACATAATTAGGTAACTTTTGACCAGAAAACATCTTGCAATTAGTTAATGCAAGTAATGTACTGTTTATAATATGCCAAATGCATTGACTGATATAATCCATAAATGCCAAAGAAGTTGGTTACAGTCAGCATCACTTATTCATATCATAGTTAGATAGTGTCAGTGATATCAGGTTCTCCTTCTGGGTGTGAAACAGTAGTGTTGTGCTACTAGACAAGGCTCATCATATCACTGTCAACAGTGTCAATGTCATTGTTTCCCCATCACATGGCAGACAATTATCTTCCAATAAACTGAGAATGATTAGAACCATAGCTACAGGACAGGACAGGTGGACGGCTGACTAGGAGATACAGTGTCTGTGTCCCAAATAGCACCCCACTCCATATAGTGCCCATAGGGCTCTGGTCAAAATGAGTGCACTATAAAGGGAATAGGGGGACATTTGGGACACATACAGTGCTTAAGCATCCCATAGATCACCTTCACACTGAGTTGGAGGCTCTATAAATCATACCAGACAGAATGGGACTAATTACAGGCTGCACCCCAAATGACACCCTATTCCATATATAATTCCCTTAAAGCAAATGCTAAAACGTATTTTAAATATTTCAAATATATTTTTAACCCAGGTCTGCCAGTCACCTAAAAAGCTATCTCATCTCACTACACAATAGCAGTCACAGGGACAGGGACCATATAGGCCTATCCTAAGTGTTTGCACAAGAGCGAGGTTTGCAGTGATAATAGCTTATTACTTATGACTTAGATGGCGATTAATCAACCCTGAGTTCATTTCAGCCTAACAACAGCCCCGCACGACTTGATTTGGAATTGAGGAATGGGGCTGGGGATCATATTGGCATGATCATTTCTGACTGAATAAAGCAAGTCCATTTCTTCACAATCAAAATAGCTTATTATTAAATTAACTATACCCAGTGGGGAACCGTGAGGGCATCCTGCGCCTTCAGAGAAGCCCTAAGGATTTATAAAATAATTGTTGTAGTTTTAAAATATAAAATGTTGTTTTAATTTCTATTTAATCTTTTCAATAATTTTTCAATGGTATTGTAATTATGTGAATATTTTCAATGATATTCTGATATAATCTTGCGTTGGAAAGGAAAGGGTTAACGGTGATGTGAAAAAATATCCAATCAGGATTTTTCTTTGGTAGTCTCTGGGTAGATAAACCTGGCTAGCTAAGTCAGCCATTGGCTAAGCCCTCAGAAGCTAGATAGAAGGCAGCTGCCATTGAGGGAGTTCTATTAACCTGAAAAATGGTGCATCGGTGTATGGACCATGACGTGGACGGGAAAAAGGGTAAGGGAGGGGCACCCTTCTCTTATCGAACCGTAATCTGCCCCACTCAGTCAAACCAGTTTTCATTGGGAAGCAGATAAAGCATCTTTATCAAAAGCAATCACTTTTGCACAGATTCCTATTCATTACTCTACATGCTTAATGTTTTTGTTTTGAGCCGACTTAGCTGTGGACTTTGAACAGGGCACCTGGCTCACACCCAGAGGCAGACCTGTTCCGAAACTAATTCCAAAACTAATTCCAATTACTTTTCACCCGGTGGAAGATAATCAAATCACCTCACTCAACTGTATTAGTGCAGAAGTTTGGAGCAACAGTTGTCTCAACCAATCACATTTTGACTTGTAAAGAAAAATAATGGAAAGGCAGACAAGTCACTGCAATTGTGAACAGTAGGTGTCCCAAGGTCTCGCTAGTAGCTAGCTAGGTTTTGTTGTAGGTTAGTTAAAAGTGTGTAGCGTCTGCAACAAGTGTTATCGAAGAGGATGTTGATGCTAATTTGTTGGCTTTACCCTTTTCAAGATAAACTAACGTTGGATTAATTGGTGCCTCTAGGGCAATTTATGTGAATGTTGATGAGCATATTGATATGTATAGTGTACACTAAGTGTACAAAACATTAAGAATACCTGCTCTTTCCATGACAGACTGACCAGGGGAATCAACAGTATGATCCCTTATTGATATCACTTGTTTTTCCCCTTCAATCAGTGTAGATGATGGGGAGGAAACATGTTAAAGAAGGATTTTTAAGCCTTGAGACAGTTGAGACATGGATTGTGTATGTGTGCCATTCAGAGAGTGAATTGGCAAGACAAAAGATTTAAGTGCCTCTGAACGGTAGGTGCCAGGCGCACTGGTTTGTGTCAAGGTTCTTAATGTTTTGCACACTCAGTGTATATTGATGTGTTAGATGTGTATTGATGTGTATACAGTGCTCATCTGTGAAAGAGACCTTGGTCTCGGCATGAGTCCCTGTACATTCCTGGATCCCACGTCTTTTCAGTTTGCTGCAGCTAGCGACTGGAACGAGCTGCAACAAACACTCAAACTGGACAGTTTTATCTCAATCTCTTCATTCATTCAACTCAATCATGGACATTACTACTGACAGTTGTGGCTGCTTTGCGTGATGTATTGTTGTCTCTACCTTCCTGCCCTTTGTGCTGTTGTCTGTGGCCAATGATGTTATTACCCTGTTTTGTGCTGCTACCATGTTGTGTTGCTACCATGTTGTTGTCATGTTGTGTTGCTACTATACTGTGTTGTCATATGTTGCTGCCATGCTGTGTTGTTGTCTTAGGTCTCTCTTTTTGTAGTATTGTGTTGTCTCTCTTGTCGTGATGTGTGTTTTGTCCTATATTTTTTTTCATTTATTTTTATTTTGAATCCCAGCCCCGTCCCTGCAGGAGGCCTTTTGCCTTTTGGTAGGCCATCATTGTAAGTAAGAATATGTTCTTAACTGACTTGGCTAGTTAAATAAAGGTTAAATCAAAATTAAAAATAATAATAAATAAAGGCTAAATATCCAAATATAGTAAGCACATCTAAATAGAAGACATTATTTTGATACTTCATAAAACTTATGTCATTAAAGATAAGCATTCTGCTCTAAGAGCTGTATAGTCTACTAATAGACAGAAACATGCGAAAAATGGTTGTCACTTAACTCTGCCCTGCAGTAAAATGTGTATAAAGAAGAGGCTGTCAATGTCAGACAAGATCCGAAAAGTGGATACATACAGTCATTCGGGCGGCAGGTGGCCAAGTGTTGGGCCAGTAACAAGGTAGCCTAGCGTCGGGCCAGTAACTGAAAAGTTGCTGGATCGAATCCCCGAGCTGACCGGGTAAAACATCTGTTTTTCTGCTCCTGAAAAAGGCACTGAACCCAATGTTCCCCAGTAGGCCGTCATTGTAAATAAGAATTTGTTCTTAACTGAATTATCATCCACATATTGTAAAATTATCAAGCAGCATTCTGGGCACTGTAAGCAGATCAGCTCTTCATTTTAAACAAAACACATTTACCTAACAGACAACAAAAGACAAGACTTTACGTCGGAATAATGGATTTGTAAAGGATTATCTCATGACAACAAAGCTTGTAGCCCATTGACAGCATTATCACTAGGCTCCACAAAGCGAAACCGTTAGCCCACTCTCAGTCTTCTCCCCTGGATTTATTTATTAATTTCTCCAATCTTACTCATTGCCTACAATCAAGGTGGACTGACCAGCCTGAAAACGATGACTGAATCGGACTCAGAAATCCTTAAAACCTAATAATTATATGGAGAGATGTCCTTTTATTTTCTTTCTTTCTTTTTTGGATTAAATGCATGCCATGTTTAGCCACCATGGACATTATATGATATTACTTGACACGAAGCTATGGATTTATTTCCTAACAGGTGGCATGTGTGCAAGAGCCAAGACAAATGAATAACATGTGCATTACTGGTCCGAAAAATATGAGAACAAACCACGCTCAACGATGCTCAGTTGACATAACATTCTCGCATCACAGCGCAGTCAAGCTCCCTTTCAAATTCTGAAGACACAACATAACACTTTTATTGCAATTCAACTTTCAAATAACTTTCAACTAAGAAAAATGCTTCCAAAAACAGACTAGATTTCGCGTAAAATGAAAGAATAATGCCCCATGTCTATTATTTCAGTGAAAAAATGTAAGGAGTTCGTTAAAGTGGGAACGTCCAGTTGACTCCATCTATTTACCTTGCAAATGGTTCGGGGTGAAATGATGAGGAAATCCGCTCATATCCATTTGATAATAACTCACGTCTTGCAGTGTATTGCATTACCTGTAGATACCCTTGGATGTCAGGAAAGTAAAACCGTCTCCGTTTTGTTCTTGCCGGTTGTTCCAAACGCCTTCTCCACTGACTCGCGCTCAGAATGTTTGACTGCGATGAGCTGCATGCGCTTGCTCTGCTTTGACCAAAAAACCTTCACGCATGCTCATCCCGGGGCCGAGGCAGCAATAGCAGACCTACCTGAGCCCGCGCAGTAGACTATGGCCTACATTAGTACTCTGTCTTCCTGCTCTGAAAAAAGTGTTTTATTTCTCTCAGCTTTATTTAAAAATTAAAATAGTTTGACATTAATCGCTGGTGTTTACTATAATAAACATGCGTAAATGCGCACAGTTATAAACTATATTTAAGTATTCAAAATAATAAAATCAACATTAACAATCTATTGGGAGATGAGACTTAATTGTATGCTATAGTGTTGGTCATCCTGTAAACCTACTATTTTAGAAGTAAAATGCAGGGTTCAGAACACAACCCACACACTGAGGTCTTCCTCTCCTCTCATAAACTTCCTGTGGTCGAGTTAGTTAGGTGGTTCTACACCCTCTCCTTCTCTGGATTAAAATGTATTCATGAGTAAAGCCACTTGAAAATGCACACACTTAGTGTGTTCTAGTAAAATAGTTAGAATACTTACAGTACCAGTCAAAAGTTTGGATACACCTACTCATTCCAGGGTTGGTCTCTATTTATACAATTGTATACATAGTATAATAATAGTTAAGACATCAAAACTATGAAATAACACATATGGAATCATGTAGTAACCAAGAAAGTGTTAAACAAATCTAAATATATTCTACATTTGAGATTCTTCAAGGTAGCCACCCTTTGCCTGGATGAAAGCTTTACACACTCTTGGCATTCTCTCAACCAGCTTCATGGGGAAGTCACCTGGAATGCATTCCAATTAACAAGTGTGCCTTGTTAAAAGTTTATTTATGGAATTTCTTTCCAAGTTCATATTTTTGGCAAAACAGCTTAAATAAGCAAAGAGAAACAACAGTCAATCAATACTTTAAGACATGAAGGTCCGTTAATGGGGAACATTTCGAGAATTTTGAAAGTTTCTTCAAGTGCAGTCGCAAAAACCGTCAAGTGATATGATGAGCTGGCTCTCATGAGGACCGCCATAGGAAAGGAAGTCCCAGAGTTACCTCTGCTGCAGAGGATAAGCTCATTAGAGTTACCAGCCTCAGAAATTGCAGCCCAAATAAATGCTTCACCGAGTTTAAGTAACAGACACATTTCATTTCAACATCAACTGTTCAGAGGAGACTATGTGAATCAGCGTGAATCAGGCCTTCATGGTCAAATTGCTGCAAGGAAACCACTACTAAAGGACACCGATAAGAAGAAGAGACTTGCTTGGGCCAAGAACCATGAGCAATGGACATTAGACTGGTGGAAATCTGTCCTTTGGTCTGATGAGTCCAAATTGGAGATTTTTGGTTCCAACTGCCGTGTTTTTTTGAGACGCAGAGAAGGTGAACAGATGATGTGTGGTTCCCACCGTGAAGCATGGAGGAGGAGGTGTGATGGTGTGGGGGTGCTTCGCTGGTGACACTGTCAGTGATTTATTTAGAATTCAAGGCACACTTAACCAGCAAGGCTACCACAGCATTCCGCAGCGACACGCCATCCCATCTGGTTTGCTCTTAGTGGGACTCTCAATTGTTTTTTAACAGGACAATGACCCCAAACACACCCCCAGAATGTGTAAGGGCTATTTGACCATCCAATAGTCAAAGGTACTTCATCAGATGACCTTGCATCCACGGTCACCCGACCTCAACCCAATTGAGATGGTTTGGGATGAGTTGGACCGCAGAGTGAAGGGAAAGCAGCCAACATTTGCTCAGCATATGTGGGAACTCCTTCAAGACAGATAGAAAAATATTCCTCATGAAGCTGGTTGAGAGAATGCCAAGAGTGTGCAAAGCTTTTATCAAGGCAAAGGGTGGCTACTCTGAAGAATCTCAAATTGAAAATATATTTTAATTTGTTTAACACTTTTTTGGTTTGGTTACTACATGGTTCCATATGTGTTATTTCATAGTTTTGATGTCTTCACTATTATTCTACAATGTAGAAAATAGTAAAAAATAAAGAAAAACCCTTGAATGAGTCGGTGTGTCCAAACATTTGTAATGTAACATTTACATTCTTTAATAGAACACCACCTATTCAGCATATTTTGGGTTAAAAAAATATCCTAATCTAGAATTAAACTTGCACACATAGTAATTGTTCCGGACAGGTACTATAGTTACATGCATCCATCTTCAAATGCATCCCTTCCCGACCTACAGTACAGAGAGAAACATTCTTCAGTGGGACACCAGTAAATGTACATGAAATTGCACACTGCTCCAGTAAAATAGTAAATTAGGCTACATCCATCCACACATCCCTAGTTCTACCTAGCCTACTGTAGAGGCATTCTTCAGTGAGACACTTCTTCAGCAACAAGTCAGTTCATCAAATTTCTGCCTTACTAGAACTGCCCCGGTCAACTGTAAGTGTCGAAGTTGTAGGCTACACAAACTCACAGAACTGGACCGCCAAGTGCTGAAGCGCGTAGCACATAAAAATTGTTGTTATAGCAGCAACTCCTTATTAATGCCCATGATTTTGAAATGAGATGTTCGACGAGCAGGTGTCCACATACCTTTGGCCATGTAGTGTATCTTTGTGCCTCTGTCTTATGTATGCCCCTCTTAATAAGCTTATAGGTAGTAGAAAGCCATTACCAATTTACAGCTGCTTTCATTCATTCACTTTACATCTACTATCTGTGAGACTGGCAATAAAGGTTATATATCACATAACTACGATATATTGGATATCATATATATCCTTTAGGGCACACTGTAAATACTTCTCAAACTAACTAACATCTGTTGTTTTTATAATGTTACGTATTCTGAAGGGTTAAATAGGATTAATGTTAATGTCCGTGAGGGGGAATATTTTCTTAGGCACACAGTACTGCTGTATAGAAAAAAACAGTGTACCACAGGAGGCTGGTGGCAACTTAATTGGGGAGGATGGGCTCGTGGTAGGCTGCCGAGGGGAGTACGGCTCATAATAATGACTGGAGCGGAATTGGTGGGATGGTATCACATACATCAAACACTTGTTTCCATGGGTTTGATGCCATTCCATTTGCTCCGTTCCAGCCATTATTATGAGCCGTTCTCCCCTCAGCAGCCTTCACTGCAGTGTACATGGCACAATTAAACATCTACACAATGCATACATTGCACGTTACCCATGCCATATACAGTACATTGTACACATCTTGTGCCTAAAATATCAAACAGATACCTGATTGTTGCAAAGTTAGTCGATCTACAATCTTATCTCCAGCACATCCAAGAGACAAATGAGAAAAAGTGTGAAAATCTGTAGGCTGCATCTAAAACTCCTGCATCTAAAATTACCTCCTTTCACAGAGGTGCTACATTCCTTTCAGATACTGGTGCCCCTTCACTTTACTTTCATTCACTTCTACAGACTTAGGGCCCGACTCAGACTTAGGAAATGTACACATTTCCACTTGCTGGCCAACAGATTTTTTCTTGGAGTGTTCATTCAATAGGGTTTTCAGCACATTATCTAAAGCCATCCAGTTAAATTTGGTGAACCTTTAATTGAGTTTTCTCGACGGACTCACTATAAATTACGGAGAGAATGTTTCAGAATAATAGGGATCAATGAAATAAATCCATGTATAAATAAACTCAGCAAAAAAAAGAAACGCCCTCTCACTGTCAACTGTGTTAATTTTCAGCAAACTTAACATGTGTAAATATTTGTATGAACATAACAAGATTCAACAACTGAGACATAAACTGAACAAGTTCCATAGACATGACAAAGGGAATAATGTGTCCCTGAACAAGGGGGGGTGTCAAAATCAAAGGTAACAGTCAGTATCTGGTGTGGCCACCAGCTGCATTAAGTACCCCACTCTTCCACCAAGGCACCTGCAAGTTCCCAGACATTTCTGTGGGGAACGGACCGAGCCTTCACCCTCCGATCCAACAGGTCTCAGATGTGCTTAATGGGATTAAGATCCGGGCTCTTCGCTGGCCATGGCAGAACACTGACATTCCTGTCTTGCAGGAAATCACTCACAGAACGAGCAGTATGGCTCATGGTATTGTTATGCTTGAGAGTCATGTCAGGATGAGCCTGCAGGAAGGGTACCACATGAGGTAGGAGGATGTCTTCCCTGTAACGCACAGCGTTGAGATTGCCTGAAATGACAACAAACTCAGTCCGATGATGCTGTGACACACCGGTCTAGACCATGACGGACTCTCCACCTCCAAATCGATCCCTCTCCAGAGTACAGGCCTCGGTGTAACGATCATTCCTTCAACGATAAATGCGAATCCGAACATCACCCCTGGTGAGACAAAACTCTTCAGTGAAGAGCACTTTTTGCCAGTCCTGTCTGTTCCAGCGACGGTGGGTTTGTGCCCATAGGCGACGTTGTTGCTGGTGATGTCTGGTGAGGGCCTGCCTTACAACAGGCCTACAAGCCCTCAGTCCAGCCTCCCTCAGGCTATTGCGGACAGTCTGAGCACTTATGGAGGGATTGTGCGTTCCTGGTGTAACTCAGGCAGTTGTTGTTGCCATCCTGTACCTGTCCCGCAGGTGTGATGTTCGTATGTACCGATCCTGTGCAGGTGTTGTTACAAGTGGTCTGCCACTGCGAGGATGATCAGCTGTCTGTCGTGTCTCCCTGTTGCGCGGTCTTAGGTGTCTCACAGTACAGACATTGCAATGTATTGCCCTGGCCACATCTGCAGTCCTGATGCCTCCTTGCAGCATGCCTAAGGCACGTTCCCGCAGATGAGCAGAGAGCCTGGGCATCTTTCTTTTGATGTTTTTCAGAGTCAGTAGAAAGGCCTCCTTAGTGTCCTAAGTTTTCATAACTGTGACCATAACTGTGACCTGTATTGCCTACCGTATGTAAGCTGTTAGTGTCTCCTTTTCAGCACCAATTGGTAGATTTAAAAATATTCTGATCTTGTATATTATTTAGGGTTAGGAAAGTATTTATGAATAATAAAAAGACAGGTTCGGATAGGCTTTACACCAAAAATATCGTTGAATCAAAAATACAGTGGTTTGATTCATCCTGAAAGTTGCCATATTCAATTGCTCAATCCATTAAATATTGGAAGGTGAGAAAGTGTTCAATAGTGGTTAAAAGTAGCCCTATAAATCTAACCTAATAAACCTCACTAATCACAGAACTGTGATGACAATGGTCCAGTCATCGACAACTGTGCGCCAGGCTCCAGATTTAAACTGCTACCTATGGTCTGCATTACACAATGATTCAAATTTAAGGAAACTAACACTAAAGTGACAGTTATAAATGTATGTGGGTATAATTGATGGTGGCTACCGATAGTACTAATATTTAACACAATACAAATTGTAAAGAACACAAAGAGAAGTCCAGGCATATTATTAAAAATCCAACCATCACCCCTGGCCATTTTGATGTAATGTATCACTAGCCACTTTAAACAATGCCGCTTTATATGTTTCCATACCCTACATTACTCATCTCATATGTATATACTGTACTCTATACCATCAACTGCATCTTGCCTATGCCGTTTGGCCATCACTCATTTATATATTTGTATGTACATATTCGTACTCATTCCTTTACACTTGTGTAAGGTAGTTGTTGTGAAATTGTTAGGTTATGTTACTTGTCAGATATTACTGCATGGTCGGAACTAGAAGCACAAGCATTTCGTTACACTCGCATTAACATCTGCTAACCATGTGTATGTGACAAATACATTTGATTTGATAAAACATTGTAGAAATCATAAATCAACTCGGTAGGTTTGGCACTCAACTGTCATTTGCACATGGCTATAGAAGCCTATAGCTTGGGTCTCCAAATTTCCTCCCTGCAGGTTATAAGGCCAGCATTTAATAAACTTGGTTGATATGCTTTAGTTTGCTGCCACATTACTGGTTTCACATTTGTCACGAGCGATCATAAGGTAAAATAGATCTTAAACAATTGTAATTTATATTTACAATCCCATATTAATAGTTCAGCCTCTTATCAATTAGTAAATGAGAGTGCATGGAGAATAGTGATATTTCTATCAAGGGATGGAACCGTTTCAGGGAACAGAACAGAAAACCAGACAATAACTAAATTATTTCAGGAAAAGAATACGAACCAGAAATGAAAGTGATCTATACTGTTCTGGAACATTCCAAGCATTTTATTTCGTCCCACAAAAATTGCCTATGCAAAGCCCTCACTCTGTCACTCAGAAACGTATTGCAGTCTGCCTGCCAGCTGGAAATCTTTTCCAGTGGGTGTGGGTGTGTGTAGTAGGGTTGAATGGCAGGAACCCGGTTACCGAGATTTACAGAGATTTACCAACCAAAACCACTCCCTTTTCCCAGGATAAACAACTGTGAGAAACTGGTCAATTATAACAAATGATTTATATCAAATCAAATTTTATGGGCCTCCTCTGACACCGCCAAGTATATAGGTCCTGGATGTCAGGAAGTTTTGCCCCAGTGATGTATTGGGCAGAACGCACTACCCTCTGTTGCGCCTTACGGTCAGATGCCGAGCAGTTGTGATGCAACTGGTCAGGATGCTATCGATGGTGCAGCTGTAGAACTTTTAGAGGATCTGGGGACAAATCTTTTCAGTCTCCTCAGGTGGAAAATGTGTTGTCGTGCCCTCTTCACAACTGTCTTGGTGTGTTTGGACCATGATAGTTGGTTGATGATGTGGACACCAAGGAACTTGAAACTCTCGACCAGCTTAACTTCCATCCCATCAATGTTAATGGGGGCCTGTTCGGCCCTCCTTTTCCTGTAGTCCACGATCAGCTACTGTTGTTTTGAATTTGGCGCCCTGCACTTTCACTGGCTGTTGTCATATCGATCCCATTAACGGGATTGCAGCCCTAAATTAATGACTCCAACCTAAGTGTACAGTGGGACAAAAAGCATTTAGTCAGCCATCAATTGTGCAAGTTCTCCCACTTAAAAAGATGAGAGAGGCCTGTAACTTTCATCACAGGTACACTTCAACTTTGACAGACAAAATGAGAGACAAAAATCCAGAAAATCACATTGTAGGATTTTTAATGAATTTATTTGCAAATTATGGTGGAAAATAAGTATGCACTATTGTAAAGTGGCTGTTCCACTGGATGTCATAAGGTGAATGCACCAATTTGTAAGTCGCTCTGGATAAGAGCGTCTGCTAAATGACTTAAATGTAAATGCAATACTTTTTGGGTGTTGGAACCCGTTCAGAATTTTTATTTTGCTGGTCAGAACAATGGAACGGAACAAAAAATAATGGTTCAGTTCAGAACAAAATTATTGGAAAATAAAAAATCTATAAAAAATAAATTAGGTAAATGTTGTTCCACTTGGAACAGATGTTGCCTCGACCTTATTCGTTTCATCAAGCGTAAAGGTGGTGGAATTATGAAGAAATGAAGTCAAAACCAGAATACAGTGTATCTGTAGATACGCCATCCCAAACGGGAATTACGTTCCATTTACTGGCGCTTAAGTCAGGTCGGAATTCCCCCCAAAGAGACTGTTCTGTGTCTCGGGAGTTGAGCAGTCTTAAACCAGTGCAACTGATAACGGAAAAGCATGGTTCTATCTCAATTAGTTTTCTATCATTCCTCGCAACTTATCTCCTTGCTTCTTTTTCAACCTTATTGGAGTTCTAAGGTCCCTCCTATCAGACCTTCTTATGCAATGCATTCTGAGGAGGATGGTCGATGCAAGATTTCAAGGAAAGATTGACAGAGTCACAGATTCCTTCAAGACAACCCACTGAGACTCAACCAGGCACTATAATCTGCAGTATGGGAAACTTGTCTACTGTTCTCCATGAATTCTTAACCGTTTGTATTAATCGTAAGACGGTTGAAATGAACCCTATTCTTCGCTTGGAATCTAATATTTGAAAAGGAAAAATGTAATTGAGGAACACTGGTAGTTAAAGAATTTAACAGCATAACAAAACGAAAACACTGGCATCATGGTCTTCCTTCCTAGCACAGAACCAACCAAACAAATTAAAATATTAACAGTGCTAGTCCTTTTTAACAGAATATGTAGTCTATGCTGATTTTATCATTTCTATTGTGCTTCTACTTTTCAGTTACATCTTAAAGCAAAGCTTGAATCTGCCTCCTATCCACTATGCAGGATTCTACTGACAGACACCAGTTCATTCCAGTGATTTCCCAGAATTCCGTATTCTATCCCAACGGAAGAAATCTTCCATTCTACTAGCCAAAACACAAATGAAAGATGACCCAGTTTTCGTGGTACCCTGTGGTATTTTGATACATACAGTACACCCTTAGGGAGAATGCTGAAGGTCAAATAATGTAGGCTCTATCTGGAGATCAGTGTGAAGACGTATGTAAATTATGTAAGAGGCATGTATTCATGCATATTGTATACGGTGGGTGATAATGACAGGGTCTTGAATTCATTCTTGCAAGTATGTTCAAAATGAAATGTCAGATTTGACAAGATCGGATCCTTGAATTGATTGGTGTTAACGATCACCTGCTTGGTGTCAAAAAATGGCAGCGATTCAAACATTTTATGAACTGGCTGATGTTCTTTAATCACAGGTGTTCAGTTTAGACGGCACCCAATGTTTTTAAGTGGACAATGTGTGGCTCAGTCGGTAGAGCATGGAGCTTGAAACACCAAGGGTCATGGATTAGATTCCAGCTGGGGCCAGCCATCAGTAAAATGTATGCACGCATGACTAAGTTGCTTTGGATCAAAGGATATGCTAAATTATAAGGACACTACCATGCATTGCTCTGGTGTATTTCCCCTCTAACCTGTTTCAATATAGTGCAAACAAGTTCAGTATACTGTATAATATTTAGTAATAAATCAAGTACAATTGAACTGTTGAAAGGTTTTTAATATGTTGTGTCATTGTTTTTACCCCCTCCCCTCCCTCAAAATAGGTTGCACTAATACAAAATAGGTTGCATCAAATGCAAACTTCACACATTTTCTTGACATTACCAGTCTTACATTGATAGAACCCACAGAAAGAAACCTTCATATGTACACTACTTCTGCAAGCAGAGCTTTGTACTGTTATTGTTCCAATACAACCACTGAACCATTTCTAAGAAAGACATTTCATTGGGCGATATAAAACATACATTTTATGCATAAAATGTATACATTGAGAGGCACAGAACTATGGCAGAGGATGAGATGGATGAGTCCAATTTACAACTGGCTTACGAACAGCATGACTACAGCGTAGGCTCTGTTTCAACGTTCACACTAGCACACTACTTAGAATGAAGTTCTGGACATGTACTTGTAGTATCTGGATAAGAGCGTCTGCTAAATGACTTAAATGTAAATGTAATGTATGCGAGTATGGACATTGGAATGTAAGCCTACTATATTTCCTTTTTGAGTAACGTCCGTCCAGCTATCTCCGTCTACGTGGGGAGCTATCCCTGCTCCGTTCCTCATTTCTCCTGGGTTCTCTGTATCTGTCAGAGTGATGGCGGTTCTCCTTGTCCGCCCGCTCTGCTTGCTGCTCCACCCCGTTCCTGTACGAGTTCCTGGAAGAATCCATGTTTTTCTCCTTGCGGCTGCTCTTCTCCCGTGACTTTGACCTCTCTCTGTTTCTGTACCTGGCTGGTTCCTTCTCTTTCTCAGGGCTGCGGTGTCTGACTCTGTCATGGTCAACCTGGTCAACCTGGGGGGCTTGGCGTTTCCCATCATATTTCCCCCCATCGTCCCTGTTGTGCCTGCGGGACTCTGGATGTCTGTCACTGTCCTCGTAGTCTCTGCCTCTGTCAGGCCTGCCACGAGGCTGCTCCTCATCTTGGTGCCCCCCACGGTCGCGGTGGGGTCTCTCATACGTGGGTTGCGGCGCGTCTTCTTCTCGACCCCTGTGGCGTGAGAATTTGTGGTGGTCCTCAGGCTCTGGTCTACTACCACCGCGCTTCGCCGCCTCCTCATCGCTACTGCTGTCATCGCAGCGACGGTTGTCGTTTCTCGGACTCTTATTGGGCCGTTCCTCCAGAGGTGACTTCTGATTTGAGGAGGTATTTTTGGAAGAAGCCTTAGACTTGGTCATCTTGTCTTTCTTCTCATCTTTGTCACTCTTCTTATTTTTTCTCTGGCCCTTGCTCTTCTTACGCCTCGAGTCAGAATCTGTAAAACAGTAAGTACGTCTTAGAAGCACGAGATAATTCCAGATTTTGAACCAAAATCTGTTAAAACATAAGCAAAGAACCTAAATAAATCCAGAAGCATGCAGCACACCACATTGCAATCCTATAGAGCGAGACATTATATATGCTGTAAAATAAAATAGAAAGACAAGAAAAATCATCCAATGACAGTCTGTCATCGCCCAACATCTGCACACACAGGTTGTCCGCCAAATGGCACCATATTCCATATATAGTGCACTTCTAGGCCCTGTTCAAAAACAGTGCACTAAATAGGAAATAGGGTGCGATTTCAGACACAACCTGTGTGTGCAGATAATGTGTGGCGATGACAGACTGCTTTTAGCAGGTGCCTGGAATGCCCTACTCTGCCATGTTAACATGTCACTCTACCCTACAGAGAGCAGGCCAGGGACACCCAACACCACACCAGTCAAACAGTCACCAGACTGCCAGAGCACTGACTGCAGGGAGGGTGTATTTGTGTGTGTGTGTGTGTGTGTGGCCATTGCAGGGACTGACTGACTGTCTTTACATGCATGTTTTTCATAGATATTAGCATACAAACACATAGGATGAATGGTAAATAGCCACATCAACATCACAGCAGGAAACACCTCTAGTATCTCAAACAGGCTTGATATCATGTTCAGGACAATTGAGAACCAACAGAAGCTCAGAGGACATTTCAGTGCTATCAAAGAAATGTTTTGTGCTGTTGGACAGACATTTCAATGCTATTGGACATTTTAGTGCAAGGTCATTTCAGAACTATTGATTTGATGTGAAAGCAGTGATTGTGTAGAGAACATCTTTCTCCAGGACAATTTCTGCTCTCTTCTCAAATAGGACATTTCAAGTTCTGCTCTGACAGACATTTTTCTTTAATTGAATAAGTGAACACAGACAGGTCCTCGGTTGGCTGTGGTTGCATGTCATCAGCAAGGGACTGACACGAAAAGCCATCTTAATGTCCCACAATCAAACAAGAGGTTGCCTAAACAGGTCTTTGGATAAAAACCTTTGCAAAATGGAATTTGGGGAGAAGCATTTTCCAGGGAAACAGTGAAGTCCTTCAAACATCCAAGTTTCATTTCAATAGAGCTGGTCAATTAAAATAATTAGCATGCCGAGTGAGAGGGCTGAGTACAACACAGTGACATTCTTCAAGGTGAGGCAAGCAATGACCCATAACCCAGGCACGCGCACACGCACACAGGCAACAGGCTGTGCCACCCTCACATCAGGGACAGGACCTCCCCGACACAACACAGGCATTATAATTAGGTAGAGGTGAATGTGGAGGGCAGACAGTTAATAAATACTAAACTATTAAAGGATGAATTAAAGGACAAGCACTTTGAATTCCTCAGAAATAATTCAGATATTGCTGTTAGAAGAGGGCTGGTTGTAAATTGATTGCAACTACCTAAGTGTTTCAATAAAAAGCCTAGTTAGGGTAGCCTGGTCCCAGATCTGTTTAAACTGCTGTTTGTGCTGACAATGACCAAAGTCAATACAGTATAAGAAACAGCTCTGGGACCAGGCTACTGTAAGGGTGGTAAAATGACTGTACCTGAGCTGCTGCTGGATGAGGAGGAGTCACTGGAAGAGTCAGAGCTGTCACTTTCTGAGGAGGACGAGTCAGAGGACGAGTCGGTGTCAGACGACTCCACTTCCTGGTTCTGGGTCATGATAATCTTGGGGGCGTTCTTTAGATGCTCACGGAGCTCATCCCTGTGGTAATGAAGAGGAGAGAGAGAGCAGGAGAGAGAGCGAATGAAAGAGGAGAGAGAAGGAGCGAGTGGAAATTATGACACTGGCAAGAGATCACAGGAGGCTGGTTACGCAATACACCAGCCTGTTATAGAGGCCAAGGTTGTGGGTTCAAATCACACAGGGATCACAACACAGAAGGTTGGTGGCACCTTAATTGGGGAGGACTGCCCTATAAAATCAGTTTTATTTTTAAATACATTTCGTTGATGACCTATAAGTTCAATACATTTTGGGATATTGTTGAATTCCGTTTTTGTTGTGTGGATTAAGTGATTCAGTCTGCGTTCTCCGTATCAGATTTTATAGTGCCCTAGTAATGGCCGGAGCGGAATGAGTCGAATGGTATCAAATACATTAACACATGGTTTCCATTAGTTTTATGCGATTCTATTCACTCTGTTCCGGCCATTATTACGAGCCTTACTCCCCTCAGCATCCTCCTGTAGATCACAAACATACATCAAATCTACGCACACATTGAGCCGTCGCTTGGGATGAAAGCATCTGCTAGGTGGCACGTACTATCATATACTTAGGATGGAGGCACTTACGTAAGTCCACCCAGGCCGATGGAGGTGAAGAAATTAATGGCGAATCTGGTGTTCCTGGGGTTGTCACGAGGAAAAAGACCCTCAAAGAAAGGCTGCAGCGTCCTGGAAGATACAGAAAATACCAGAAGCAGAAAAAAAAAGTAATTTGCCATTCAGTTAAATTAATTCAACTTTATTTTTCCTTTCATGGGCAATAAAGAAAAACAGAGCCAGACTACAAATATCAACATCCTCAGGTAATATGAGTTTACAGTGGATGAGGAAAAGACTAGATTGACTTACATATCCTTGAGTCGTTCATTGAGCCTGGGAAGTCCCATATAGGCACAGAGCTCCTGAAACAAGATCTTGACGAAGATACGACTGGATGAGGTGGTGGTGTCCTCACTGACTTTAATACATTCCAGCACCTGAGAGAGAGAAAAAAAAAAAAACCAGACGGTGTAACTAGATTAGTAGCTGTTTAAAGGAAATCAAAACACCAACCCCAAAAAATCTTGGCTGACCGAAAATCGTAAGGTTATTTCGACCTATCGATTGGTTGAAATGTTTAAACATATAGACATACCCTATGTATTTTAATAAAATCAACTATATGCTTGTCTGGTTCTGTTTGATGAAATAAGACAGAAATGACTCAAGAGGGAGTCAGAGATCAAGATAACCCTTAACCCGACCATCCTCCTTCCGCTCCTGCTAGCTTTCGCAGATTCTGCCATTACTCTCCTGAAGTTGCCGGTAACAGGCTACACGAGGAGTCGGCAACCTTTGTCATGTGGCATGCCAATTTATCTGAACATTTCTACCAATCAACGTGCCAGTTATGGTTTTCATATGCACATTTTCTTCAAACAATTAAATTTATAATAATGCCATCGTATCTCAAAATCATTGTCATGTGGTTAATTAAAATGTATTCAAATCTGAATGAAAATGATAAACCTAAAATGTTGCATCTATTGCCAACTATGTAAAAAATATCCTACATAAAGCCTTTTTTTTTTATTGCAGCCTGCAGGTAGAACAAAAATATTCGGATAAAAAAAACAAAATCACACTGGCTACACATGGCCTGTCTGCAACGAACTTGAAACATTGTATAAACTATCAACTTTGGCCCAGCCGTGCCAGTGAGCTCGGGACAGACACAGCTTTAGGCTATTTTCCATAAGGGATAAGAGGTCATCAGGTAGACCTATTTAAAAAAAATAAAAAGTTTCCACTGGATCAGAGCATGACATTTTCCCCTTTCATGAGTGATTATCGAAAGGCAGAGCTGGAAAGACCTTCCAAATACATTGAGTGTCATTCTCAATGGATGTTTAAAAAACAGACTCCACAGCTCATTAGTGGTAGTGCGTTAAGACAATTAGAAATAGTATCAGATCCCCAAATGAGCACATTTATATGCCTACATTTACATGCAGGCCAGGTAGCCAACTTCTATGCGCAATCAGGTGCCTGTCCTTACTCATCATTGACAGTAGAGCTTTCTCACAGGTGTAGCATAGGTTGTGCGCTCTGCAAGCAACGTGTCTACTGCCATGAGAACGGTAAAAGACGAATAATATACTGAATGCATTAACAGAAATTACCATAACCAAACAAACATTGTAGATGAGAAATTACAAGAATTAACAGTAAATGTAGGCTACTAGTGGTGATATACATAGTGGAGAATAGACACTAAATCAAGGAAAACAATTCACACAATTTAGTTCCGAAACAATGAATGTGCACAAATTGGCGGGAGAGCGCATTGGATAGAGACTTGCATTGTGCGGTGTCTTGTGTGCCATACAATATATATATATATATACAGTACCAGTCAAAAGTTGACACCTACCCATTCAAGGGTTCTTCTTTATTTTGACTATTTTCTACAATGTACAATAGTGAAGACATCAAAATGAGGAACTAAAACATAATAGAATCATGTTGTAACCCAAAAAAGTGTCAAACAAATCCAAATATATTTTAAAATTAGTAGCCACCCTTTGCCTTGACAGCTTTGCACATTCTTGGCATTCTCTCAACCAGCTTCATGAGGAATGTTTTTCTAACAGTCTTGGTGTTCCCACATTTGCTGCTTTCCCTTCACTCTGCGGTCAAACTCACCCCAAACCATCTCAATTGGGTTGAGGTCAGGTGATTGTGGAGGCCATCTGATGCAGCACTCAATCACTCTCTTTCTTGGTCAAATAGCCCTTACACAACCTGGAGGTGTGTTGGGTCATTGTCCTGTTGAAAAACAATTGATAGTCCCACTAAGCTCAAACCAGATGGGATGGCGTATCGCTGTAGAAGGCTGTAGTATCCATGCTGGTTCAGTGTGCCTTGAATAAATCACTGACAGTGTCACCAGCAAAGTACCCCCACACCATCACCCCTCCTCCTCCTCCATGCTTTACGGTGGGAACCACACATGCAGAGATCATCTGTTCACTTACTCTGCGTCTCACAAAGACACAATGGCTGGAACCAAAAATATCACATTTGTCTCCTATTCTCATTGGTGTCCTTTAGTAATAGTTTCTTTGCAGCAATTCGACCATGAAGGCTTGATACACACAGTCATCTGAACAGTTGATGTTGAGAAGTGTCTGTTATGTGAACTCGGAAGCATTTACTTGGGCTGCAATTTCTGAGGCTGGAAACTCAAATGAACTTAACCTCTGCAGCAGAGCTAACTCTGGGTCTTCCTTTCCTGTGGTGGTCCTCATGAGAGCCAGTTTCATCATAGCACTTGATGGTTTTTGCAACTGACCATGTCTAAATGGACTGTCGTTTCTCTTTGCTTATTTGAGCTGTTCTTGCTATAAAATGGACTTGGTCTTTTACCAAATAGGGATATCTTCTGAACACCACCCACACCTTGTTACAACACAACTGATTGCCTTAAACACATTAGAGATGGTTTGGGATGAGTTGGACCGCAGCTGTACATTTCAATGAAACATGGTGAAACCCCAAAATTGCCCTCGCTGGAAGCCTGTGTTTCAGACATAAGGAAGTGGTAGGCTGCAAACTTTCCACTTTTAAACTCGGACAAAACAGAGATCCTTGTTCTAGGTCCCAAGAAACAAAGAGATCTTCTGTTGAATCTGACAATAAATATTGATGGTTGTACAGCCGTCTCAAATAAAACTGTGAAGGACCTCTGCGTTACTCTAGACCCTGATCTCTCTTTTGACGAACATATCAAGACTGTTTCAAGGACAGCTTTTTTCCATCTACGTAACATTGCAAAAAT
This sequence comes from Oncorhynchus keta, assembly GCF_023373465.1. NCBI lineage: Eukaryota > Metazoa > Chordata > Actinopteri > Salmoniformes > Salmonidae > Oncorhynchus > Oncorhynchus keta. Next base: position 25,954,818 of record NC_068454.1, on the reverse strand, counting down.
CAGAAACTTTGTCCAAAAATGATGCAGAAAAATTAATCCATGCTTTTGTTACTTCTAGGTTAGACTACTGCAATGCTCTACTTTCCGGCTACCCGGATAAAGCACTAACACTTCAGTGCTAAATACGGCTACTAGAATCCTGACTAGAACCAAAAAATGTGATCATATTACTCCAGTGCTAGCCTCCCTAAACTGGCTTCCTGTTAAGGCAAGGGCTGATTTCAAGGTTATACTGCTAACCTACAAAGCATTACATGGGCTTGCTCCTACCCATCTTTCCGATTTTGTGCTGCCAAACATACCTAGAAGTACACTATGTTCACCAGACACGGGCCTCCTAATTGTCCCTAGAATTTCTAAGCAAACAGCTGGAGGCAGGGCTTTCTTCTATAGAGCTACATTTTATTAAATTTTTAGAGCTACATTTTTAAGGAATGGTCTGCCTACCCATGTGAGAGATTCAGACTCGGTCTCAACCTTTAAGTCTTTACTGAAGACTCATCTCTTCAGTAGGTCATATGATTGAGTGTAGTCTGGCCCAGGAGTGTGAAGGTGAACGGAAAGGCTCTGGAGCAACGAACCATCCTTGCTGTCTCTGCCTGTCCGGTTCCCCTCTCTCCACTGGGATTCTCTGCCTCTAACCCTATTACAGGGGCTGAGTCACTGGCTTACTGGTGCTCTTCCATGCCGTCCCTAGGAGGGGTGCGTTACTTAAGTGGGTTGAGTCACTGACGATCTTCCTGTCTGGGTTGGCGCCCCCCCCCTTGGGTTGTGCCGTGACGGAGATCTTTGTGGGCTATACTCAGCCTTGTCTCAGGATGGTAAGTTGGTGGTTGAAGATATCCCTCTAGGGGTGTGGGTGCTGTGCTTTGGCAAAGTGGGTGGGGTTATATCCTGCCTGTTTGGCCCTGTCCGGGGGTATCATCGTATGGGGCCACAGTGTCTCCTGACACCTCCCGTCTCAGCCTCCAGTATTTATGCTGCAGTAGTTTGTGTCGGGGGGCTCGGGTCAGTCTGTTATATCTGGAGTATTTCTCCTGTCTTATCCAGTGTCCTATGTGAATTTAAGTATGCTCTCTCTAATTCTGATTTGAAGAAGCACATAAAAGTTAATGTGGAATCTAACAATCACACCTGTTAATTGTAATGCAGTCCAGGTGACTACCTCATGAAGCTGGTTGAGAAAATGCCAAGAGTGTGCAAAGCTGTCAAGGCAAAGGGTGGTTACTTTGAAGAATCTAAAAAATATTTTCATTTGTTTAACACTTTTTTGGTTACTACATGATTCCATAAGTGTCATTTCATAGTCTTGACATCGTCAGTTTGATTCTACAATGTAGAAAATAGTCAAAATAAAGAAAACCCCTGGAATGAGTAGGTGTTGAAACTTGTGACTGGTACTGTATATTTCTACTGGTTATAAGTGCACCATATAGGGAATAGGGCGCCGTAGAGAGCAACAATACGTACACTCCACGGGACTGAGTCTGTGTACAAGAGATGGGCGAACATTCTAGCAACGTTCCTCAGTTTATTGGTCTCTAGGCGATGGATGGTTTCATACTGCTCCATGAAGATGGCCTCAAAACTCTCCATGTAGTCCTTCTTCAGCAGACAAAACCTCTGAGAAAATAACAGTCACGGTTAAAAATGTTAGTTGATCATAGAATAAAGTTCTTTTTAAACTTAGTGCTCTTGAAGGAGAGTGCGAAAGGCCACATTAGTGAACTGTACTACTGTACCCTAAAGCTTACCAACAAATGTAATTTCAAGGGTGATGAAATTCCCATTTTCCCCATGCAACATAAACAGATTTCAACTAAATAAAAGAATGTCTCAGGCATAAAAAAGTATTACATTTTAGTAATTTAGCAGACACTCTTATTCAGAGTGACTTACACGAGCAATTAGGGTTAAATGCCTTGACAGATGTTTAATTCAGTCTGCTCGGGGATTTGAACCAGTGACCTTTCGGTTACTGGCCCAACGCTCTTAACCACTAGGCTACCTGCCGCTACTATGAAATATACACTGCTCAAAAAACAAAGGAAACACTTAAACACAATGTAACTCCAAGTCAATCACACTTCTGTGAAATCAAACTGTCCACTTAGGAAGCAAAACTGATTGACAATAAATTTCACATGCTGTTGTGCAAATGGAATAGACAACAGGTGGAAATTATAGGCAATTAGCAAGACACCCCCAATAAAGGAGTGGTTCTGCAGGTGATAACCACAGACCACTTCTCAGTTCCTATGCTTCCTGGCTGATGTTTTGGTCACTTTTGAATGCTGGCGGTGCTTTCACTCTAGTGGTAGCATGAGACGGAGTCTACAACCCACACAAGTGGCTCAGGTAGTGCAGCTCATCCAGGATGGCACATCAATGCGAGCTGTGGCAAGAAGGTGTGCTGTGTCTGTCAGCGTAGTGTCCAGAGCATGGAGGCACTACCAGGAGACAGGCCAGTACATCAGGAGACGTGGAGGAGGCCAACAACCCAGCAGCAGGACCGCTACCTCCAGCTTTGTGCAAGGAGGAGCACTGTCAGAGCCCTGCAAAATGACCTCCAGCAGGCCACAAATGTGCATGTGTCTGCTCAAACGGTCAGAAACAGGCTCCATGAGGGTGGTATGAGGGCCCGACGTTCACAGGTGGGGGTTGTGCTTACAGCCCAACACCGTGCAGGACGTTTGGCATTTGCCAGAGAACACCAAGATTGGCAAATTCGCCACTGGCGCCGTGCTCTTCACAGATGAAATCAGGTTCACACTGAGCACGTGACCGACGTGACAGAGTCTGGAGACGCAGTGGAGAACGTTCTGCTGCCTGCAACATCCTCCAGCATGACAGGTTTGGCGGTGGGTCAGTTATGGTGTGGGGTGGCATTTCTTTGGGGGGCCACACAGCCCTCCATGTGCTCGCCAGAAGTAGCCTGACTGCCATTAGGTACCGAGATGAGATCCTCAGACCACTTGTGAGACCATATGCTGGTGCGGTTGGCCCTGGGTTCCTCCTAATGCAAGACAATGCTAGACCTCATGTGGCTGGAGTGTGTCAGCAGTTCCTGCAAGAGGAAGGCATTGATGCTATGGACTGGCCCGCCCGTTCCCCAGACCTGAATCCAATTGAGCACATCTGGGACATCATGTCTCGCTCCATCCACCAACGACATGTTGCACCACAGACTGTCCAGGAGTTGGCGGATGCTTTAGTCCAGGTCTGGGAGGAGATCCCTCAGAAGACCATCCCCCACCTCATCAGAAGCATGCCCAGGCGTTGTAGGGAGGTCATACAGGCACGTGGAGGCCACACACACTACTGAGCCACATTTGGACTTGTTTTAAGGACATTACATCAACGTTGGATCAGCCTGTAGTGTGGTTTTCCACTTTAATTTTGTGTGACTCCAAATCCAGACCTCCATGGGTTGATAAATTTGATTTCCATTGACAATTTTTGTGTGATTCTGTTGTCAGAACATTCAACTATGTAAAGAAAAAAGTATTTAAGAATATTTCATTCATTCAGATCTAGGATGTGTTATTTTAGTGTTCCCTTTATTTTTTTGAGAAGTGTATATTGTGGTTATATTTTGTTATATTTCATATAATAAAACATGGAAAAATATATTAATTTGGTCTACTTACCCCTGCTAGAAGACCAAAGAACTTCTCGTATGTCCTCTGTTGGGCACAGCAGTCCAGAATCATGTTGCACAGCTCTTTCTGTTGAGAGAAGACACACAAAAATAGCTTTAATCTCTGGCACATGGACATAGAGAGGCGATGCTGGCCGAGCCAGGCAGGGCTGCACCTACGGGGGATAGAAAATACCTTGTACTGGCCTGGAGTGGAGACCCATCTGTTACAACCTCCTGCAGCCAGCCAGAGGCTGCTTCTGAAATAGGACCCTATTCTCTACATAATGCCATTTGGGCCTGGTCAAATGTAGTGCGCTGTAGAAATAGGGTGCCATTTTGGACAGAGCCATTGTCTTTCCTCTCTCATTCTCCAACAATTATCCCAGCCAAGCAGGTTATTGATTTCATAAGATTATATTTTCGATGAGGAAGCCAGCCTTGGGCGACCATGGGCTGCGGTATGATCAATCTTCACACTAACGTCCTGGACAGGCCATGACAAAATGACACTGGTAGTGAGGAGAGATAGGAGAAAGTAAATATCTTGGGCTAATAATAGGAGAACTATGATATGGAGATGGGAAAATGTATTTGCTATTTGTTTGACTAAAATATGAACACATTCAGATAACACAACACCTCAATGTCTCTCTCAGCACAGTTATTATAATAATGATGGGTATGAGGCTAGGCGCTATATGTATAGTTAGTTACTGAGAAGCCATTCTGTCTGGCGACGGTCTCTCTCTCTCTGCCACAGAGGAAGCCCCGGCAGAAGCATCAGGAGACTTATGTTGTTGTGTGATACAGAGATTGAAAGTGTGATGTTCACACAGTGTGCCCGATTCACACGCCGTCCATGCCTGGTAACACGATGGGAATGCAATGAGACTGCTGTCTGTCCCCTATCTCATCTCAGCTGCTTTCCAGCCGGAGGACATTGAGGGTACCTCCCAAATGGCACCCTATTCCCTTGTTTAGGGATGGGCAACTTTGATCGGGTGGGGGCCACATGAAATCGTAACGCATCATGAGGGGATGCAGTGGTTTGTGGGTCTGCATACCCACATCCATACCCAGGTCCAACCTTTTGGGGCCCCTAAGCAAACTTTTGTTGCAGGAAATTAGTTAATTTCCTACAATTCTACACATTTTGCCATAGGGTGGAGAGAAATGTTTGCAGTTTTAATATGATACACTACATGATGAAAAGTATGTGGACACTTATTCGTTGAACATTTCATTCCAAAATCATGGGCATTAAAATATGGAGTTTGTCGCCCCTTTGCTGCTACTTCTCTTAGGTCCTCTTTTGGGCACAGCAGTCCAGAATCATGTTTAAATAAAATGAATTTAAAAAATGGCTTTAATCTTGGGCACATGGACACAGAGAGGGGATTCTATAGATTGCTGTCCTGCTAAAGCTGCCCTGGTCAACTGTAAGCACTGTTATTGTGAAGTGGAAGGAGCAACAACAGCCTAGGTGCGAAGTGGTAGGCCACACAAGCACACAGAACGGGACCACCGAGTGCTGAAATGCGTAGCACGCAAAAATGGTCTGTCCTCAGTTGGAACACTCACTACAGAGTTCCAAACTGCCTCCTGAAGCAACGTCAGCACAATAACTGTTAGTCGGGGGGCTTCAGGGAATGGGTTTCCATGGCTGAGCAGCTGTACACAAGCCTAAAATCACCACGTACAATCCCAAATGTCGGCTGGAGTGGTGTAAAGCTCACCGCCAGTGGAAACGCATTCTCTGGAGTGACAAATCCCGCTTCACCATCTGGCAGTCCGACGGACTAATATGGGTTTGGCGGACGCCAGGAGAACGCTACCTTCTCCATAGGAATAGTGCCAACTGTAAAATTTGGTGTAGGTGGAAAAATGGTCTGGGGCTGTTTTTCATGGTTCGGGTTTGGCCCCTTAGTTCCAGTGAAGGGAAACCTTAACACTACAGCATACAATGACATTCTAGATGACTCTGTGCTTCCAACTTTGTGGAAACAAATTTGTGTAAGGCCCATGCCTGTTTCAGCATTACAATGCACAAACAGGGATGCAAACTCCTGAGGGCCCAAAAGGGTGACTTTTTTTGTTATTGCACTGAAACATGCAAAACAAATCCCTGATAGGGGGAAATGCAGGTTAACTAATTAAACAAAGAATATGATCTACATGATCAAGTGGTTAATGTGAACCTAACTCACAGCTAAAAAAAATAAAGAAAGCAATCCAATGTTATTTGTTGCCTAGACTTTACTGAAACAATTGGCTGAGAGTTGGATACAGACAGCGTTGCTCCAAATGCTCATCACTTGTTCACTTACAGCCAGTAGTGATCCAATGCCCCCCACTTTTCTAATCGGATCTACACGAATCACGTAGGTCACCTATTTTGGATTCATAACGGTGAATTTCACCAAAGGGTGACTAGTTCACATCCCTGACAAAGCAAGGTACATAAAGAAATGGTTTGTAGAGATTGGTGTGGAAGAACTTGATTGACCTGCATGGAGCCCTGACCTCAACCCCATCGAACACTTTTGGGATGAATTGGAATGCCGACTGCGAGACAGGCCCATCATCAGTGCCCGACCTCACTAATGCTCATGGCTGAACGGAAGCAAGTGGAAGTACTTGGCGCCGAAGAGGATGGCTGAAGTTTCACATGCTCCTAACCAACTGTGCTATATTGTTCGCTTTTTTGCATTGTTTGTAACTTATTTTTTACATAATGTTGCTGCTATCGTCTCTTATGACCGAAAAAAAAACTTCTGGACATCAGAACAGCAATTACTCACCACAAACTTGAAGCTTTTTCCTTTAAACGAGTCCGACGAGGATATAGTGCTTTCCCGGGAACAGGCCCAAATGCCAGTCATTTGCGTGAAGAAAAGAGAGGGGAAAGAGGACGCAGATTGGGCTATGCAGCTCAGCTGTAAAATACAGCACAGCGTTGTGTTACTTTTTGCTTTAGTCCATTTGGTAAATATTTTATTAAAACTCTTCAACTGCACTGTTGGTAAAGGGCTTGTAAGTAAGCATTTCACGGTAAGGTCTACACATGTATTCGGCGCATGTGACAAATAAAGTTTGATTTGATGTCCCCACAACATGAGCAGCATCATACCCCCACAACATGATGCTGCGACCCCCGAGCTTCACAGTTGGGATGGTATTCTTCGGCTTGCAAGCCTCCCCCTTTCTCCTCCAAACATAATGATGGTCATTATGGCCAAGCAGTTCTACTTTTGTTACATCAGACCAGAGGACATTTCCCCAAAAAGTACAATCTTTGTCCCAATGTGCAGTTGCAAACCGTAGTCTCGCTTTTTAATGGCGGTTTTGGAGCAGTGGCTTTATCCTTGTTGAACAGCCTTTCAGATTATGCAAATATAGGACTTGTTTAACTGTGGATATAGATACTTCTGTAACTGTTTCCTCCAGCATCTTCACAAGGTCCTTTGCTGTTGTTCTGGGATTGATTTGCACTTTTCGCACCAAAGTACGTTCATCTCTAGGAGACAGAACATGTCTCCTTCCTGAGCAGTATGACGGCTGTGTGGTCCCATGCTGTTTATGCTTAAGTACTATTGCTTGTACAGATGAACGTTGCTCCCAAGGATGAACTAGAATTGTGGAGGTCTACAATGTTTTTTTTTTCTGAGGTCTTGGCTGATTTCTTTTGATTTTCCCATGATGTCAAGCAAAGAGGCACTGAGATTGAAGGTAGGCCTTGAAATACATTCACAGGTACACCTCCAATTGACTCAAATGATGTCAATTAGTCTATCAGAAGCTTCTAAAGCCATGACATAATTTTACGGAATTTTCCAAGCTGTTTAAAGGCACAGTCAATTTAGCGTATGTAAACTTCTGACCCCCTGGAATTGTGATACAGTGAATAAGTTGGAAAAACTACTTGTGTATTGCACAAAGTAGATGTCCTAACCAACTTGCCAAAACTATAGTTTGTTAACAAGAAATTTGTGGAGTGGTTGAAAAATGTTTTAATGACTCCAAACTAAGTGGAAGTAAACTTCCGATTTCAAACTGTATCTGTTCTCCTTTAAAACAGAGGCAGACAGGCAGCGTTTCTGTGTGTCCACAGTCCAGTGAGCCGTGAGAAGAGAAACGGGCTATACTCTGCGGTGGCTGTGAATTGGTTGACAATCACTGCTTCAGTCATTAGCTTTTCTAATGTGTCTATACAATCACAGCTAAGATATTGAGCAGTCCATAAGCTCAAGGTCTCCGTTATTATCCTATCCACTTGGCTGTCGGTCCAAGGAATTCTCTAAATGAATGTGTACCCATAGCCTAGAATATGTGAATTATAGAATGTGTGTGTGTCCTTGTCCACCTGGTTGTGAGGGCAGAAACCTCCATCACTGACACTCCGAGTCCTTGCAGCTGGGTGGGTTTTACTTGCTAAGGTCGGCTCTATAGGAAGTGTGAGGATTATATATGCAGACAGAGAACTATTTCTATATGGTTCTCATAGATAACTATGTCTATATGGTTCTGTGTGCATGCTTCCCAGCAGCATTAAAGAGTTCACTTTAAATAACATTTGGTTCATTACCATGAAAGCAGTTTGTGGACATGGAAAGACAGCAGTCATGCTTTGGGTTCATTTACTGAGCAATTTCTTCTCAAAAACCAATGCAGCTCTGACCATCCCTGCAGCTTACTATGGTATTTCTCTAGGCTGCAAAGAAAGTATTCAGCCTCTTTGCTATGAGAGACGAAATTGAGCTCAGGTGCATCCTGTCTCCATTGATCATCCTTCAGATGTTTCTACAACTTTATTGGAGTCCACCTGTGGTAAATTCAACTGATTGGAAGTGATTTGGAAAGGCACACACCCGTCTATATAAGGTCCCACAGTTGATATTGCATGTCCGACAAAAAAACAAGCCATGAGGTCGAAGGAATTGTCCGTAAAGCTCAGAGACAGGCTTGTGTCAAGGAACAGATCTGGGTAAGGGTACCAACAAATTTCTGCAGCATTCAAGGTCCGCAAGAAAAACAGCAGCCTCCATTATTCTAAAATGGAGTCAGTTTGGAAGCACTAAAACTCTTCATAGAGCTGGCTGCCCTGCCAAACTGAGCAATTGGGAGAGAAGGGCCTTGGTCAGGGAGGTGACCAAGAACCTGATGGTCACTCTGAATGCGCTCCTCTGTGGAGATTGTTGTTTTTCTGGAAGGTTCTCCAATCTCTGCAGCACTCCAATCAGGCCTTTACAGTACAGTGGACAGACAGAAGCCACTCCTCAGTGAAATGCACATGACAGTTGGCTTGGAGTTTGCCAAATGGCACCTAAAGACTCTCAGAACATGAGAAACAAGATTCTCTGGTCTGATGAAACCAAGATTGAACACTTTGGCCTGAATGCCAAGCGTCACGTCTGGAGGAAACCTGGCACCATCCCTACGTTGAAGCATGGTGGTGATAGCGTCACACTGTGGGGATGTTTTTCAGCGGCAGGGACTGGGAGACTAGTCAGTAACAAGGGAAATATGAATGGAGCGAAGTACAGAGAGATCCTTGATGAAAACCTGCTCCAGAGTGCTCAGGACATCAGACTGGGGTCAAGGTTCACCTTCCAACATGTCAATTACCCTAACCACACAGCCAAGACAACGCAGGAGTGGCTTTGGGACAAGTCTCAATATCCTCTAGTGGCCAGAGCCCAGACTTGAACCTGATCAAACATCTCTGGGGAGACCATAAAATAGCTGTGCAGCGACGCTCCCCATCCAACCTGACAGAGCTTAAGAGGATCTGCAGAGAAGAATGGGAGAAACACCCCAAATACAGGTGTGCCAAGCTTGTACTTATGTAAAATGTCATATTTCCATGTTTTTATTGTAATAAATTAGCAAAAAAAAAAAAGTTTTCCCCTGTCATTATGGGGTATTGTGTGTAGATTGATGAGGAAAAAAATACAATTGAATATATTTTAGAATAAGGCTGTGACCTAAAAACGTGGGAAAGGTCAAGGGGGCTGGAATACTTTCCGAAGGCACTGTAGATAAAGGCCAAAAGGGTCTCACTCCATGCTGCAGCATCATAGGAGGATATAAACATTTAAAATATTTAAGAGCACAGATTCTGATTGATAAAGCGGGGCCGACAATCTCAATCTTTGTTTTTTTCTAGCAGAACAAACCTTCACGGTGAAGCATGGAGAGGCAGGCAGGGGTGCTGTGAACAATGAGACACCTAGCTGTAGAAACGACTGACACCGATTCATTAATTAATTATTCATTCACTCACTCCCCTTTAAAAAATTACATGTTAGCTCTCTCACTGCTGATAATAATAAAGGGCAATAATTAGGCCTGCTGTCAAGTCAGCTACATGGTGCCAGACTAGTAGACAGAAAGAGGTGATAGAACTGATAATCATCCACACACAGCTCATCTCCTTTATTAAGTTTGCGTCACAGTTCACACCACATAGAAATGAATGACTAATAAGCTGTGCGACTGTCATATAGGCCTATCTAGCAATATTGGCCTGGTGATGGTACGATGCTTAAAGGCTCATCCCAGTTATGACATTATACTATACATTGACACAGAGGACTGAAAGTCATTGAGGGTCAGTTTATCTGATCCAGATTAGCCTAAACCTAGTCCTGGACTAAACAGCATGGTCAATGGAAAAATCACCATTTCAAGTTCTTTCTAAGGAGCCCTGGAGCAGGCTTGATCGGAATCCAGGAAACTGGGCTTCAATGTGGGTGGCAGGTAGACTAGCGGTTAAGAGCGTGTGGCCAGTAACCAAAAAGGCGCTGGTTAGAATCCCCAAGCAGACTAGGTAACAAAAATATCTGCCTATGTGCCCTTGGTCCTGCAAGTCGCTCTGCATAAAATGTAGGGCTGTCCAACTCAAATAAATAATCATCTTGGTCGACCGAGAGTCCTCCTGTTTTTTTAACCTTATTTTTCCATATATTGAACACAACCCTATGTGTTTGAATATATTCAAATACATATGCACCGAGCTTGTCTGATGTTAAGCACACTGTTGGATTAAATCATTAAGAAACAAATGACCCAAAAAAAGAGCCCAACGGTCAAACTTAAAAAATGACGAGTGAATGTGTGACTGGCGCACGTTGTCTCACTCTCCTTTCTACTGCAGCAAAAGGGCACCAGAGCAAGTGTTTATTGCGCCGTCCGTGCTGAAGCTGCACCATTTCAGGGATTTTGTTTCTTACTTGTTTCTGACTGATAAGTTCTGTCACTGATATCGTCTATTTGTTTGGGAAAACCTTCCCTCAACCCTTGCTCTCTTTATGTGAAACATGTACACATCTCATGCATGTGAAACATAGGGCCTGACCTATAGTTTATCATAAACCACATAAATAAATTGGTCATAAATTCAGAACACAGTAACAAGTGACAGCAAAATGGTGCGGAGGACGTGAAAAAGGAACTTGAAACAGGCAAATGTTTACTGGTTGTTCAGGAGGGAAAGGGGAAGTCAGACTTATTTGTGGAAACTACTAGAGATCAAGATGGAGGGTATAGGAGCAAGCTTTGCGTGAGTATTGTGTGCCAAACAGTTGCTCTTAGATGACAATATCATAAATAAATAAGTGTACCAGAGTCTGTTCTGATGAAAAAATATATATAAAGCCTTCATTATAGCAGAAAAGGAACAGTTGCTCGCATTCGTGAATTGCATGAATGTCTCGTATGCCGTGATGGCATGAACAAATTAATGATTGATTGATACAGTAGCTTAGAAATTGAAATATAGGCCTAAGTAAGTTACAGTATTTAGACTAAACAGGCCTACAGCTAGGAGGTGGTTATACAAAGATACTATACAAAGCCTACTCATAACGACATTACTTATTATTATAATGATTATCATAATAATAATTGTAATAATAACAATAAGGAAATCAAGAAGAGGATATAGGAGCAGGAGCTGCATGCATTTGCATGACAAACAGGTGCTGTTAGATTATTATATTATTCTGCCTGTTTGGAACAGTGTAAACACTAAATAAATTAAATGTAATACCAGTCTGTTCTAACGAAAACAATTGTAAAGCCTTTATTATAGCATAGCAAAGATAAAAAAAGACGAATCTGTGAAATTGCTTTATCCAACATTTTGCCGTTGCATGAGGCTTGGTGATCATGGAATCAGTAAGCTATTAAAACACACACACTCAAAAAGGGAACAAAGCAATGTCTTATTTCTGTATATATATATTTATAAAGCCAGGTACATTTAACAGTTATTAATTATAGACCTAATTAAGTTGGGGTTACCTCTCTCCTCAACTTTCTTAGACAATTAGGCAAGGGCTGTTTCCTTGTCTCTGCTGCCTCTGCCACATTGTTCTCAATCCCAATATTTTTTTAAATTTTACCTTTATTTAACTAGGCAAGTCAGTTAAGAACAAATTTTTATTTTCAATGACGGCCTAGGAACAGTGGGTTAACTGTCTGTTCAGGGGCAGAACGACAGATTTGTACCTTGTCAGCTCGGGGGTTTGAACTTGTAACCTTCCGGTTACTAGTCCACCGCTCTTACCACTAGGCTACCCTGCCGCCCGATGGTTACGCCCCGATGGTTATGATGGTTACCTTTGCTATTATGCACATAGCAACATACGGAAAGTTGCCAATTCTACTGCGCACTGAAGAATGTCCGCGGTTCTGAAACAGTGACCGTATCCAACGCAGGAGAAAGCACGTGTTATAAAATAGTATTAGATTTATTAGTGTTGCTTCATTATTTTTTACATAATATAACGATATACAACTTCAGTATCACATGTCTTAGGGTAGGGCTCTCCAAATCGGTTCCTAGAGAGCTACTCTCATGTAGGTTCACTCCAACCCCAGTTGTAACTAACATGATTCATTTTATCAACCAGCTAATTAGAATTAGGTGTGCCAGATTGGGGTTGGAGCAAAAACCTACAGGACAGTAGCTCTCCATGAACAGGGTTAGAGAGCCCTGTCTTAGGGTGATGGAAAGTGCCATCCACAATGTATTAGTCCACTGAGACAGGTGTCTTGTGCACCATGACAAAATACATCTTGGGTGACCAACAGCCTATCGACGAAATGGGGTCAGCCCTATTAAAATGTAAATGTAATTACATCATCAAGAGAGGATATAGAGCAACCACAATTCTTGTGTTCCCCTCCAGTCTAATGACCTTGCGTTTCAGCCAGACAGGATCTGCCGAATATGTAGGTCAACCTGTTTAAAATCGGGTTTAAGTGTCTTCTCCCTAAATGACAGCACCGTGTGAACAGCCCATCAGCACTCAGTCACTAGTCACACCTCACGTAAAGACCTTCATCTACGCATTTAATACAAAGACCTTTCTCCATCTTCTTCCATCTCTAATTATCTGTGACTGCTATGGTAACAAAGATAGGGGAAAGGATAGTAGGCAAGAGTGAAAGAGAGAAGGGGAGAAAGAGACACCTAAAAAGACTGCGCAAGAAAAATGAAAACTCAGCAAAAAAAGAAACACCCCTTTTTCAGAACACTTTCTTTCAAAGATAATGTTGATATAGAAGCGGTGATCAAAACACAGCCATAGGTTCAGAGAACATGCTCATTAAAATACCACGGTACAAACACATGAACCAAGTAGTCTCGTATTTCATTTATTCACTAGCCAAATAAATAAATACAAGCTTAAGAATAACAGTATAGCTATAGTACTATATGAATACAGCTGTAAACTTCATCATGCACAACTCTTTTCCTACACTAAATACCTAGATGGGCACAAACTAAGGAATTATTTGGATGTTAAAGGTGACCTAGTAGTAAGCTCACAAAAGCAGCCATTTGACATGTTATACAACTGCTGGCCCTGTGGCTATACAGCACAGTGTACCCATGATATACACCTCAGTGATTCCTTTATAAAGCAGGGAAAAGACAGATGTATCAAAGACGCCTGGGTATATTTTCTTTCACTATTTACTTACACATCATAGCTTTCTTTTCAACACTTATTTCTTATGGAAGTAGCCAACTTACAATTGCATAAGAGACTAGATATATTGCAGAGTACAGGTACATGAGAGCAAACACATAATATTATTTCCACCCACAAACATGTGTACTGTAGGCTGGCCACGAGAAAACATGACCTATCGCACAGCTATTTTAAGGTAACATAAATCACAGGCAGTAAATCACTGCGTTGCATTACATAAAACGTGTAGGTGCATTAACGGTGTGTAGGATGTCTCTAAACCTCTCCGCTCTACTGGGGTTCTACTGTAAAGACTACAAGATATTGAAGCATGTTATTACAATGTCCACAACTGGCACAGTAAAAAAAAAATGGGACACTTCGGGGAAACAAACTACTTTATCGGCTAAATCATAGTGGGAAACACCCAGTTCCTAAACGAGGGCTTTCTTTGGCCTGGCGAAGACGCAAAACAAGGAAATTAAGATGACAGCAGACCAGAAACTATTTAGATGAAGCTAAAAGTTTCGATAAACAGCTCTGGAAGCTGTTTAGATTAGATGGCCATGATATGTCAGTCTGGCAGCTAGGGGGAAAGTATACTGGTGCAAGGGTATTGGGAGGAGAAGTATTGTAACCTACCGTTTGGCTGTCAGGAAAGTCCATCTTGATCAATTTGTGGGCACACTCTTCAAAATCCAAACTGTTGAAAGAAGAGAAACATGTATTCACTATTCATCATGACTTAATAAGACTATAATAATTAGCCAATAAGTGCATAAGTTTGCATTATCATATTCCAAACATCTTTATCATGCCATATGGACTAGGACAGAGTGTCCAGGCACTAGGCAGGGTTATGTCTTTGCTTGGATGGAATTTGAACTTATCACACAGAAAAAATAAACTATCTGCCCTCATGTTTATTTTAGAAGTACATTCAGTACGCATTTAGACTTTATATATCCATAAACAAACCTGGAGAAAATAATGTCTTATTTTGTTGTTTGATCACTTTGGAAAATTCCATCCAACCCAACTGCATTTAGGAAGCAGGCAAGACTGCATTCTGCAGACATGGTGTAAAACTGTGGTAAACACCACGGACCTCTCATTTCATTCATACATTTCCACCAGCATTCTGCATCTCTTCTCTAACCGCTGACAAACCCAGACAGACACACTGCTGAGCCAACTGTCGGTCCACGTGTTCCAAAACCACACAACACTCTAGAAAGCTGTCCTGACCATTTCATTTACCACGACTAGACAGGGGAATTCTGATGGGACGGTGTTAAAACAGAGGTTGGATAATTATATAGCCTTCTTCAATACGGTTATATAGCCTTCTTCAATACGGCTATATAGCCTTCTTCAATACGGCTATATAGCCTTCTTCAATACGGCTATATAGCCTTCTTCAATACGGTTATATAGCCTTCTTCAATACGGTTATATAGCCTTCTTCAATACGGTTATATAGCCTTCTTCAATACGGTTATATATATACGGCTATATAGCCTTCTTCAATACGGTTATATAGCCTTCTTCAATACGGTTATATAGCCTTCTTCAATACGGTTATATAGCCTTCTTCAATACGGTTATATAGCCTTCTTCAATACGGTTATATAGCCTTCTTCAATACGGCTATATAGCCTTCTTCAATACGGTTATATAGCCTTCTTCAATACGGTTATATAGCCTTCTTCAATACGGCTATATAGCCTTCTTCAATACGGTTATATAGCCTTCTTCAATACGGCTATATAGCCTTCTTCAATATATATAGCCTTCTTCAATACGGCTATATAGCCTTCTTCAATACGGTTATATAGCCTTCTTCAATACGGTTATATAGCCTTCTTCAATACGGTTATATAGCCTTCTTCAATACGGTTATATAGCCTTCTTCAATACATGTGACATGTCATACATATTATATCACATTCATAAAAAGACCATTTGTATAAGCTCCTTTTGAAAGAGACACTTATCTGCGTGGAACTCCACAGGTTATGCATCAAACCGGCTATATTCATGCATCCATAGAGGTAAAAAAGTAGAGAGCAAGGCCTCATCGAATTTCCTATGTAATCACTTATCAGGGTTCCTATCAGGACTTATCAGTCCTGTCTCCATGTTGATGCTACTGCCTTTCTACGAGCTGGAACAAAAACCCTTCTCACACTACAGAGCCAAACCCAGATAGGCCAAGTGGAGTTGAACTGGGCCAATGTGAGCCAAAAATAGCTATGTGAAAAGGCTAAGAGAGAACAAGGACCACAGCACTACCTCTTTCAGATTGAGTACAGTGTGGCTATTTATCACACGGAGACAGACAAGCCGGCCGGTCAACGGAAACTGATTTGAGTATATGACAGAAATGATGGAAGAATTATTGAAAATGTGACAAACTAGGCTATGACAAACTACTTACCTTTACTGGAAGGCCACAAATATGCCAAATGTCTATGTCCCCATGCTTATACAAAGGTGCATTGCAGTATGCAAACACATGTAATACAAATATGTGGGAGGCCTACACTGCACATACAAATACTCAGCCTGTCTATTAGTGGCCTGAAGATGTTTAATTCAGAAACAAGGTAAAATAGACTGCAAACACGTATAACCTCTTATCTGAAAGGGCTTAAGAGAAGAGGAGCTTTCAGCATCATCATCAACATATGACTGGTCACCGACTGGCCCTGAGGTAGTATGTCTGAGACAGTTGATGGCTATGCACTCTGCTCTTCCAAACATTGCGGTGTGTCTGAGAGTAAGTGGATTGCTCTGCAGTGTGTCATCCTTCCACCTGCAACATCTTGAGAGCAAGTCTGCTCTGTTCTCTCCTTCCTACACCCTACATCAGCTGGAAAAAGACCAGCTCAGATTTAGAGAAGCAGAAACTAAGAAAAATAGCAAAAAATGGTTGCCATTCTCTTGGACCTCTATGGCCAGGTTTTACTCATTAGGCAGAAAATGGAAGAAACTGTGATTGGACTACCTGGACAAATTTATTGTTAGAGTGTGCTTTAATGAAAAAGACCCAGCGCAAAGAGAGAAAACTTCCCAAAAAGAGGAAACTAGAGCATGGTGCATTCTGAACTTAGACTTCAGCAGGGCTGCTGCGTATGAATGAATAGCCTTGCTGCAGCAGTCTCCCTAACAGCAATGTTTTAGCTAGTCACTAAAACATGGTTTAAAACACCCGTCTCTCTGGACAATGACAAGTCTGTTCCTCTTCAAATCTACCCCAACATCCCTTAACACAATGCTATTAAATTCTGCTCTGCAGAAGTATGTGCCATTGAGAACTTAACCCAAATAAAACGTTTTATGCCAATTAATTCTGAATGTGTGCAAAACAAATGTTCATTCAATTAAGAGAAAAACAACATTCAGCAAATACAGCCTTAAATACACTGCATTCCAGACTTGTCTATCTGCCGTGGACATACAGTGATTTTCAGCCATCTAGGTTTGTCCCAGAGGAAAAGTCTACTGCCCCATTTCTCCTGAAAACATCCCTGGATCTGGACCCTTTCTGGACCCTTTCCCATTCTGTTCTGTGGTTTGGCAGTTCTAGTTAACTTTTCTTAACAGAAAAACCACATTCAGGTAGCACGGACACACAAAAAATAAGATGGATTTCAGTAAGGGTAATTGAGTCATATCAGTGAATCATTGCAAAAATTATAGCTAACTTGCAGATGCACCCTATAAAACCTGTGAAAGAGTGAAAATCTGCATTCATCAAAATTAAAATGCACCAAAAAGTTTTTTGGGGCCAAAGCAGGCAGTAAGTTATGTGCAGAATCAATGTAAGTAGTGTAAAAACGTCATCAGCCAAGCTAGCAGAATGCTGCTGAAATTTGGAGCGAGAGGCAAATTGAGGGTTCATTTGAATTTCAAAATGTGATCATTTCACCACTACGCCTGACTTGGGAGGGCTCAGTGACCGCTGGCAAACATTACAGCACGTCTAATCCTTTTCACACACACACACAAAGGTTATAGGAAACACACCATGCTAACCGGATCCTGATAACGGATAAGAAACAGAGGATGGGCTGCAGTAAGCGGGCTGCACAATTCATTTAATTTTAATAGAAATTGCGACGTTGACATGTGCAATATGCAAATAGCAATGTCTTTGACGTCTCTATCCAGTCACCCTTCGCTTTCATGCAGCTGCTTGCTTCCGACACAAACCAAGTCCCGCCCCTTGTCACTCAAGCAGGCACAGCTGGCTGTTAGATTCACTCACTCAGCTTGAGTCGGCATGCTTGTTTGCTTCTTCGTGTCAATCCACATGTTTCCTGTATTAGACTATTTGTTTTTGTATCTTTATCTCTGCAAACAGCTAGTTGGTTAAAGCTCCACACCACGTGAATCCCCAAAAACGTGTTAGCTTCTTATGTTAATTTCTCTAATACAGGCTGCTGCCAGTGACTGAGGCCGCATGTTGTTTGTGCAACGACATGTTCTGAGTCAGAAAAGAACACGTGAAGTGTATTTTAAAATCTTGTCTGAATATAACATCTCTATTCAAAATGTATTTCGGGACTCCTGGGAAACACTGACCAACACTTTGGATTCTACCCTGTCACAACTCCTATAAAAGGTATTTTATTCGTTGTCATGCCGAACACCAGCCATATAAATTTGAATAGCCTACTAATTCTATGATTCTAATGGTTCACATCACACACACAAAACCTGCCTTCAATAAGTATTCAAACTCCTCAGTTTATTCCACATTGTGTTACAGCCTGAATTCAATCTGTTTTTTTCTCTCATCCATCTACACACAATACCCAACTTTTAACACTCAAGAATGTTGTATACCCTTCCCCCGATATATAGTACCAGTCAAATGTTTGGACACACCTACTCATTCAAGGGTTTCCTTATTTGTTACTATTTTCTACATTGTAGAATAATGAAGACATAAAAACTATGAAAAAAACATGGAATCATGTAGTAACCAAAAAAGTGTTAAACAAATCAAAATATATTTTACATTTGAGATTCTTCAATGTAGCCACCCTTTGCCTGGATAACAGCTTTGCACACTCCTGGCATTCTCAACCACCTTCACCTGGAATGCTTCTCCAACAGTCTTGAAGGAGTTCCCACATATGCTGAGCTGGCTGCTTTTCCTTCACTCTGCGGTCCAACTCATCCCAAACCATCTCAACTGGGTTGAGGTCAGGTGATTGTGGAGGCCAGGTCATCTGACGGAGCATTTCAACACTCTCCTTCTTGGTCAAATAGCCCTTACACAGCCTGGAGATGTGTTGGGTCATTGTCCTGCTGAAAAACAAATGATAGTGGGACTAAGCCAGATGGGATGGCGTGTCGCTACAGAATGCTGTGGTAGCCATGCTGGTTCAGTGTGCCTTAAATTCTAAAATAAATCACTGAGTGTCACCAGCAAAGTACCCCCCACACCACCTCCTCTATGCATCACTGCAGGAATCACACATGCGGAGATCATTCTTTCAGCTACTCAGCATCTCACGAAGACGTGGCGGTTGGAACCAAAAATCACAAATTTGGACTCATCATACCAGTTTAATGTCCATTGCTCGTGTTTCTTGGCCCAAGCAAGTCTTCTTATTGATGTCCTTTAGTAGTGGTTTCTTTGCAGCAATTTGACCATAAAGGCCTGATTCATGCAGTCTCCTCTGAAAAGTTGATGTTGAGATGTGTCTGTTACTTGAAATTCTGAAGCATTTATTTGGGCTGCAATTTCTGCGGCTGGTAACTAATGAACTTATCCTCTGCAGCAGAGAACTCTTGAGTCTTCCGTTCCTGTGGCGGTCCTCACGAGAGCCTGTTTCATCATAGCGCTTGATGTTTTTGCGACTGCACTTGAAGAAAATTTCAAAGTTCTTGAAATGTTCCAGATTGACTGACCTTCATGTATTAAAGTAATGATGGACTGTCCTTTCTCTTTGCTTATTTGAGCTGTTCTTGCCATAATATGGATTTGGTCTTTGACCAAATAGGGCTATCTTCTGTATACCACCCCTACCTTGTCACAACACAAGTGATTGGCTCAAACACATTAAAGAAATGAATTCCACAAATGAACTTTTAACAAGGCATACCTGTTAATTGAAATGCATTCCAGGGGACTACCTCATGATGCTGGTTGAGAGAGTGCAAAGCTGTCGTCAAGGCAAAGGGTGGCTACTTTGAAGAATCTAAAATGTATTTTCATTTGTTTAACACTTTGTTACTACATGATCCCATGTGTTATTTCATAGTTTTGATGTCTTCCCTATTATTCTACAACTAAAAAAAAACAGTAAAAATAAAGAAAAACCGTGGAATGAGTAAGTGTCCAAACTTTTGACTGGTACTGTATGCCTCATCACAATTCTCTCTTAGATCTACGGACAGTTCCAGACTTCATGGTATAGTTTCTGCAATGACATGCACCGCCAGCTGTCGGACCTTATATGGACAGGTGTGTTGAATTGGCCACTGGAGGACTCCAAGTTCTAGTGACATCAAGGATGATCAAAACAAATTGGATGCACCTGTGCTCAATTTGGAGTGTCATAGCAAAGGGGTGTGAATACTTAAGCAAATGTGCTAACATTTCTAACACTATGTGTTTTCAATTTGTCATTATGGGGTATTGTGTGTAGAAAGGTGAGAGTAAATGTTTTATTTAATCCATTTTGAATTCAGGCTGAAACAACAAAATGTGGAATAAGTCAAGGGGTATGAATACTTTAAGGCATATGCCATTTAGCAGACGCTTTTATTCAAAGTGACTTACAGTCATGCGTTCATACATATTTTCCGTATGGGCTGTCCCGGTGATCAAAGTGTTTTGATCTAAATTGCAATAAAAATGTCTAAATCGCGGTAAACAAATAGATTTTTGGCACATATCATGCAGCCCTAACACACACAAGCACAGCCCAACTACCCACCTTGACTGGATGGCGAGATAGATGGTACGGCGAAATGCGACTAGGTTGACTTCCGTCTGGTCAAAGATGGTGACTTTCTCTGCTTCTATAAAAGTAAAACAGTACATAGTTATAAGGATGAAGGAGGGTTGTATTGATTGTTACAGTCAGGTGTTGTCATGCTATCGGTCTCCACACAGAGGTCAATCTGTTTGTCTCACTCATTCTTTTGATAGTTATTTCCATTTCCCAAGCATGGCGTTGCCAATGCCAAAGTCGTGTGTTTGATTCCCGCAAGATACTAAAAATGAATGCACTTACTGAAGTCGCTGTGGATAAAAGTGGCCAAGTGGCATGTATTATAATAATAAAACTGGGGTCATTCAATTTGATACAAAGTTTAATGAATAGAGTGCCGAAGTGTTCTGACGTAAAAGCAGTGACCGATCTCTTGCTTGCCATGAGATAGCATGGAGACACTGAGAAATGACCATGTGCATCCCTAAATGGCACCCAATTCCCTATATAAGGGACTACTTTTGACCAGAACCCATTATAGTGCATTATATAGGGAATAGGATGCCATTTGGGATGCACACAGAGAATCAGAGGTCTCCTTCCTACCTAATGGTCTTGGTATGCAGTGCATTTCCTTTGCAGTACTGAGCCACTGGGGATGATGAGATTTCTGGGGCAGATTACCTCTGGGACCATCAAGGACAGCCAAGGCCACCACTATAACCACCACTGTCCCCAAGTTACCGCAGTACAGAACACGTCACTGAACTGAGCACTGTTAACATAAGTATCCTTCCTCTTGTCACATGTTTAGAGTTTTGAACCATACTCTTTGTAATTGTTGAATGTCAGTGTCCTTCTGTGTTAATCTTTGTGATTTTTCAAATCAATAAGATGTTTTATGCATACCATCTCCACCCTCTTCCCCCTCCTTTTCTCCATCATCATCATCTTCATCATCATCACTTCCATTGGCATCCTCTCCAGAGTCGCTGCTGCCCTCATCCAGGATCTCTGTGGAGAAAAGAGATGGTCATATGATATATTCTACACTAAAACACATTACTTTCTCCAACATTAGTATTTATTTAACTAGGCATGTCATGGAGGACACCATCTTTTACAATAACTATCTGAAATGATGACACAGTATGGTGGAATTCAGTTGATCATACAGACTTTATACACTGTAGTAGCTGCAACATTAGCTAGGTAGCTGCCAGACAACAATAACCTATTACACATTAAACCGTGTTCAGTTCAAAGTCAAATGTTTTGCTTTGTCTTAAAGCAATAATTGGCACTGTGATCCATCCATCAAGCAACTCACCCTTTTTAATTGCTTTGTACTTCTCCTCGTTCTCCAAGAAGTCTGTATCCATCTTAAAGACATCTGCAAGATACAGAACATTATTGTTTTTAATAGCAACCATTCTTTTGCAATTACTACATTCCAGAGCAATTAAAATCACTGCAAATGAGCCACAATCAGAAGTAATTACCCATAAAAACACACTCATTGTGTATTAGGATGCATTTCATATCAGGGCTTAAAGTGATAATGGCCTTCTTCCCTTCTCTTTCACCCTGAAGGAACGCTTGTATAGATTTTCCAATTAGGACAAGTGTGTATGTGCTGAAGCTACAGAAAATATGTTAATCTGTTGAATTGAACAAACATAAATAAATAGAAGTGGAATCTTAATGTCAGTCTGAAAATTATAACCCTCTTTTACGAGAGAGCGAGGGAGTGAGATAGAGGGCAGAGGCAAACACTGTGATTTCTCTCCTCTCAGAGAACATCATTCCACACAGGGACATCTATAGAGACTGATAGAGGAAACCCCCAGCTATACCAGTATAATTAGCTCAGAATCCTTAGGGGCCT
Organism: Oncorhynchus keta; assembly: GCF_023373465.1. NCBI lineage: Eukaryota > Metazoa > Chordata > Actinopteri > Salmoniformes > Salmonidae > Oncorhynchus > Oncorhynchus keta. The sequence continues at coordinate 25,932,348 of NC_068454.1, read as the reverse complement.
AAAGGACAGCAGGTGAATTGACTGAATAATGGGACGGGGTATTCTCCCTCTCCCCGGGCAATGAACATGCTGAAAACTAAGCCATCACAGATATTGCTCAATCGTATTTTCTTAAAAACATGTTCTTACCTTGTCTCCTCCCCTTCATTTACACAGATTCAAATAGTCTTGATCGTTGAAAACCGCATGGTGGAAGCTAACCATTGGCTGGTCAGTTATTTCAGAACAGCGCAATTAAGTAGGGTGAGGATAGGACTGTTGTGGTGACCATATTAGTGCCACACCGGCAGTCACGAGTCAGTCAAATTCCACATCAAATTTTATTGGTCACATACACATGGTTAGCAGATGTTAATGCGAGTGTAGCGAAATGCTTGTGCTTCTAGTTCCGACCGTGCAGGAATATCTAACAAGTAATCTCACAATAACTACCGTACCGTATACACACACAAGTGTAAAGGAATGAACAAGAATATGTACATATAAATATATGGATGAGCGATGGCCGAACGGCATAGGCAATATGCAGTAGAGGGTAGAGTACAGTACATACCCTACATTACTCATCTCGTATGTAAACATTATATAATGTGGCATTGTTTAAAGTGACATTTATTACATCCAATTTGCCAACACTGATTTGAGTCAGTTTGGAGGGTACTATGATGTTAAATGCTGAGCTGTAATCAATGAACAACATTCTTACATAGGTATTCCTCTTGTCCAGATGGGTTAGGGCAGTGTGCAGTGTGAGTGCGTCGTCTGTGGACCAATTGGGGCGGTAAGTGAGTCTAGGGTGTCAGGTAGTGTATAGGTGATATGATCCTTGACTAGTCTCTCAAAGCACTTCATGATGACGGAAGTGAGTGCTACAGGGCGGTAGTCGTTTAGCTCAGTTACCTTAGCTTTCTTGGCTCTCGACCCCGCCCTGTGCAACTGGGTACTGGACTTCCTGACGGGCCACCCCCAGGTGGTGAGGGTAGGCAACAACATCTCCACCCCGCTGATCCTCAACACTGGGGCCCCACAAGGGTGCGTTCTGAGCCCTCTCTTGTACTCCCTGATTACCCACGACTGCGTGGCCACGCACGCCTCCAACTCAATCATTAAGTTTGCGGACGACAACAGTGGTAGGCTTGATTACCGACAACGACGAGACTACCTACAGGGAGGAGGTGAGGGCCCTCGGAGTGTGGTGTCAGGAAAATAACCTCATACTCAAAGTCAACAAAACTAAGGAGATGATTGTGGACTTCGGGAAACAGCAGAGGGAACACCCCCCTATCCACATCGATGGAACAGTAGTGGAGAGGGTAGCAAGTTAAGTTCCTCGGCATACACATCACAGACAAACTGAATTGGTCCACACAGAAAGCATCGTGAAGAAGGCGCAGCAGGAGGCTGAAGAAATTCAGCTTGTCACCAAAAGCACTCAAAATTCTACAGTTGCACAATCGAGAGCATCCTGGCGGGCTGTATCACAACCTGGTACGGCAGCTGCTCCGCCCACAACCGTAAGGCTCTCCAGAGGGTAGTGAGGTCTGCACAATTCATCACCGGGTGCAAACTACCTGCCCTCCAAGACACCTACACCACCCAATGTTACAGGAAGGCCATAAAGATCATCAAGGACAACAACCACCCGAGCCACTGCCTGTTCACCCCGCTATCATCCAGAAGGCGAGGTCAGTACAGGTGCATCAAAGCTGGGACCGAGAGACTGAAAAACAGCTTCAATCTCAAGGCCATCAGACAGTTAAACAGCCATCACTAACATTGAGTGGCTGCTGCAAACACACCGACTCAACTCCAGCCACTTTAATAATGGGAATTGATGGGATATGTAAAATATATCACTAGCCACTTTAAACAATTCTACCTAATATAATGTTTACATACCCTACATTATTCATCTCATATGTATACGTATATACTGTAGTCTATATCATCTACTGCATCTTTGTAATACATGTATCACTAGCCACTTTAACTATGCCACTTTGTTTACATACTCATCTCATGTATATACTGTACTCGATACCATCTACTGTATCTTGCCTATGCTGCTCTGTACCATCACTCATTCATATATCTTTATGTACATATTCTTTATCCCCCTACACTTGTGTGTATAAGGCAGTCGTTTTGGAATTGTTAGTTAGATTACTTGTTGGTTATTACTGCATTGTCGGAACGAGAAGCACAAGCATTTCGCTACCCTCGCATTAACATCTGCTAACCATGTGTATGTGACAAATCAAATTTGATTTGATTTCTGTTTTAGTTTCTGTCTATAGGCTGGGAGCAACAAAATGGAGTCGTAGTCAGAATTGCTGAAAGGGCGAGGGAAGGCTTTGTATGCGTCGCGGAAGTTAGTAGCAGCAATGATCCAGAGTTTTCCCAGCTACAATAAATGCAGCCTCAGGATATGTGGTTTCCAGTTTACATAGAGTCCAATGAAGTTCTTTCAGGGCCGCCGAGGTGTCTGCTTGGGGGGGGTATAAACGGCTGTGATTATAATCGAAGAGAATTCTCTTGGTAGATAATGCGGTCTGCATTTGATTGTAAGAAATTCTAGATCAGGTGAACTTGAGTTCTTGTATCTAGTTATGATCACACTCTGGAAGGCAACCCTTTCTCGGATTTAGTCTACCTTGTTGTCAAGAGACTGGACATTGGCGAGTAGTATACTCGGGAGCAGTGAGCCTGTCTACGGAGCCTGACCAGAAGACCACTCCGTCTGCCCCTTCTGTGGCGCTGTCGTTTTGGGTCGCGTACTGGGATCCGATCCATTGTCCTGAGTGGTGGTCCAAACAGAGGATCCGCTTTGGGGAAGTCGTATTCCTGGTCGTAATGTTGTTAAGTTGACGTTGCTCTTATATCCAATAGTTCTTTCCGGCTATATGTCATAAGACTTAAGATTTCCTGTGGTAACAGTGTATGAAATAATACCCCCAAAAAACAAAATACTGCATAGTTTCCTAAGAAAGCAAAGCGAACATCTCTGGCGGAACCATATCACACATGTTTAGTCACAATAATTTAGATTCTCCAAGCTCTGATGCTGCTGCTGGTCATTAGTAGCCTTCCAAACTTGCTAACTGCCTGGTACTCAGCACTCTATTGTTCATTTAATCACTATGACATAAATGCAAATGTATTAGAAAATCTAATCAAACACTTCATGAGAGCCCATGAGCTTTTGTTGCACAACATTTCTATAGGCTATGCAACTGCGGGAGAAAACAGAGTGACAGCCGCTAATAAAAAGAGGATTCCATCAGCTTTCTATAGGCTAGGCCTACTATATTTATTTCTCAACTTTCCTAATATTAAGTACATTGCTTATATTTCCAACAGGAGTAAAGCCTACGTGAAAATAAACCATGGGGAAAAGTGTCCTCCATTCGGTATTTAAGTGCATAGATGACGTGTATTTTTCCCCGTTGCTCCTGTTTCGAGACAGGTGTATGATAATGGTCCATTCTAAATTAAATGTCAGACATGATTTGGTATATATAAAGACAAGATTAAATCAAGAATAGTCTGATGGGTGACAATATTAGCCTATCACTTGTGAATTATATATTATCACTTGTGAATGATGCCCAGCATAAGGTCATAAACGATGCCTTTTTTGGGCAACTTTTTTGAATCAGTTGCACACTTTATTTTGAATAGCCTAGCCCATAGGCCTATACGTTTTAATAAGGTTTGTATCACAACTAAAGTAGCCAAATAACTTCTTAAAATGAAGCACATTAATTCGCTTTACACGGGGTGTAAAAGCCTAACTGGAATACACAAGCAGCGCGTGATTTTCAAGTTTGGGGAAGAGCTTACCAACATTTGAAGATAAATATTCTGATCTGTTGAGTCAGCCTCATATTGCTTTTACATTTTTTTTTATGCTAATGGATGTATTAATTTGGTATCTATCTATCGCATCCCACAACTATGTTTGAAATGTGTTCCTCGCATAGAATAGGTAGACTTTCCTACTACGGGGAAGCAGACTGACATAGGATAGTCCTTTTGCTGTTCGTACGCCTACTCATCTTGTTGGCTGACGAAATGTAAATGTGGACAATTCTTCCAATATCTTCAATTTGCACCTCGGAATTGGAGGACGTGCGCAGTTGCATCCCAATGTGTCTGTCTTCACTTGTAGCCTGTGAGAAAGACCAGATCACGTGACGGCGAGCAATGTAAGTCAGAGACGCTTCGGATTGCACAGCACACTCAGGGAGAAGGGCACAATGCAGCACTCTGGGCCACAAAAGGCATGGATTTTTTGGGGGTGAATTACAGCCACAAAAGGGATGCCACTGTGAAATTCAAGACATTATCAAGTGCTTGTCAAATTGGGAATGAGAGACTACTGGAGTGTGCACAGCCTGCCCAAAAAACAAAGCAGAGCTCATGTCTTTCAAGCAATGTTTTTCAAATCATCATTAGTCTCATCATGCAGCCTTACAACGTATTAAACATCTAAACATATAGCCTAACATTGGTAGTAGAACTAAAGGTACATTAATAACTCTAAATTAAGCATATAGGAGTACCTATTTCTTTGTTAACCACTCAAAACAGAATAGCCACGTGTGCACACACCTTCAAATCATTGAGAAAATATTTATATTTTATTCAGCTTTGTTCAATTGTATTCTTCATACTATAAAATAATGCCACGGAATTCTAAGCAAATCTTGTCTGCTAAATGAACTAGTGTAGCCCACAGCCATTTGGCATAGCCACATCAGGACAACTCATAGTATGCTATTCTGTTCTTCTGAAATAGACTACATTTTCCTCATATCATGCTTCTTTAGACCCGTCTAAAATAAATAATGGATTTATTGTGAAGGTGACTTTTTGTCTTGTAGGCTGTGTGTGGAAGCCAGCAGATGTTAAATGTGTTTATGTAAATTAACTGTCAATTACCGTGAGGACAACAGTTATTTCCTTGACAATCGCCGGCAGACGAAATTGTGACCGCCACAGCCCTAGGTGAGGACACTTTTTTTATAAAGTCTTGGCTGGTTAGGCCTAGAGTATTTGAAAGCCTGGGCCTACCTTACTCAGGATATCTTCTTGGTTGTAGTGATCCTCTAGGGGCAGCACTGACCCTACTAGGGACTCCCTACTAGAGGCCCCAGAGCAGTGGTTCTTAACCTTGGAGGTATTGAACCCCACCAGTTTCATATGCGCATTCACCAAACCCTTCTTAATTGGAAAAATAAAATATGATATTTTCAAATTCAAAACATAGGTATATATTTTACTGGTGCACAAAATGAACCATGCATCAACATCTCTTGTGTTCAAAGAACAAAATCATCAAAACATGATTTTCACACAAAAACCTAATAATGAATATTTACTGCAAATCAGTGTGACTTCTGCTGTTGCCTTTCAGAGACCAGTTCAGAAATGCGCGGCTTCACCTTGGCAAGTGCCACTCTCATGTCATTTTCGCAACAAAGTCTGTTCCTTTTCTTTGTTTTTATGTCCAGCATCCTCATAAAGGATTGCTCGCAAAGATATGTTGTAACAAACGGTATGAAAATCTCCAGAGCTTTCTTAGCAATAACAGGGTACGTTACCATTTGTTGACACCAAAACGTTGTTGTTCTGAAGAGTTGCTGTTGAACCTGGCTCTGCTGAATTTCAATGATTTCATCGAGGTATTCATCATTGACATCTGTTGTCTCAACACTAAACGTGAACGGCTGTCTCACCCATGCTGGATATGACTCTCTTGTAGGGAAGTATCCATCGAGAGACTTTGCAAGCTCATCTAAGTGCGTGGCAATTGCTTGCTTCAGTTCTGCGGGTACAGAAATGTCTCCGATTCCAGATACATCTTCGATCTTACTTACACAGTCATCCAGCAGGTGAAAGTGTGCGAAGTTATCATTCTCTGTTCGTCGTTTCCATAACGGTAGCTTTTTTTGAAAAGCCTTAAGGTTTTCCTCCGCTTCGATGATGTTGACTCCCCCGCCCTGCATCTTTTGATTGAGATGATTGAGAGCTGCGAAGATATCAGCCATGTATGCTAAAATGAGAATGAACTCAGAATTTTTTAAGCAATCTGCTGCATGACAATGTTGGTGCTCTTGCAAAAACAGGGCTAATTCCACACGCACGGCAAAAACATGATTCAGCACCTGTCCCCGGGATAAGCACTGAACGTTAGAATGGTACAGAAGTACCTTGAATTCAGAGCCCATTTCTTTACACAGCTCACTGAAGATGCGGTGCCTCAGAGCACTAGTTCGCACATAGTTCACGCATTCCACTACAATTTGTAATACTTCTACCAGTTTTGGAGGCAAGATTTTTGTTGCCAATGCATGCCTGTGCAGAATACAATGCATAACAATGATGTGTGGTGCATCGGCTTTCACTAGCGCACCAAAACCAGACTTTCTTCCCAGCATGACTGGAGCTCCGTCCGAACAAAATGCAGAAACCATATCTCACGAAAGTTTGTTGTCTTTAAAGAAGTCATCCACAAGTTTCTTCACATCGCCTTAGTTGTTGAGGCTTACAAAATAAAAAATCTTTATCACGGCGTCTTTCACATAGTGCACGAATACAGCAAGCTGGCTTAGATTGGAAACGTCTGTGGTCTCGTCGAGTTGAAGGCTGAATTTTGCCGGGCTTGAAATCAGATCTGCAACTACTTGAGCCAAGATGTCTTTGCTCATGTCCTCTATTCTGTCTCTGGTGTCATTTGAAAGAGGAATTTGGGATAACTTAACTTCAGCCTCTTTTCCCAGCATGATATTCGCCATCTTCAACACAGCTGGTTTTATGAGTGTTTCACCAATGGTGTGTGGTTTGCCCTGCTTTGCGATCAGGTAAGCAACTTCGTACGATGCTGTGAGGATCGGTTTGTTGATGGGTACAAAGCCGAGAACAGGCAGAGTAGCCTTTTCATCGAATCTGGCTCTCTTCACCTGAAATTCAGCGAGCGTTGTGTTCTTGTATTTTCCATCTCCATGCAGCTTAAGGAAGTATTCTCTTAGTTTTGCCGGTGCTAGACTAGAATTGCTCAACTTGGCATTGCAAATCATGCAGTTAGGACGCTGACTCCCATCACGTTCCGTTATACATGTGAATCCATATTGTACATATTCGTCCGACCACTTTCTTTTAATGCTCGACATAGTAAGTATGAAGGGATTCAAATATTAAGAAAGAAATCACAAGACGTACCATCACGACAGTCACAAGTCGACTACTGAGCGCACCAAATTCCCTGCAGCACAGATAGGCCAAGCGATGTAGCGTGATCACTTGCAGCCAATGATGGCCAAGCGGGGCGTGTCATCACTAATCATATGAGTCGGATGTGTGTCTTGACCTCCGCCGAACCCCTGAGACTGACTCACCGAACCCCTGGGGTTCGATCGAACCCAGGTTAAGAACCACTGCCCCAGAGTGACGCAGCGGCCTAAGACAATGCATCTCAGTGCTAGAGGTGTCACTACAGACACCCTGGTTCGAATCCAGGGTCTATCACAATCGGCCGTGATTGCGAATCCCAATATGGCACCCCACAATTGGTCCAGTGTTGTCCGGGTTTGACCTGTATAGCCCGTCATTCTTAACTGACTTTCCTAGTTAAATGAAAGTTAAATAAATGTTCTATACACAGGGCCACTCAGTGACCAGTTTATTTGGTACACCACCCCCCGTTCGCAAAAATGGTTCTATCCTACTGACAGTGAGTCACGTGGCCTGCTATATAAAGCAGGCAGACAGACAAAGGCATTCAGTTACTGCTTGATTAGAAACAAGTGACCTAAGCGACATGGTATGATCGTCGGTGCCAGGCACACCGTTTCTAGTATCTCAGAAACATCCGGCCTCCTAGGCTTTTCACGCAAGACAGTGTCTAGGGTTTACCGAGAATTGTGAGAAACAAAAAAACATCCAGTCAGTGGCAGTGCTGTGGCCAAAAACAGCTTGCTGATGAGAGGTCGAAGGCGAATGGCAAGAATAATGCAAGGTGACGGGCCACAAACAGGCAAATAACGGCGCAGTACAACAATGTGTGCAGAATGGTATCTTGGAATGCACAACTCGTCGGTCCTTGTCACAGATAGGCTATTGTATCAGACGACCACACTGGGTTCCAATCCTATCGACTAAAAACAGGAAGAGGCTCCAGTGGACACGCGATCACCAACACTGGATAATTGAGAAGTGGATAAACATTGCCTAGTCAGACAAATCCCGGTTCCTGTTGCGTCATGCTGATGGCAGAGTAAGGATTTGGAGTAAGCAGCACGAGTCCATGGCCCCATCATGCCTGGTGTCAACGGTATAGGCTGGTGGTGATGGTGTGGGGAAGGTTTTACTGGCACACGATAGGTCCCTTGATATCAATTGAGCAACGTTTGAACGCCACACCTTGTAGAATCTATGCCCTGAAGAATTCAGGCTGTTCTGGTTGCAAAGGGGGTCCAACCCGGTACCAGATAGGTGTACCTAATAAACATTATAATCTGTAGCATCTTACTGAGTATATCTTCTTGGTTGTAGTCATCCTCTAGGGGCAGCATGTGTGTGAACTGATCTTCTTCCTCCACCAGGTCAAGCCCCTCTGGGACGATAGGGTGGTCCTTAAACCCATCCTTCCTGATAGCAAACATCACTTCGATCATGTACTGCACCCGCTTGTCAATCTCTGACTCGTGAAGGATGTTGCGCAGCCGCTCGAAAATGGCTAAAAACAGAAGAGACAGTGTTTAAATTAGATAACAAGCGAAATGGGACGTAAGAACACCAGAGAAATAAAGAAATCCCTTGATTACTCTGAATGAGCTGTGATGGAGTGCTAAAAGGATTCTGTAGCTTTGATGGAACTAATGCTTCCTTCTCTCAAGCCTGTTCAAACAGTAAGAGCGGACGTGTTCTGTATAGCTATGTACCATTGATGCCCCTAGGGGAAACCTCCGTGAGTTTGAGGCCACACTCCTTGAGGAAGCTGATGGACACCTCCACGCTGTCGTCAGTAGGTCTCTCCAGGAGCAAAGTCAACATCTCCAGACACAAGACCTCATGGGCCACGTTCTGATTGACGAGATGAGCAACAAACTTTGATGCCGTGAGACATTGTGCCTGAAAAACAAGAATACAAAATGTATTAGAAAGAGTTAAACAGCTGAGCTCTGAATTTCTCCATAATATGTATCAAAGTTATATGTATAAATGAGGCAGGAGTGACTGAAGTAGCTGAAGCAGTCACAGTGTCTTCCCATCACATCATTATGTCAAAACTAAACGAGGCGGCAGCTAGTCACCTTGTCGTTCCTCCGGTAGCCCTTGCGGAAGTTAAGGATGAGTCTCTTGAGGATGAGCTCTCCTATCTGAGGGAACTTGGAGTTGATGATGGCTACCACAGCAGCATAGACGTGGGTGAAGGTGGCCGAAGCACTCTGGGCCTGCAGGGTGGACCTGGCCAGTAGACCTCTGGAGAATGGACACGGACATACACACATTAGTGAGCTGCACTTAAAAATGACTTTACCCAAATAATCCATGTCTCAAAGCTAAAGAGTAATACATTTGATTGATAAATCAAGCTGGAGCCATTACCTGCCCCTAACAATGTTCTCCTGCAGCAGCTCCTGAATGATCATGGCGATGTTGGACACATTCACCTTGTTGATCAGACCGTTGATGGACTTCTTCAGAGCCTCCCAGCTCATACGCTGGTACGCCAGACTGGAAACAGGAGAAAAATCATCCTTATCAATCAAATGTATTCATGAAGCCATTTTTACATCAGCAGTCAAAAAGTGGTTATACAGTAACGCAGCCTTTCAGCCGCATGCGGAGTCGACTCATTTCAGAATGGTGATTGCAGCATGGATGTGTGCAACCAAGTAATAACAGTACATGCTAACAGCACATTTCTACAACACACTTTCCATGAAGCAGAACATATTTCAAATTCAATGCATCCTAAAATGTCAGTACCTACACCAGACTACCGCCAAACAAATTCTAATTTTTAACAATTTCAGCCTGGTTAGACATATCTGCTTTTCCCACGATAAATAAATATATACAATTGAAGTCGGAAGGTTACATACACCTTAGCCAAATACATTTAAACATTTAAACACAGTATCACAATTACTGACATTTAATCGTTTAATAATTCCCCGTCTTAGGTCAATTAGGAACACCACTTTATTTTAAGAATGTGAAATGTCAGAATAATATTAGAGAATGATTCATTTCAGCTTTAATTTCTTTCATCACATTACCAGTGGATCAGACGTTTACATACACTCAATTAGTATTTGGTAGCATTGCATTTAAATTGGTTAACTTGGGTCAAATGTTTCGGGTAGCCTTCCACAAGCGTCCAACAATAAGTTGGGTGAATTTTGGCCCATTCCTCCTGACAGAGCTGGTGTAACTGAGTCAGGTTTGTAGGCCTCCTTGCTCGGACACATTTTCAGTTCTGCCCACAAATTTTCTATAGGATTGAGGTTAGGGCTTTGCCATGGCCACTCCAATACCTTGACTTTGTAATCCTGAAGCCATTTTACCACAACTTTGGAAGTATGATTGGGGTCATTGTCCATTTGGAAGACCAAGCGGCCACGCTTTAAATTCCCGACTGATGTCTTGAGATGTTCATTCAATATATCCACATAATTTTCTACCCCATGATGCCACCTATTTTGTGACGTGCACCAGTCCCTCCTGCAGCAAAGCACCCCCACAACATGATGCTGCCACCTCCGTGCTTCACATTTGGAATGGTGTTCTTCAGGCTAGCGAGCCTCCCCCTTAAACCTCCAATCTTTGTCCCCATGTGCAGTTGTAAACCGTAGTCTGGCTTCTTATGGCGGTTTTATAGCGGTGGCTTCTTCCTTGCTGAGGGGCCTTTCAGGTTATGTCGATATAAAACTTGATTAACTGTGGAAATAGATACGTTTGTACCCTGCAGCATCTTCACAAAGTCCTTTGCTGTTGTTCTGGGATTGATTTTCACTTTACACACCAAAGTACACATCTCTAGGAGAAAGAACGAGTCACCTTCCTGAGTGGTATGACGGCTGCATGGTCCCATGGTGTTTATACTTGCGTACTATTGTTTGTACAGGTGAACGTGGTACCTTCATGCGTTTGGAAATTGCTCCCAGGATGAACCAGACTTGTGGTCTACAATTATTTTTCTGAGATCTTGGCTGATTTCTTTAGATTTTTCCCATGATGTCAAGCAAAGAGGCACTGAGTTTGAAGGTGGGCCCTGAAATACATCCACAGGTACACCTCCAATTGACTCAAATGAGGTCAATCAGAAGCTTCTAAAGCCATGACATAATTTTCTGAAAATGTTCAAGCCGTTTAAAGGCAGTCAACTTAGTGTATGCAAACTTCTGACCCACTGGAATTGTGATACAGTGAATTATAAGTTAAATAAACTGTCTGTAAACAATTGTTGAAAAAATTACTTGTGTCATGCACAAAGTAGATATCCTAAAAGACTTGCCAAAACCATAGTTTGTGGAGTGGTTGAAAAACAAGTTTTAATGACTCCAACCTAAGTGTATTGAACGCCGCAGCCCGTCTGGTGTTCAACCTTCCCAAGTTCTCTCACGTCACCCCGCTCCTCCGCTCTCTCCACTGGCTTCCAGTTGAAGCTCGCATCCGCTACAAGACCATGGTGCTTGCCTACGGAGCTGTGAGGGGAACAGCACCTCAGTACCTCCCGGCTCTGATCAGGCCCTACACCCAAACAAGGGCACTGCGTTCATCCACCTCTGGCCTGCTCGCCTCCCTACCACTGAGGAAGTACAGTTCCCGCTCAGCCCAGTCAAAACTGTTCGCTGCTCTGGCCCCCCAATGGTGGAACAAACTCCCTCACGACGCCAGGACAGCGGAGTCAATCACCACCTTCCGGAGACACCTGAAACCCCACCTCTTTAAGGAATACCTAGGATAGGATAAGTAATCCTTCTCACTCCCCCCCCCCCTAAAAGATTTAGATGCACTATTGTAAAGTGGCTGTTCCACTGGATGTCATAAGGTGAATGCACCAATTTGTAAGTCGCTCTGGATAAGAGCGTCTGCTAAATGACTTAAATGTAATGTAAATGTGTATGTAAACTTCTGACTTCAACTGTACGTGATATATGTATATTGATGCTTTATTCAGGGACCCTAGAGTAGGCTCATAGCGTACCTGTGTGTATGTATGTGCGTCTGTGGACGTGCTGTGTGTGTGTGTGTGTGTATGTGCGTCTGTGGACGTGCTGTGTGGTGCGTGCTGTGTGTGTGTGTGTGTATGTATGTGCGCCTGTGGCGTGCTGTGTGTGTGTGTGTGTGTGTGTGTGTGTATGTATGTGCGACGTGCTGTGTGTGTGTGTGTGTGTGTGTGCGTGTGTGTATGTATGTGCGTCTGTGGACGTGCTGTGTGTGTGTGTGTGTGTGTGTGTGTGTGTGTGTGTGTGTGTGTGTGTGTGTGTGTGTGTGTGTGTGTGTGTGTGTTAGTTTGTGCTTGAAGGCTCTGTGAGGAAAGAAGGATAGCAGGCCAGGCTAACTCCTTCATTGCCCTGCTCTGCTCCAGAAGATCTCAGTGAACCAGTCACTACTTCATTATCTTCGCCACCTTCTCTGCGTCCCAAATATCACCCTATTCCCAATATTGTGCGATACTCCTGACCAGGGCCCAAGGCACTGATGAAAAGTAGTGCACTACATAGGGAGTTGGGTGCTATTTGGGACGCAGCCCTCGTCTCAGGGTACTCGGACTTAAGGCGCCAAAATGCTATTCCAAGAAATGACAGGAAGGTGACTGAAAACATCTTGAGCTACAGATAGTCTGTCTGAAATAGCATCCAGGTCCATATATAATACAATCCAGTGATTCCCTATATAGCACTACGTAGGGATTAGGGTGCCATTTCGGACACAAACATAGATATTCACGCCGCTCTCAGAGTCAGCTGTTCATTTTAGCCTCTTGCTTCAACACCTTGCTGCCGCCAGACCAAATGATTATCTATTGTGTTGCCATCAACTTATTAGACAGTATGTTAGAAGAACTTCATTTACAGCATTCTTTTATATTAGAAATATGATGTTTCTTTCTTTGATTGTAGTCCTGAGTGTGACTTCACCATCCATGAGTATTTGTTCTGTGATGACAGGCAGATATAGAATCCATAGAATGGACAAAGCCCCTCAGACCACAGCAATCTAAATGGGAATGTCCATTCTAATAATTATATTTCTAGGTTCAGACAACAGCTTAACACACCTGCTCTTGTCAGTGATCTGGGCCTGCATCATGCGCAGTTTGGCCGGGGGGATGTAAGCTCCACCAGTCCTGGTCAGGATAGGGTCCAGTTCCTCCTTCTTCTTCTTCACTGGTGGTTCCTCTGTAGCAGGGTCTTTCTTGGCAGGGGAGGGCGACCGGCCTCTCCTCCTGAACTCAGCCTCTCTGTCACGACTTGACTGGCGCTCGTAGTATCGGTCCCTGTTACGATCATCCTCCCTTGACCTGTGGTTGAGGCAAGGACAGGTCAATATATCAATACTGTAGTGATCTTTTTAAGAATGGGGCTAGGGCTAGTCTAAATGTAGTCTACCCTAAATTAGCTGTAAACATGATACAGATCAATCATATTTAGAAAGCCCTTTTTACATTCATCACAAAGTACTTTAGAGTAACTTAGGCCCCAAAGAACTAGCAGAAGTGGCAAGGAAATACCTCCACAGAAGGAAACCTCAAGTGGAAGCGGGCAGACTGTGCCGCGTTTTCGTACCTGCCATAACCTCCTCCTCCACCGTAGCGCCGGCCCCTCTCCTGACTTCTGGAACGGGACCTAGAGCAGGAACTGCGGCGATCACCATCCCTGGAACAATGAGAAACAGCTGTAGGGTTGCAAAATTAGAGACTTTCCCAACGTTCCCAGGTTCTTCATAAATACCAGTTGAAGGATTCCCGGAATCAGGAGGGAAGCCCTGGAGAGTAAGGGATGACCTATAGCTCTTATCTGCAGGTTAACAGCGATAGTCACTCACCTGTCATCTGGGGTGGGGCTCCTGCCTCTGTTCGCACTCTGGTCATCTGGACCACGCTGGAACACAAAATGTCAAAATCCCCCATCCGGTCAGTGTTGACCAACATTGCCACAGCGCAAACTTTTGTAATCGCATAACGTTAACAGTATGTACGAAAATCAGTTTGGAGGGTTTGTTTCCCGGACAGTCGGACACAGATGAAACATAGTCCTCAACTGAAAAGCATGGTCAATAAAGAATCTCCACTGGGCAGTATACCATATTTCACGATACACCGGTAGTGACACAAGGACCGGTTTGGGTTTTTAATTAACCTTCTATAATGGTAATTGAATGTACTTGAATGTCTGGTTTATTAAATGTGATATGCCGTCCCCATGTGTAACATCCATTTTTATAGTTTACTTTGGTACTTCAGTCAACTCTCTCGCTTTCAACACAGACCTAGAACCCGCCCTGTCATTCAAGGAGCATATTTTAAACTGATTATACGGTCCCCTAGGACACACAACACTTTGATTCCTACCCTGTCACTATAACTCCTGCCTGGCATTTTCATTCATTGTCATGTCAAACACTGTATTCAAATTATAGAATTAGATGAATCATTATATTGCCATGATTCCAAAAGTTAACTTAAGTGGTTGGTTCTAAATCGCAAGTGAAATCACAATTGCAACATTTGGCAAAAAATAAGGCATAGATTGGGCTGTACGATATGGGTAAACAAAGTGGCAGTGTGGAAATGATCTCAAATGAGCACAGGAAATGCAGAAATGTATTAAAATAATTTGGGGTTGAAAGCATAACACAATCAGAATAGAGAAAGAAACCACTTAGAATGTATGTGTTGCCACACCAGGGTAAGACACTACTCATAAAGCACATTTAAAACTTCTATTTTTCAAAAACATAAAATTGTTGTTTTTTTATACAGTGATACAATATTTTGGCCATAACGCCCAGCCCTAGCTGAAAGTATTTTTGGGGTGCAGGATTACTTTCCAAACTGGCAAACGGGCCACGAATGTGGCTGAGTCAGTCACTCACCATGATCTGTGCCACGCTGCTCTTCATCCTGCAGCCTACTGCCTCATCACTGCTCCCATCATCAGAGCCGCTGGACTCATCTTCCTCCTGGCTGACACTGGCACTGGATGGGGCCCTACTACCCCTGGTGGCTTTGGAGCTGGCTACTCCTGGACTGGCCACTCCAGGACTGCCGAGAACTATGGGGGCCTCTGAGCTGGCTCTGGGACCTTTGGGTCCAGGACTGGCTGCAGGGCTATCTGCCCCCTCTGTAGCTTCCACTGCAGAAAAAACAAAGTTTGGTTAATAAGTGTATTTTACTACGCAGTTCTACGTGATATTGTAGGACAGGGTGGAATGTTGTCCAAAATGACAGTTTTTTCTTGGAGACAAAGTGCATTCAGAAAGTACTCAGACACTTGCATTTTAACACATTTTATTACATTACAGCCTTATTCTAAAATTGATTAAATTGTTTATTTCCCCTTCATCAATCTTCACACAATTCGCCCCTAATGACAAAGCAAAACCGGTTTAGAAATTGTTGCAAATTAAAAATAAAAACCTGGAATATCACATAAGTATTCAGACCCCTTACTCAGTACTTTGTTGAAGCAACTCACCTTGGCAGCGATAACAGGCTTGAGTTTACTCCATGTGTAACTCTGTGTTGTCTGTTCACACTGCTACTTTATCTTGGCCACCACAAATCTTCTAAAGGTGAAATAAAAAAAATAAATAAACTTTGTTGAAGCAACTTTGGCAGCGATAACAGGCTTGAGTCTTCTTGGGTATGACGCTACAAGCTTGGCACACCTGTATTTGGGGAGTTTCTCCAATTCTTCTCTGCAGAACCTCTCAAGCTCTGTCAGGTTGGATGGGGAGCGTTGCTGCACAGCTATTTTCAGGTCTCTCCAGAGATGTTTGATCGGGTTCAAGTCCGGGCTCTGGCTGGGCCACTCAAGGACATTCAGAGACTTGTCCTGAAGCCACTGCTGTGTTGTTCAGGATCATTGTCCTGTTGGAAGGTGAACTTTCACCCCAGCCTGGGGCAGGTTTTTAAATCAAGGATCTCTCTGTACTTTGCTCCGTTCATATTTCCCTCAATCCTGACTAGTCTCCCAGTCCCTGCCACTGAAAAACATCCCGACAGCATAATGCTGCCACCACCATGCTTCACTGTAGGGATGGTGCCAGGTTTCCCCCAGAAGTGACGGTTGGCGTTCAGGCCAGAGTGTTAAATCTTGGTTTCATCAGCCCAGAGAATCTTGTTTATAATGTTCTGAGAGTCCTTTAGGTGCCTTTTGGTAAAGTCCAAGTGGGCTGTTATGTCCCTTTTACTGAGGAGTGGCTTCTGTCTGGCCACTCTACCATAAAGGCCTGATTGGTGGAGTGATCCAGAGTGATCCAGAGATGGTTGTCCTTCTGGAAGGTTCCCCCATCTCCACAGAGGAACTCCGGAGCCCTGTCTGAGTGACTATTGGGTTCTTGGTCACCTCCCTGGGCCCTTCTCCCCTGATTGCTCAGTTTGGCTGGACGGCCAGCTCATGGCTGGAGTTTCTCTCTGACATACATGGTCAACTATGGAACCTTATAGACAGGTGTGTGCCTTTCCAAATCATGTCCATTCAATTGAATTTACCATAGCTGGACTCCTATCAAGTTGTAGAAACATCTCAAGTATGAACAATGGAAACAGGATGCACCAGAGATACATTGAGTCTCATAGCAAAGGGTCTGAATACTTCTGTAAATAAGGCGTCTGTTTTTATTTTGTATACATTTGTAAACATTTCTGAAAAATTATTTTTTGCTTTGTCATTATGGGGTATTGTGTGTAGATTGTTGAGGATTTTAAAATATTTCTGTAATTCATTTAAGAATAACTTACAAAATGTGAAAAAAAGAGAAGGGGTCTGAATACTTTCCGCACTGCATGTCTTAGATTCATTGTGCTTGCAGATTTTTTTTATTTAACGGGGTGGATCAGCTTTAACATTGCAAATACATTGTGGCTTCCCTCAATGTAATTGCCTGCATCATTTCCAATCCCCCATATATACATTTTCTTTATAAATATATTACTTTAAAACATATTTTAAATATATTTTCCATTATCTTCCCCCAACTAACCCTCCCCTAATGGACAACGACACAGACTTCTACTCACAGCTTATACATTTCATGGACACTATTGTTTGTTTTTAATCCCATCCTTCAGCTCCCCTCAACTCCTCCCATCCATCTCTGAACACCATCCAGTTTTCATTTGACATTTTCAGGTGTGCAGTTAAAAAAAAAATAATCAAAATCTATATACATTTTACGGATACAGTATATTTTAACATCAGTGAGCTTGTTTTTTGTTATTTTTAGTCCCACCCTTCAGCTCCCCTCAACCCTTCCCATCCATCTCTGATCTCTCTCTGTTTTGATTTATATTTGACATACATTTCTTTCAATGGCGCTGTTTCACCAAAATTCTGAACCTTTCTATTCTCATAGTTTCTACAGATTGTAAAACATTTTTTTTTGCTAAGAGTATTATTATATTACACTTGTCTATTGTTGAACACGTTGAATGTGTTGTTAATGAAAGTGGGATATGGAAATGTGTCTTGAGAGTCTTTTACAATATGTAAACAATATACATTCAGACCACAAGCAATCGACACGCAAACAAGAATGAAAAGGAGCGAGAGTGAACTTCAACTGACATTCAGTTAATGCTCTATTTGAGAACTGACTGTGCTGAAGGCTTAAGAACAGGAAGGCTGTATTAAATAATTGATGAAGTGCACTGTAGTGACCTGCTGAGATAGATCCCTAGTTGGACCAGTCACTCATCTCCTGCCCAGTCCCCAGCTCATTCCTTCATGCCTGTTGGCTGATTTCTAAGTAGACTCTGACAACGTTAACTTAGCACATCATGCAGTTATTACAGCAAACGTTTTCAAGAAACAATGAAACATGAAAGTTAAATATTGTTAGAATTACTTCATGCGCTGTCTATGCATACAGCGAGACAATTACAAAATCACATGAGAATAAGAGTGGTCTACTAATTTCATAGCTGGAATCCCAAAGCAGTGCGGAGTGTCTTGCAGGCAACTGCCATCAAAGTTAAAAGGTGTGCCAAAAGGTCTCCGACAGCAATATCAATTTCTAGATGCTACCACAGCACTCGGCTCTGTTACACACACACACACACACACACACACACACACACACACACACACACACACACGAGAGAAGACTCTGCAATGCATTGTTGAGAATTGGCACTGTGTGATTTGCATAATAACAATTTTAATATTCAATGTTGACACTGGAATAAAATGTTATTTGTCACATGCGCCAAATACAACAGGTGTAGTAGACCTGAGTGAAATGCTTACTTACAAGCCCTTAAGAAAAAAAGTGTTAACTGCATTGTTGGTTAAGAAAGTATTTACTTAATAAATAAACTGAAGTAAAAAAATTAAAAATAAAGAGCAACAATAAAATAACAGTAGCGAGGCTATATACATGGGGTACCGGTCCAAAGTCAATGTGAGGGGCACCTGTTAGTCGAGGTAACTGAGGTAATATGTACATGTAGGTAGAGTTAAAGTGACTATTCATGGATAATAAACAGAGAGTAGCAGCAGCGTAAAAATGAGGGGGTGGTCGACCGATTATGATTTTTCAACGCCGATACCGATTATTGGAGGACCCAAAAAGGCAGATACGGATTTTATTTATATACACACACATACTACACATGACAATTACAACAATACTGAATGAACACTTATTTTGACTTAATATAATATATAAATCAAATCTATTTAGTCTCAAATAAATAATGAAACATGTTAAATTTGGTTTAAATAATGCAAAACCAGTGTTGGAGAAGAAAGTAAAAGTGCAATATGTGCCATGTAAAAAAGCTAACGTTTAAGTCCCTTGCTCAGAACATATGAAAGCTGGTGGTTCAATTTTCCCAGTTAAGAATTTTAGGTTGTAGTTATTATAGGAATTATGACGCGTCGACTATTTCTCTCTATACCATTTGTATTTCATATAACTTTGACTACTGGATGTTCTTATTGGCACTTTAGTATTGCCGGCATAATCTTGCGAGCTGATAGGCTTGATATCATAAACAGAGCTGAGCATTCAAGTATTGCTAAGAGCTACTGGCAAAAAGCAGTAAGTGTTGTTTAAATGAATGCTTATGAGCCTGCTGCTACCTACCACTGCTCAGTCAGACTGCTCTATCAAATCAAACTTAATTATAACATAATAAACACAGAAATACGAGCTTTTGGTCATTAATATGGTAAAATCCGGAGACTATCATTTCGAAAACAAAACGTTTATTCTTTCAGTGAAATACAGAACAGTTACACATTTTATCGAACAGGTGGCAACCCTAAGTCTAAATATTTCTGTTACATTGCACAACCTTCAATGTGATGTCAGAATTATGAAAAATTCAGGCAAATTAATTGCGTTCTTCACACAGTTCGCAACGAGCCAGGCGGCCCAAACTGTTGCATATACCTTGACTCTGCTTGCACTGAACACAAGAGAATTAACACAATTTATCTAGTTAACTTCTCTAGGGTAGGGGGCAGCATTTGGAATTTTGGATGGAAAGCGTGCCCAAATTAAACTGCCTTCTACTCAGGCCCAGAAGATAGGATATGCATATAATTGGTAGATTTGGATAGAAAACTCTAAAGTTACCAAATCTGATAAAATAGTGTCTGAGTATAACAAAACGGATTTGGCAGGCAGAAACCTGAGACAAATCCATTCAGGAATTAGGATTTTTTTGTTGTTGCAGTTTTCTATTCAATGCCATTACAGTATCCATTGACTTATGACTCAAATTGCAGTTCCCTATGCCTTCCAACAGATGTCAACAGTCTTTGGAAATAGTTTCAGGCTTGTATTCTTAAAAATGAGGGAGTAAGAGCAGTCTGAATGAGTGGACCCTGCCATGTCACAGAGCTTTTTCATGTGTGCGACCGAGAGTGCCTTTCTTGTTTACCTTTTATATTGACGACGTTATTGTCCGGTTGAAATATTATAGATTATTTAAGCTAAAAACAACCTGAGGATTGATTATGAACATCGTTTGAAACGTTTCTACGAACTTTACGGATACAATTTCGATTTTTTTTTGTCTGCCTGTTGTGACTTTGAGGCTGTGGATTACTGAACAAAACAGAGGTTTTTGGATGTCAAACAAAAGGAACATTCATTGAATAAATTAATGTCTTCTGAGTGCAACCATATGAAGATCATCAAAGGTGATTAATTCTCTCTCTATTTCTGACTTGTGTAAGTAACTCTTCTACTTGGCTGGTTACTGTTTGTAATGATTTGTCTGCTGAGCTATGTCCTCAAATAATCGTACGGTATGCTTTTACCGTAAAGCATTTAAATCTGACAGCGTGGTTGGATTCACAAGAAGTTCATATTTAAACATATGTAAAATCTTTGTATCTTTTCTGAATTTCTATAATTAGTATTTCTGTATTTCAATTTAGCGCTCTGCAAATCTCACTGGATGTTGGCATACCCTAGAGAGGTTAAAATAAATTAATGTTAGCAGGCAATATTAACTAAATATGTAGGTTTTTAAGAAAGGCATTGAGGTTTATGGTTTGTTACATTTGTGAAACGATTTGGCTTTTTTCGCCAGCACCGCATTGATTATATGCAATGTAGGACAAGCTAGTTGAGTAATATCATCAACCATGTGTAGTTAACAAGTGATTATGTGAAGATTGATTGCTTTTTATAAGATAAGTTTAACGCTAGCTAGCAACTTACCTTGGTTCCTTGCAGCCACAAGGTCCTTTTGACACTGCACTCACGTAACAGGTGGTCAGCATGCCACGCAGTTTCCTCATAACGCCAATGGCCATAATCGGCATCCAAAAAGGCTGATTACCGATTGTTATGAACACTTGAAATTGGCCAATTAAAATCGCTCGACCTCTAGTTGGGACAATGCAAATAGTCCAGGTAGCCATTTGATTAGCTATTCATGAGTCTTATGAACAGTCAATGACTAGAGGCTGGAATCAGGCTGGATGGCAGGAAGCTTGGCCCCAGTGATATATTGGGCCGTACACACTACTCTCTGGAGTGCCTTGCGGTCGGAGGCCGAGCAGTTGCCATTTTAAGTATCTGAGGACCCATGTCAAATCTTTTCAGTCTCCTGAGGGGGAATAGGCATTGTTGTGCCCTCTTCACAACTGTCTTAATGTGTTTGGACCATTATAGTTTGTCTCATTGTTGTCAGTGATCAGGCCTACCACTGTTGAGTTGTCGGCAAAAAATGACAGTGGAGTCGTGCTTGGCCATGCAATCATGGGTGACCAGGGAGTACAGGAGGTGACTGAGCATGCACCAGATGGGCTCATGTGTTGAGGATCAGCGTTGCATATGTGTTGTTACCTACCCTTACCACTTGGGGGTGGCCCGTCAGGAAGTCCAGGATCCAGTTGCAGAGGGAGGTGTTTAGTCCCAGCGTTCTTAGCTTCGTGATGAGCTTGGTGCTGAACGCCGAGCTGTAGTCAATGAATAGCATGAATAGCATTCTTATGTAGATGTTCCTTTTGTCCAGGTGGGAAAGGGCAGTGTGGAGTGCAATAGATTGCATCACCTGTGGATCTGTTGGAGCGGTATGCAAATTGGAGTGGTCTAGGTTTTCTGGGATAATGGTGTTGATGTGAGTTTTGACCGGCTTTTCAAAGCATTTCACGCCTACAGACGTGAGTGCTTCGGGTCAGTAGTCATTTAGGCAGGTTCCTTGGCGTTCTTGGGCACAGGGACTATGGTGGTCTGCTTGAAACATGTTGATATTACAGACTCGGTCAGGAACAGGTTGAAAATGTCAGTTGAGACACTTGCCAGTTGGTCAGCGCATGGTCAGAGTACATGTCCTGGTAATCCGTCTGGCCCTGCGGCCTTGTGAATGTTGACCTGTTCAAAGGTCTTACTCTCATCGGCTCGTCCTGTAATGATGCTTTGCCTGTGTGATGGTTCGTCGGAGGGCATAGCAGGATTTAGCAGGAAGCGTCCGGGTTAGTCCCACTCCTTGAAAGCGGCAGCTCTACCCTTTAGCTCAGTGCGGATGTTGCCTGTAATCTATCGCTTCTGGTTGGGGTACGTATGTATGGTCACTGTGGGGACGACGTCATCGATTAACTTATTGATGAAGCCATTTGCAACCAAAAGATGGAAAGAGGAACGTTCTTACTCTTTGTGCAAGAACACAAATAGCACAAGTCCCTACTGGACTGCTGTGGGGGGGAAATGCAACAGCTCTAACCCTATTCTCTAACCCTACTTTTGCCCAGAGCCCCATGAGCCCTGGTCATAATTAGTGCACTGAATAGTGAATAGGGTGGCATTTGGAATACAAACCCCTGGGTGTTACAGAGGAACTAGTTTTAAGGGACTATCAGCAGCAGACAGCACATTCTGTGCTCTGACAATTTTCAAATGCCCTTGGGTTGAGGGCAGCTTGTGCTGCTCTGCCCTCTCTATCATCCCTCACTCTCCTCTAACTCAGAGCAGAGGAAGGATTTGCAACAGCTTAACAGAAGGGATGATTGAAAGCATTATCTGGACAATAAGAGAGGCTAAAACTAGGCTATAACTGTCAGTGATGAGTTTGAGAAACCATGGAGACCTGGAGTGTTTGATCAGATAAACAACAGATGGTTGATAGCAGGATCCAAGGTTCAACAAGACCAGTGCAAAAAAATATATATGGGTTCTTCTCAACAGAAACTGATCGTTGATAGCCTAGTTGTTCACTTTTTCCACCAGTCAAGGGTTTATTTTGTAAGTGATAAGATTTCATCACACATTTTAAAACAAAAGGAAGCTTTTTAGATGTTTATCTTGGCCTATTACATAGATTACAATTACAATTTATCTTCAGGTGACAAAACCTTTGTTTATCTGAGGAAAAAGTCATTTCCACTCACTGCTGCTGCTCTGTTGTGCCACATCGTTTTCCCCCTCTCCTTCCTCTGATGGGCTCCTGCGGGGCTGACCCATGCCACTAGACCTGGAATGCTGGAGGACGTACAGAGGACACAGCTGGTTTAGACTACATGGATATCTGAACTGAAGTTTGATGTTATGTGTTATGAAAGCAAAGGGCCTGGAAACAAATGGTAATGCAAGCTGCTCACAGAATAAACCCCTCCTTGAGCAGAGACATTAAAATGCATAACAGCAGGCAAATTAATATCATTACTGAGATCACGTTGTAGGCCACTGGGCCAATGTGCTCTGGCTGCCACTAGTGGAAGGAAACTGAAATCAGAAGCTGTAGTGTAGAGGTTATATAAACACAGGTTATAATAAACCTGAAGGAAGCTAAATTAAGCCTGCAGCTGATATGAGGTCATAGGTGTTTGTTGATTAGATAGATGGAGGCACATAAACAACAAGTAGCCTATATGCACCAGCAACACCTGTATCTGCAACCACAAAAGTACAAGACATCTCAAAGGAAGTGGTCATTTTCCCTTCAAACATTACATAAAGGTTGCCACTTTCCAACCATGCTGCCTCTAGCTCAGCTAGCTCAACCAAATGCAATGTGCTCTATCAGCAGGACTGGCAGGCCTACGCCTGTCTAAGCTCATCCCTCGTGTGTTGCTGAGGCGGGTGTCACTGGGCTGAACCAGTCCCTGATGGAGATGGATAGGGAACTGGGTAGGAAAGAAAAAGGCAACTAATAGTAACAACCCACGGCTACGCTTTGCTGCTAGATGCTTTCCACTGCATAAATGAAATGCGTTATGAAATGAGACTTTGTCTCTAACATTCAATGACAAACTGCCATGCTGATGAGAACCTAACAATGGACATTTGTACATAGGTGAGACACCCGTCTGCAGATAGCTAACGTGAGACACTGCCATGTTCTGTTGATCAATGTGTACACAAACATAGCTTGCTAACAAAACCCTAGTAGCTGGCGACACACTGACAATCAACACTGACCACGTTGAACAAGACGTTTGGACTGAAATGTACACCGTTGTTCCATGTTTCTGTTATCATATTTTTGTTTTATGTGGCGTAGCTAGCTAGCTAACATCGATATGAAACTAGTTAGCTGCTGCGAGCCATTTTATGTTTACCCAACAATAAAACATTAACATTTTACTGACCAACGGACTATCTAGCAATCTAACTAACTACCCAGTAACTAACTAGTTACATCGAGGAGAAACAGCAACTACCCCCTTGCTACATGGCTAGTGTTTAGCTACAAATGCGCTATCCTCCATGTGTGCCACTTCTTGCATTTGAGAAGCGCGATAGATAACTTTGCTAGCCTGGCTAAAACCCAACTTGGAATAACTAATACTTCCGTATTCATGTATGGTCTTTTATCTTTCGTGTATTTATATGAGTGTAAACTTCTTACCTCTTCTTTAGAAGTAGAGCTCAACTCCACTGCTAAATCGTTGTCGTTTGTCTTTGTAGCCATTTCCCCCCCTGTCCTTTTCCGCAAGTTTTGCTACGGATAGCAGTAAGGGCCAACAAGAACGCACGTAAACGCGAAATCAATGAGGCCTACTGTTCTAATGTAATTTGCAAGCGAACAAATTAAACAGCAAAGTAAATTAACTATGTTGCCGTACATCTCATATTACGATGTAACAAGTGCCCTGTATGATGATCTCAGATATGAGGATTAGTGATGCGCTGATTTACTCAACCCTGTAGGGTGGTTTAGGGTCGGTTCTCAAAGGGATACTTTAGCTACTTTACCTGATTCAGACGAACTCGTGGATATCATCTGTTTGTCTCCATGTCCAGCACAAAGGAAGGTAACTTTGCGAGCTGATAGAGTACCACAGTATGAGTCATAATACCAATAAAACCTAGCAGTCAAACAGGGAAATGGTTCCAATCGTTTTTCCACCATACATTTTCCCATAGGGGATTTTAGAAACACTTAAGATAAGGGCCGTGTTTCATGTAGGCATACCCTGGTGTGTCGTTATGATAACCGTGTAAATCTCTCTAGGGGAACGTGATTTTTATCAATATATTCACCTGTATTCAACACCCCAAAATGAAATGCTAATTAGCTGCTAATGTGGCTATCATAAAGAACTATAAATGCCATGATGCTCTGGGCGAGACTGACGAATCGAGGCAAAGGTAAGAATCTCTGGATTAGCTCTACTTTTAGCTAAATGTAACAATAAATTGGCAACATTTCTTGCAATTGACAATTCTGAAAACTGTCTTATGCAAGTTTTAAATTGTCACAACTTTTAACAAAAGTGTCAACTTGAGATCACGGCAGTAGCTTGCAGGGATTTCTAGTTTTGCACAATGTCTCCTTTGATGCTAATTATCATTTTTAGAATCAGAGAGTAAATAGAGCCAAATATATTAATTAAAGTCACCTTGTCTGAGAGAGATTTACATGGTTCTAAAAACGTCACACCATGGTAAGCCTAAACAAAACACATCCCTTATTTGAGGTGTTTATAAAATCCTGTATGGAAAAAATTGTATGATGGGAACCATTTCCCTGTCTGACAGCTAGAGTTTTATTCAATGAGAGAAAAGCTGGGTGAGAAAGGAGTTGGGTTCAGTTGAATCAGTGAAGGTAACCTGTAGTGGACTTGTGATATTTGTTTGTCTCTTCTGATCAGAGGGAGGGGGTGCTCCTTCTCATGCAACTTGGGTCAAGATTTGTTTCTTACTTTGCTCTTAGGAACAGGGCACCATTGAAAGGAATGATTTCTGGGGTAGCATTAAGTGTGGCGATGGAGCAATTGAAGTTGAAGATTCCTGGTGTTTGTAACGCCCATCGCTTGGTGCGTCGCAGACCCTGTGGAGAGCGTGGTAAAACAGAGGATTCACTGCCAGTCCTTTTTGAATTTTGAGTCCGTCTTTACCTGACAAAGTTTGTGCCGAATCCACTGTGTTGTTTCAGGTGTAATGTTTATGGCCATGTCGCAGCAGTGTGTAGGAAGGAGATTCCAAGATGAGGGAAGTGTGCAGAAGGGCATGGGACAGAGGACTGTGTAGTTTTGGTGGATCAAGTTGTGCGCAGGGAACTGCCTACTTTCAGATGGTTTAAATAGAAACTGAAATCTGACTGTAGCACAGGAGGTTGATGGCACCTTAATTGGGGAGGACGGGTTCTTGGTAACAGCTGGAGCAGAACATTTTTAGTCAGGAACAGAAGTGGAGAAATATTATTTTTCTTTTAGCATCTTGAAAAAATGTGAACCTGTAGAGGGGCTATCTTTATCAGCATCATAAAAGCTGATAGTATTTCAACCCCATAAAATATGCATCCAAGCCGAACTGAAATCTTATCTGAAACATATATGGGACGTGTTCACAGTTTTCTATTTCCTGACAACCCTCAAACTGATGTATTCCCCTTTTTTTTTAGTTAATGCATTTTCCTTCCGGACTCTAAACGTCTTTGCTCTGTGAAAGAAGCAGAAAACTTGACCTTTTCCAACTAGATTGATACGTTCATTCTATCGATTTATGACATTCTAGTGATCAAGGGTTTATTTAGTCTTCTAGGGCAACATATAATGACAGAAGAGAAGCTGCATATATCTAATTACAGACAAGTTAACTAACAAATAGCAAATGGGGGTATAGTTATCTGACCCAAATGTATTACTTGGGGCTCAGGCAGATTGGGGCTACTCTCTGGCAGATTACATGGGCTGCTTTATTTAAGTAATATTTCATTCTTTATTTTTCAATATTTTCTCATTGTTTCTGTAATCAAAAAATACAACTAACATTTAAATTAAATTCTTTAAGAGTCCTGTGTAGTATTTTAGTATTTTTATACTTAGCGAAAGGCAATTGATAAGCATAAAAAAAATTGTCAGATGGAGACTCCCAAGTAGCTCAGCAGTCTAAGACACTGCATCGCAGTGCAAACTGTTGCTACAGATGCTGGTTCAAGACCTGTGCTGGCTGCGACCGGAATGTCCTTGTCCCATCGCGCTGTAAGGACTCCTGTGGCTGGCCAGGCGCATGCACGCTGACAGGTGTATGGTGTTTCCACCAACACAAAATATTTTTTGTGGATGGGTAAAATTTGTATGTGTAAAATCTATAATAGTAATGTTTAAAATGACTAAATCTGGTAATTTTGTATACATTTATTTAAATTTGCATCGGCCATCTTCTGGAGGGATTCTGGTAAGATGCCAGAAGAGTCGGCTGAATTCCGGTAGACGGAAACGGCCGGATGTTCTTGGGCCTATTCTGGGCAGTCATTCATTTTGATTCCGGGCCGAGTCCAACACCCGATTCCGGGCTGATTCAATCAGTTCTGACCCCTGGAAGAGGGCCGCTTCTGGGCCGATTCCTCAATGCCAGCTGGGAAGTAAAATAATTTGATCCAAAAATATGAATTCATGGAATTAGCCTACTTATGCATAGGACAAAAGCTTTATTGTTATATAATAGATAAGGTAATTAACTGCGGTCCTTCCACGGGGTACAGAAATTCATACTTTTGAGAAAAATGTTTATCGAATACAACCACTGACTTTTTCCTAATTTGTGTTGCTCAACTCAGCACGAATGTGCATGTGCCAATTGAATATCAGCTTATGTACATTTGAAGTCGGAAGTTTACATACACTTAGGTTGGAGTCATTAAAACTTGTTTTTCAACCACTCCAAAAATGTATTGTTGACAAACTATAGTTTTGGCAAGTCGGGTAGGACATCTACTTTGTGCATGACAAAGTAGTTTTTCCAACAATTGTTTACAGACAGATTATTTCACTTATAATTCACTGTATCACAATTCCAGTGGGTCAGAAGATTACATACACTAAGTTGACTGTGCCTTTATTCAGCTTAGAAAATTCTAGAATATGACGTCATGGTTTTAGAAGCTTCTGATAGGCTAATTGACATCATTTGAGTCAATTGGAGGTGTACCTGTGGATGTATTTCAAGGCCTACCTTCAAACTCAGTGCCTCTTTGCTCTTTGCTTGACATCATGGGAAAATCAAAAGAAATCAGCCAAAACCTCAGAAAACAAATTGGAGACCTCCACAAGTCTGGTTCATCCAATTTCCAGATGCCTGAAGGTACCACGTTCATCTGTACAAGCAATAGTACTTAAGTATAAACACCATGGGACCACGTAGCCATCATACCGCTCGGGAAGGAGATGCATTCTGTCTCCTAGAGATGAATGTATTTTGGTGCAAAAAGTGCAAATCAATCACAGAACAAAGAGCAAAGGACCTTGTGAAGATGCTGGAGGAAACGGGTACAAAAGTATCTATATCCACAGTAAAACGAGTCCTATATCAACATAACCTGAAAGGCCGCTCAGCAAGGAAGAAGCCAATGCTCCAAACCCGCCATAAAAAAGCCAGACTACGGTATGCAACTGCACATGGGGACAAAGATCATACTTTTTGGAGAAATGTCCTCTGGTCTGATGAAAAAAATATATAACTGTTTGGCCATAATGACCATCGATATGTTTGGAGGAAAAAGTGTTAGGCATGCAAGCTGAAGAACTCCATCCCAACTGTGAAGCACGTGGTAGCAGCATCATGTTGTGGGGGTGCTTTGGTGCAGGAGGAACTGGTGCATTTCACAAAATAGAGGGCATCATGAGAGAGGAAATTATGTGTATATATTGAAGCAATATCTCAAGACATCACAGGAAGTTAAAGCTTGGTCGCAAATGGGTCTTCCAAATGGACAAAATTGTGGCAAAATGGCTTAAGGACAACAAAGTCAAGGTATTGGAGAGGCCATCACACAGCCCTGACCTCAATCCTATAGAACATTAATGGGCAGAACTGAAAAAGCCTGTGCGAGCAAGGGGGCCTACACCCCTGACTCAGTTACACCAGATCTGTCAGGAGGAATGGGCCAACATTCACCCAACTTATTGTGGGAAACTTGTGGAAGGCTACCAAAGTTAAACCATTTTAAAGGCAATGCTACCAAATACTAATTGAGTGTATGTACATTTCTGACCCCCTGGGAATGTGATGAAAGAAATAAAAGCTGAAATAAATTATTCTTTCTACTATTATTCTGACATTTCACATTCTTAAAATAAAGTGGTGATCCTAACTGACCTAAGACGGGGAATTTTTACTAGGAATAAATGTCAGGAATTGTGAAAAACCGAGTTTAAATGTAGTTTGCTAAGGTGTATGTAAACTTCTGACTTCAACCGGTGGTTGTATTCAATAAAAGTTTTTTATGAAAAGTGTAAATAGGGCAGGTGTAAACCACAACTTTACTGACTTTTAAAATCACTTTGTTGCTGCAGTCTGGGCATTGATGTAGAAGAGGTTCTCCTTTGGGGTGTTGTTGCAGACTCTCTCATTAGCTCTCTCGTTCACATCATGAAGGACTGTGAGGTGCTTTATGTTGCATGATGCTTCACTTGGCTGACTGATGGCCTCGGCCCCAACAGCAGCATATGTGCTTGCTCTTTATCCAGCTGATTGTCTGTTCTTTTGTGAGCTGCTTGAAGTTAGCACAATCATTGAGAAAGTGCTTGGTGTTTTCACAGTAGGGACAGACTTTTCCTGTGTCTTGGCGGCTTCAGGATCGGGGTTTGTTTCTGGAGCAGGAGAGGCAGAGTCTGGCGATTTCGTTAGTGTAGAGGAGAATGGTGGATATTCTGAGAGGGGGTTTGTGTTTTCTGCGCTGATCCTTCCCACCGTTACTGGTGAACACAGACCCATCTTCCTGGATAAGGATTTCGTATTCCAATGAGTCAGCGAAGTCGAGTAGTGTGTGAATGTGAATTTTTAGCTGGTGGACAAACCTCTTGAAGTTGGACCTTAGGTCATGTGGGAGCTTTCCTGACAGCCGGGAAACGTTGGACCCCCTCCATGTCACCTTTCCTTCCCAGCTGATCCAACATGGACACCAGGGAACAGATTGAGTGCCAACATACGGAAAGCCTTACCATCTCCACTGCGAATTTCAGGGCCATCCATAAGCTCAGCGACGCAGAGCCAGCTGATGTGGTTGTCCATACTGCTTAGTGAGTATATGGTGTCTGAATATGGGTAGCTGGAGTTACTGTATGAATCTGCGATCAACAGGGCAGGGCCTCTTCCAGTCTCAGGTGATTGGTGAGGATCTGGAACTTCAACCTTTCGGTCGTATCTGCTGACAGATGTTCTCTGTAGCTATTTTCATACGTGCAAACTCTTTCGGGCCAGGATGGAAAGTCTGGTATGGTAGGAAGTATGTTTTTTTTCTGGTTTGGGTGCACCATGGAGAACTGTGATGATGGGAAGCAGAACGGTGGCAGTCAGGCGAGTAGTATTCTCTATTTGATCTGTCATAGTAGTCCTGACATCGCCAGGGGGGTTTCAGGGTTCCCGCAGAGAAGGGTGCCAATGTCTGTCTTCGGTGTGATGGTGCCGTCTGCTTGGGGCTACAGAGTGGTCAGGTGACACAGCTGCTGCTGATCTGGAGGGGGCCTGTGCCATCTCTGAGTGTCTTATGTGCTCTCTGAGTGCCACAGCCACAATGTTGGGGTCTGATGAACACACATCCTCATCTTTGTCTGGAGGTTGGCTCCTTGTGTGAGGCGCAGGTACTGGTCTGTCTCTGATGTGCATCTTCTGACTTTGGTGTTGCTTAATGGTGTGTTGAGATGTGGTTGGCCATGGTGTCTGTAGCTGAGTAGAATCTGGAGCCTTGAGTTCTCGCACCTCATAGTGAAGTGTTTCATAGTCATCCTTGGGGGCCTCATGGCAGTTCTATTATTGTTTCTGATTGTTCTCTTGCCTTGCGCAGGAGGGCTGCATTCTTCATTTTTATGTTTTGGTACGTAAACCTGTACTCGTGCAGGTGGCTAACCTCGCTGCAAGGTACTTGATTTCTTGCTCCATCTCTCTGAAGGTGACAATCCACTCACAGGGACTGCTGCTGGGTGAGGTGGAGAGTGCCTGATCATAGAAGTCTTCTTCTTCTCTTTGGTTGGACGTAGCAGTGCGTTGCAAGGTGCCTAATATAACCTGAACCTCTCAGGTCAAAATCTATCACATTATCTGGGAGGCAAGTCTCACGCCGGGGCTGCGTGATAGTTGGGTCAGGCTGGTGCATCCTCTTGATTGTGGTGGTTCCTATATCCGGCTCTTCTGAAGGACCATGTAAAATAGGGCAGGTGTAAACCTGTGTTCTGATAGCTAAGCAAGGTTGCTGTGTTGGATATTGAATCTGGCCCACCAACAAAATTATTGGCCCCCCAAAGCCCCAAAATGTATTTAGAATTTTATAAACATTTTATAAAAATACAAATTTTTTAAATTCTGACCCGAGATATCAAAAAGTTCCAAATGCAATGTCCCAAGAAGGAAGTTACTCTTCCTAAATAATGCACAACTACATTTTTTACTTCATTCATGAGGAGAGCAAATGCAGGAGACAGTTAACTAATAAAGCAGGAAGCAGACCATTTTGTGGTGTTGCAATGTAAAGCTGCCAAATATTATTTGGCCCCCCAAATTAATTATGTATTTTTATATCAATAATAAAAAATCTGACCCGAGATGCAAAAAGTTCCAAATGCAATGTCCGAAGAAGGAAGTTACCTAAATGCTACCTAAATAAATGCAATAGTTAAATTTTTACTTCATTCATGAGGAGAGAGAATGCAGGAGACAGTTAACTAATTGGCTCCCGAGTGGCACAGCTTTCTAAGGCACTGCATCTGTGCTAGAGGTGTCACTACAGACCATGGTTCAATTCCAGGCTGTATCACAACCTGCCGTGATTGAGAGTCCCACAGGGCGGTGCACAATTGGCCCAGCGTCATCCGGGTTATGGTTTGGCCGGGGTATGCCGTCATTGTAAATAAGAATTTGTTTTTAACTGACTTGCCTAGTTAAATAAGTGACTTGACAGTTAACTAATAAAGCAGGCAGCGGACTATTTTGTGGTGCTGAAATGTAAAGCGGCAACCGCGTCCGTACTGGTTCCTGTCCTGAGTCTTAATTGTATTCATAGAGGAAATACTTATTTTCCACCATCATTTGCAAATAAATGCATTAAAAATCCTACAGTGTGATTTTTCTGGATTTTTTCCCCTAATTTTGTCTGTCATAGTTGAAGTGTACCTATGATGAAAATTACAGGCCTCTCATCTTTTTAAGTGGGAGAACTTGCATAATTAAATAAAACTAAATACTTTTTTGCCCCACTGTATAGGGAGCCATTTGGGATGCATTCGAGGTCTACTGAGGTCCCTGTGGCCAGACAAACAGCTCAAGTCCTGCTGTGACCTCAGTGAAACGCAGACACTATGGTCTAATTCAATTAACCAGCCAGCCTGGCAGTGGCAGCTAGGACATGTCACTGTGCTTCCCTCCCCTAGCCTTAAGCACTCTGTAATGTGATTGAATGCCACCAGGCAAAGGCTTATCATCACACAGACGGGTTTAGAGTTTGTTTGGGTCACTGGCTTCACCAAAACAAACATAGCTAGGAATACTAAAATTAAGGATCCTGGATTTCTCATCAAATAAATACATTTGTTTCATGGCTTTATCTTGAAAATGTGAATAGACACGCATCACAACCTCAGTATCCTCTCATCCATCCAGGCACTCAAAGACAAATGCTCCCTCCCTAAGGGCACTCCAGGATTCAGCTATCAACTAATGCTCTGTGGGTTATAAAAGTAAAGGCCATTTTCTATTCCAGCCTAGTTTATTCTATTATTTTGCTGTTGTTTATATACAATAGGTTATACTAACATCTAGTACACGGTATTT
This sequence comes from Oncorhynchus keta, assembly GCF_023373465.1. Lineage (NCBI taxonomy): Eukaryota > Metazoa > Chordata > Actinopteri > Salmoniformes > Salmonidae > Oncorhynchus > Oncorhynchus keta. The sequence continues at coordinate 25,899,435 of NC_068454.1, read as the reverse complement.
AGTACAGGGACTACAGGAAACGGAGTTCACCCACATCAATGGTGCTGTTTTGGGGAGGTTCGAGAGCTTCACGTTCCTCAGTGTCTACACCACTACGGAATTAACATGGTCCATACACCCACACAGTTGTGAAGGAACGACAGCACCTCTTCTCCCTCAGTAGACTGAAAAGATTTGGCATGGGCCCTCAGATCCTCAAAATATTCCACAGATCCACCATTGAAGGCATCTTTACTGGCTGCATCACCGCTTGGTACGGCAACTGCAAGGCACCCGACCGCAAGGCGCTACAGAGGGTGGTGAGTACGGCCAAGTACATCACATCATTCCTGCAATCCAGGAACTCTATACCAGGGGGTATCAGAAGAAGGTCATAACAAATTGTCAAAGACCCAAGGCATAGACCAGGGGTATTCAACTCTTACCCTACGAGGTCTGGAGCCTTCTGGTTTTCTGTTCAACTTGATAATTCATTTCACCCACCTGGTGTCCCAGGTATAAATCAGTCGTTGATTAGATGGGAACAATGAAAAAAATGCTTTGGAATTGACTTCGAGGTCCAGAGATGAGTTTGAGTGTCATAGACTGTTCTCTGCTATCGCATGGCAAGTCTGGAACCAACAGGACCCCGAACAGCTTCTATCCCCAAGCCATAATACTGCTAAACAAGACTGCTAAATAGCTAATCAAATGGCTACCCAGACTACCTGCATTGACCCCTATACTGACTATGCACACACACTGGACTCTACCCACACACTCACACATACTTACCACTAACACCCCAACACACACATGTATGCACACCATACATACATACATGCATACATGCATACATGCATACATACATACATACATACATACATACATACATACATACATACATACATACATACATACATACATACATACATACACACCGTACACTGCTGTTCCTGCCTATCATCTATCCTGTTGCCTCGTCACATTTTCCCTACCTACTGTGCATATGTACATAGCTACCTCAATTACTTCGTACTCCTGCACATTGACTAGGTACTGGTACTCCCTGTATATAGCCTTGTTATTTTTACTTTATATTGTTATTCATTATTCACTGTGTATTTATTCCTCATGTCACTATTTCTATTTTTCTATTACATTTTCTATCTTTAACTGCATTGTTGAAAATTATCCATAAGCATTTCACTGTTAGTCTACACCAGTTGTTTACGAAGCATGTGACAAATATAACTTGATTTGATATAAAACATTTGTTTTACACTCTGCAACTCTGCAGTGAATGGCCTCCATAATATAGGTCTTTTGGGAGGGAATACTGTGTCTCTGTTCGCTCATGGACGTCTTTGGCATTTTCTCTGGCTGGAGTGAAAGAGCAATGCCTCCAAGGCTGCCTTTCTCTCCTCCGTGGCACTTTGCTCCTTAAACAGATCATTGTGAAGGGACCTGTGTTACATTGGTGTTATTGTTATTCTCTCCCTTGACTTTTTCCACAAGGCAGTTAGTGTCAATAGTGTTAATGTCAACGGATATGAAACATATATTGCAGTTTAGGGCGAACTAAGCTGTCCTCCACATTCAGTGGCTGAGCATTCCACAGATGATACATAGAAGGAGCAGTGTTGACATGTTTTATTGTCAATATTAAGCCATGAAAAGCAATTATTAGAACACAATAAATGTGACCTGATGATCAAGAAACATTTTAAACCATACGCATCTCTTGATGATTCATTATAAGCAATACAAGATTTTTATAGTATAACCCAAAAGAGGAGATGCCTAGAGAATAGATCCTTCTCTATTTATATAATATTTATGTCTCAACACAAAGATTGGTATGATGGATGTGAAGGGAATGTTTTTTTTCCAGTCGCAAAATGTAATGCATAGTAATAGACTTCACTATTACTTAGCCAATCTATCATTTTTGTTTTGTAATTGAGCTGCAACCATGACATGAGCCATTAAAGACACAACACTGTCATCTACTGGTCATAGTGAAATACACTGACATTATATCTGTGCCATAAATCAAGACTAATCGACCTCCTGTCTCTTGAAAAGTAATATCTGGCTGGTTCTACATTACAAGTGGTGAGATCATATTTAGCATTTTATCTTATTCAGACAACGCACTGTGTGCTTTGAGGCTGAATCTGATGGCTTCATCACAATGTATTTAATAATCCACTGTCAATATTTACCATTGATGCACAGTGGAGAAAAGGAAAAATGGATGTTCTGTGTATTAAAGAGACCACCAGACAATGGATTGCATACTCGTATCAACCATAAAAGAGTCTCATCTATAGTCTACTGCTACTGTCTATCAAGCAAATACAGTGTCTCTTTATCTTTACTTTATTAATATAAAGGAAATATAATTTCCTGAAGCGAATATTAGTAGCTAACAACCGGTAGGCTTGAGTGAGCTAGGCAGTGCACGTGAGGGTGAATACCAAAATAAACCTCTGGCCCACGATCGTATGTGGATCAGGTTACCCCCACACATCGCTACACACGGACACACAGGGTCACACACTGACACACACACAGACACTTGTGAGTAGCAGCAGGACAACTCCTCATTGGTCTCTGGTTGAGGAGTCAGAAGCTGAAAGGTCATGGAAGTAATGAATAGCACCGTTCCAGCCAATTGATTTATAGCTGAGTGTGGATGGGGGCATCAGAAAACCTATCTAGAAATCATACGTTTATCCACTGTGTGGGTCTCTGACTCTGCCTCTCTATTGGTCCATCCTTTCTCTCTTTGTCTCTCTTTCTCTCTCTCTCATTTTAACATTCATAGAGCAAGAAGGCACTGTGCTCTGGTCTCATGGTTATTTCATACAATTACTGTGCTTAAACTTTTGCCTCATTCCATCCTTCTTCCTAAATTAAGACATCTGATTTTGGTTTACTGTTACTCCTGTCATTTGGTGCTTTTCTAAGACTATCACTGGTGGTGGTATCCTAAAAAATATGAAGATGGAAAATGAAGAGGAAATAAATTTAATGAAATTTAGACGCAACAGGATAGTGTTGCTTTTATGTGACATTAAAAAAGGATAGATCAAACCAACACCTGTTACAGTAGAATAGAAAATAATTGCGGCCTATATGATCTTAGCACTATGTAGGTATGAATAAACGCCTCTTCTGGACTGTTTAAATCTCTCTCCCACATCCATTAAATATGGCTAGTAGGTTTTAACGGCTTTAATGATCCAACATGTTTATTCCACGGCTGTACCGCTGCTGGCTTTGTCCCAGATGGCACCCTAACTGCCCTCAGTTTTTCACAATTCCTGACATTTATTCCGAATAAAAAATCCCTGTCTTAGGGCAGTTAGGAACACCACTTTATTTTAATAATGTGAAATGTCAGAATAATAGTAGAGAGAATGATTTATTTCAGCTTTTATTTCTTTCATCACATTCCCAGTGGGTCAGAAGTTTACATACACTCAATTAGTATTTGGTAGCATTGCCTTTAAATTGTTTAACTTGGGTCAAATGTTTCAGGTATTCTTCCACAAGCTTCCCACATTAAGTTTGGTGAATTTTGGCCCATTCCTCCTGACAGAGCTGGTGAAACTGAGTCAGGCTTGTAGGCCTCCTTGCTCGGACACACTTTTTCAGTTCTGCCCACAAATTTTCTATGGGATTGAGGTCAGGGCTGTGTGATGGCTACTCCAATACCTTGACTTTGTTGTCCTTAAGCCATTTTGCCACAACTTTGGAAGTATGCTTGGGGTCATTGTCCATTTGGAAGACCCATTTGCGACCAAGCTTTAAATTCCTGACTGATGTCTTGAGATGTTGCTTCCATATATACACATAATTTCCTCCCTCATGATGTCATCTATTTTGTGACGTGCACCAGTCCCTCCTGCAGCAAAGCACCACCACAACATGATGCTGCCACCCCTGTGCTTCACAGTTAGGATGGTGTTCTTCAGCTTGCAAGCCTCACACTTTTTCCTCCAAACATAACAATGGTCATTATGGCCAAACAGTTATATTTTTGTTTCATCAGACCAGAGGACATTTCTCCAAAAAGTATGATCTCTGTCCCCATGTGCAGTTGCAAACCGTAGTCTGGCTTTTTTATGGCGGGTTTGGAGCAGTGGCTTCTTACTTGCTGAGCGGCCTTTCAGGTTATGTCGATATAGGACTCGTTTTACTGTGAATATAGATACTTTTGTACCTGTTTCCTCCAGCATCTTCACAAGGTCCTTTGCTGCTGTTCTGGGATTGATTTGCACTTTTTGCACCAAAATACATTCATCTCTAGGAGACAGAATGTATCTCCTTCCTGAGCGGTATGATGGCTGCGTGGTCCCATGGTGTTTATACTTAAGTACTATTGTTAGTACAGATGAATGTGGTACCTTCAGGCATCTGGAAATTGTTCCCAAGGATGAACCAGACTTGTGGAGGTCTCCAATTTGTTTTCTGAGGTCTTGGCTGATTTCTTTTGATTTTCCCAAGATGTCAAACAAAGAGGCACTGAGTTTGAAAGTAGGCCTTGAAGTACATCAACAGTTACACCTCTAATTGACTCAAATGATGTCAATTAGAACACCAGAAGCTTCTAAAGCCATGACATCATTTTCTGGAATTTTCCAAGCTGTTTAAAGGCACAGTCAACTTAGTGTATGTAAACTTCTGATCCACTGGAACTGTGATACAGTGAATTAGTGAAATATTATTGTAACGTCGTTCTTCGTTTGTCGAAAGAGATTCGGACCGAAATGCAGCGTGGTGGTTACTCATGACTTTAATGAACAAAGTGACGCATGAAATAACTATACAAATATGAAAACGACAAACGGAACCTGAAACCTAATTACAGCCCATCTGGTGAAACTACACAGAGACAGGAACAATCACCCACAAAATACAAAGCGAAACCAGGCTACCGAAATACGGTTCCCAATCAGAGACAACGAGATTGAGAACCGCCTCAGGCAGCCAAGCCCATACAACACCCCTACTCAGCCGCAATCCCAATAATACAAAAACCCCAATACGAAATACAACAACATAAACCCATGTCACACCCTGGCCTGACCAAATATATAACGAAAACATAAAATACAATGACCAAGGCGTGACAATTATAAGTGAAATAATCTGTCTGTAAACAATTGTTGGAAAAACTACTTGTGTCATGCACAAAGTAGATATCCTCACCGACTTGCCAAAACTGTAGTTTGTTAACAAGAAACTTGTGGAGTGGTTGAAAAATGTGTTTTTTTTTAATGACTCCAACCTAAGTGTATGAAAACTTCCGACTTCAACTGTATATAGTGCACTACTTTTGACAAGGGCGCAAAAGTAGTGCACTATATAGGGAATAGGGTGTCATTTGGGATACACGACGATGTGTGTGTGTGTGTGTGTGGTTTCGTTTTACTATCCTTGTGGTTACCAGAAGTCCTCACAAGGATAGTAAAACAAGGGAAATTCGGACAAGCGGGGATATTTCACCGGTCCCCACTGGAAAAAGGATATTTTATGCTTGGGGGCTAGCTTTAGGGTTAGGGTTATAATTAGGGGTTATGAGTTAGGGTTAGGGGTTAGGGTTATGGCTAGGTTTAGGGTTAGGGTTATAATTAGGGGTTATGAGTTAGGGTTAGGGTTATAATTAGGGGTTATGAGTTAGGGTTAGGGTTATAATTAGGGGTTATGAGTTAGGGTTAGGGTTATAATTAGGGGTTATGAGTTAGGGTTAGGGGTTAGGGTTATGGCTAGGTTTAGGGTTATAATTAGGGGTTATGAGTTAGGGTTATAATTAGGGGTTATGAGTTAGGGTTATAATTAGGGGTTATGAGTTAGGGTTATAATTAGGGGTTATGAGTTAGGGTTATAATTAGGGGTTATGAGTTAGGGTTATAATTAGGGGTTATGAGTTAGGGTTATAATTAGGGGTTATGAGTTAGGGTTATAATTAGGGGTTATGAGTTAGGGTTATAATTAGGGGTTATGAGTTAGGGTTATAATTAGGGGTTATGAGTTAGGGTTATAATTAGGGGTTATGAATTAGGGTTATAATTAGGGGTTATGAGTTAGGGTTATAATTAGGGGTTATGAGTTAGGGTTATAATTAGGGGTAATGAGTTAGGGTTAGGGTTATAATTAGGGGTTATGAGTTAGGGTTAGGATTAGGGGATAGGGAAAATAGTGTTTTTGAATAGGAATACGTTTTTTGGTCCCCACAAGAATAGTAAAACAAATATGTGTGTGTGTGTGTGTGTGTGTGTGTGCACATGCAAGCATGCGTCTGTGTAAATTCTTGTGTGTGTGTCATTAGACTACAAGTACACTGGAGGTGAGCCCTGCGAAGCAAAATAAATGGTGTAATACAGAATATGAAGGTTAGTTTTATCAGACTATTCCTCAGGGCTTGGAGATCTAATGGAGGGAGAGGTGTTGCTGCTCTGCTGTTCACTGTATGAAAGGGAAGCATTTCATTTCAATTTGAACGCACAAAGAGAAGGCACTGACTGTGACCTCTGTGAAAAATTGTGTGTGTGTGTGTTATGTCCAGAGAAGGCCAATTAAGAGATATATTCAGAGATATTCATACTGGAGCTGTTTAGTGATTTGCATCTGATAAAGCTTTGCTTGAGATCTGACAATTTCCCAAATTTAGCAACCTTTTTGAATAAATTGAATTGCGTGTGAGTATACCACAGGGAGTGAGGTGTACCTGAACGGCATACCAATACACTGTTAACAGTCTACCTATACACTCTCTTATTATCCACATAATTAATTGTCCCTTGGTAAATATGTGATAGAGAATGTTTTGAAATGACTGGTTTGAACTATGACAAGTTGATCAAGATGAGTCTAGCCTATATTTTCAACATAAGGGGCCGGTGTTGTAGGCAGAGATTAAAGAACAACTGCCCCCCAGAAAAAACTTCTAATTCAAAATCGACTACAAAGTCTAAATAGGATCATTCTGGTCATAACCCAGTGTAGTGTTTTTGTGGACTTTACGGTAGTATTTACTGTATTATACTATAGTATTGACAGTTAACTATAATATAAAACTGGAGTAAAATAAAACTGTAGTATATACTATTAATGTCATGATTTTGCAGATTGTAGTATATTTGAGTATTTACTGCAATATTTTTGCGGACTGTAATATACTGTATTATTTACTGTAGTGTTTTTGCGGATATTACTGCCATAAATACTAAAATACTGCAGTATTTACTATAGGGTTTTTGTTTTATTATCTTTGACATAGGCTTTCTCCTTGAGTAAACCTACTGGAGAAATACTAATAGAGCAAATGTTCTAGAACCTGTAGGTAGGTAGGACTGGGGTCTGAATGGATAGTTTAGAGCTTCTGCTCTTTTCTATAGCCTGTAGGTAGGTAGGACTGGGGTCTGAATGGATAGTTTAGAGCTTCTGCTCTTTTCTATAACCTGTAGGTAGGTAGGACTGGGGTCTGAATGGATAGTTTAGAGCTTCTACTCTTTTCTATAACCTGTAGGTAGGTAGGACTGGGGTCTGAATGGATAGTTTAGAGCTTCTGCTCTTTTCTATAACCTGTAGGTAGGTAGGACTGGGGTCTGAATGGATAGTTTAGAGCTTCTGCTCTTTTCTATAGCCTGTAGGTAGGTAGGACTGGGGTCTGAATGGATAATTTAGAGCTTCTGCTCTTTTCTATAACCTGTATCTTCTTCGAGTTTTTATTGGCAGATTCGCAACCAACTGAAAGGTGCATACACCGCCACGTACTGTACTGGAGTGTGAGGCCAGTCACAGCCTACCTATACTACTATATTCTCTTAACAAACCCTGAATTTCTAACAAAATCAAGAATTCCCAACAAACCTCATCCCTTCCACCCAAAATACCACTCAAATCCCAAAACTATAACCTGCAGGGAACACAATATATGGTCTATACTTGTACTGTAGGTTTCTCACTTATGGGTGGCACAGTTTGGGATATGGGGAGGGGAATGGGCAGGGTATATGCAAATTAAATACTGTATTAATTACTATAGTGAAAAAGCGTAGTGTTTTTGCGGACATTACTGTTGTATTTACTACAGTGTTTTTTTGTGGATAATACTGTAGTATATACTATAGTATTCTACGGTATACTACAACATTATAAAGTAAGTATTACATATAATCAAGGGTTACTACAGTGTGTAGTATGGTACTATACAGTATACTACAGTTCCTACAGAATTATACAGTAAGTTATTTTGTGTACTATAATTATTCTCCACAATTTCGATATTGTCTCATCGCTGCATTTCCCAATGGGCTCGGGAGGTGAAGGTCGAGTCATGCGTCCTCCGAAACATGACCCGCCAAACCGCAATTATTAACACCTACCCGCTTAACACTGAAGCCAGCTGCACCAATGTGTCGGAGGAAACATTGTTCAACTGACAACCGAGGTCAGCCTACAGGCGCCCGGCCCACCACAAGGAGACGCTAGAGTGCGATGAGCCAAGTAAAGCCCCCCCGGCCAAATGCTGGGCCAAATGTGCGCCGCCCTATGGGACTCCCTATCACTGCCGGTTGTGATACAGCCCGAGATTGATCCCGGGTCTGTAGTGACACCTATAGCACTGTGATGCATTGCCTTAGACTGCTGTGCCACTTGGGAGGCCCCCAGTACTGTATTATTCCATAGTAAACTGTAGTATTTTTGGTCACACTTTATTTGGATAGTCCAGATTTTCCATCTGAAGATGCTCATACTAGTCATACTATATGTTGATAAGCAACTGCTTGCTAAGGTTATGGTTCGCGTTCGTTAGGTCTAGCAAAAGGGTTAGGGTAAGGGTTATGACAAAGGTTAGGGTTAGCATATAGTTAGTTGAAATGTTACTGATAGTCTGTAGATTGTCCATCTGTAGATGCTAGACAGACTATCCAAATCAAGCGTTACTGTATTTTTTCATATGGGAAAGTCAGTCTCACATTTGAATTCAGTCATGCCGCTAGCATTTCTTAATTAACCAAATAAAAAATGAGGCCAAATCAGGAAGTTCAGTCACCCTTTAAAGGTCAACTGCCTCTTAGAGCCAACATCTCTGGTTTTAAACATCAAACATACATTTACTCCAAAGTGTCAATAGGATAATTTTGGTGAGTTTGTCACGATTTACAGGAGCGTTGGTGCTGTATTACTGTATTACTTAATGCTCACTTTCGCCAATGATACCCAATTGCCCAGAGACAACACTGGGGTCTGCCCCCAGTTGCGATGTGGACATTTGTTGTCAAGTCTTCATATGGGTCTGATCAAAGAGGTTGGTGGCACATTAATTGGGGAGGACGGGCTCATGGTAACGACTGGAGCGGAATTTGTGGAATGGTACAGAATACATCAAACACATGGTTTCCATGTGTTTGATGGCATTCCATTTGCTCTGTTCCACCCATTATTATGAGCCGTCCTCCCCTCAGAGCCTTCACTGCTTGATCAGCATGGTCTTCATTCACCCAGAGATTGGCCAAACAAATTAGCTTTATCCTGTCAGATCCAACAATTACTGTCTGCTCACATTAGGCCCAAGAGGGAAGGGAACATAAGTGTTTTCTCTAGTGGGTTAGCAGCAACACAGCCCTGGTCATGTCCTCTTCATCTATCTACCCCGTGGTGACTTTGAGAACTAAAGCCTGTTGGGCCTAAGAATCCTAACCTGGTTCCAGATCAGTTTGTGCTGTTTTGCCACAAGTTTGTGCTGTCTTGCCACAAGTTTGTACTGCTTTTGCATGACAATAGAAGTTGGCAAAAAACACAAACTGATCTGGGACCAGGCTACAAGAATCCCTCCAGCCCTCCCTGGTGGAGGGTTTGGCCTAGCTAGCAGGACAGAAAGATCACTGCCTGGTCCAATATCTTGCTTAGATAGTCTGCAGAAACAACCAAGGTCAGGGGATGGAAATGGTGTAACTGACTCAGAGCTGTCTCTCCTCAAACACTGACAGATGAATGATGAGACTGATCCACAAAGACAGAATAGGACAGTGGTAGAGGGTCACCGAGAGAGCTAGGAGGGAAACTGCTCTGATGGCTTTAAAAGGTGGTTTATGAGGATCTAAACTAGACAAGATATGTGATGGATATATTGATTGTTCATCCCTCCGTCAGCAAGACATACTGAATACTGTATCTGCACTGTAACAACAATTAGGATGTACCCAAGTCCTTGTGATCAAAACTGTAGTGAACTGCTGTCCAATCATCAACAATGTAATCATATCCTGTATCCTTTAAGTGGAGTCGGTGGACAGACACTTTACACTTCTACTAACCACCTTCAAAGTCCATTATCAGCCTTACCTAATTAATATAACATACATTGTTGCGTTGCTCCTAAGCAGGGCGAGGGCATAAGAGAGGAGGGTTCATTTCATGCCAGTAAATTCAACTTTAGAGGCGTTGCCGCTTTGGTATGGCTTTTATTTGTTTTAGATAATTGCCTTAATGAATGCTTAACCCATGTACAGTGCCTTGCGAAAGTATTCGGCCCCCTTGAACTTTGCGACCTTTTGCCATATTTCAGGCTTCAAACATAAAGATATAAAACTGTATTTTTTTTGTGAAGAATCAACAACAAGTGGGACACAATCATGAAGTGGAACGACATGTATTGGATAT